>NC_072768.1:26912222-27212222 GCF_022539595.1 Amphiprion ocellaris
AAAAAACAAGAAAAATCAGTGTGTTCTAAAACTTTTGACCGGTAGTGTATATGCTCCATCAGTACGGTAACATAGGGGTTCCGGTATGGCACAAAACACATGGTAGATTGCTGCAACAGTTGAAAAAAAAACACCCAGCAGAAAACTATGGAAACACCACCATTGTGCTTCCTCAAACTTCCTCTACATCACCCCTTCAATTGCTATTCCAGCAGTGCAGATTGTGTTTTTCTTGGCAGCAACTCCTATCATTCAGAAGAAGACTGCAGCAAGTCAGGTGCACCTCAAGCATTAGTATAAATGGTTCCATCACAATTAGCAGGACTAATATTTTATAATAATAAGCGTAACAGCAGCTTTATGCTAAAGTGTGATTTGGAAAGTGCCTGTTCAACACAGGGTTTAAGCAAAAGGTTGATTTCAGTAGGACTTTAATAGGCCAAAGAGAAAGGAACAGTTAATTAATGAGAAAAAACATCAGAGTAACTGGTATCTTTGCAATACAATGATTTTAACCAGTTAGTATGCCTTTAAAAAAATTCTTAAGCTGCGCTGTAAAATAGAATGTAAAACTAAACTAAGGAGCTCTCCAGTACAGGGTGTCGTGGCCTGTTGAAAACAACTGATCAATGAAAAACCACAAAAAAAACTCGAGACAGAAACTCTACAGAAGATGATTCTTTCTGGTTGGAAAGCAAAATAAACATTAGTCTTCCACACAAAATCTCATAAAACATTAAATGAATCAACACATTCTCCAGAAGACACTTCACTTAGTTTACAGTCACAGCTGTTTAATTTGGAATAATAACTGTAATGAGGCTGACATCACGGCCAGCACTTCATCAGCCTGCTGAGTGAATCTGCAGTCTGCTGGTGATGGTGAACTTAGAAATGAGTTACAGTGAGCAGTGGTGGGGCGTGTCACATGACCAGACAGTTTAACAATAGTCCTGGTCTGTCCCAAGGGAAAGGGAGGGACGGCTGGGTGTCAAACACTGTTGTGGGTGAGAGTAGCAGGGAGAGACTCCTGTTGCAACTGAAGCTTCACAATTCATGCCTGCTAAAAGAAAACCTGTCAAAACATAGCAAAGTGTGGATTATATGACTGTTGAAGTCAGCTGATGAGTGTCACCTGCAGTAATTAGTTCACACCATTCACCTGTTCTCCACCTCACCTCCACCCATTTAAGCTTTGTCCTTTCATTCACTCCCCGCCGGATCATAGATTCAAATTCAAATTCTAATTGATGATTTGAAGACCCTTGTGCAATTTTGTTAGCACATGAATAAAAATGTGAGTGTTCATGTTCATGGAAAACATGAAATTGCCTTGGTGATACCAAACATTTGAACGATAGTGTACATACACACAAACGATTTTAATGGATGCATATTGACCTCATTTCTGTGTGTTAAACACAGATTTGGTCAATGCACCAACCAGGACAATGAAAGCTCATAAAACAACATGTTACATCTTGGTTACTTAATCTATATATAAGACACAGAGCAGCACAGTAGAACTATTTCTGGTGAAACAACATTATCCATTTGCGTAATACTTCTGTGCAGGATCTGCGAGTGTTGAGGCAAGATAGCACTCAGAACTCGTGATGCTCCCAAACAGTCACTGAATATACACTATTGTTCAAAGGCTTAGGGTCACTTAGAAATGTCCTTATTTTCAAAAGAAAAGCATTTTTTTCAGTGATGACATTAAATGAATCAGAAATACAGTCTAGACATTGTTAATGTGGTAAATGACTATTCAAGCTGGAAACGACAGATTTTTAATGGAATATCTACATAGGTGTACAGAGGCCCATTTCCAACAGCCATCACTCAATTGTTCTAATGCTACATTGTGTTAGCTAATGGTGTTGAAAGGCTGACTGATGATTAGAAAACCCTTGTGCAATTCTGTTAGCACATGAATAAAAGTGTGAGCTTTCATGGAAAACATGAAATTGTCTGGGTGACCACAGACTTTTGAATGATAGTTTCATAAAATGTTTCAGAAATTAGCCTCATGCAGCTGCACCAAACCATGTACATTAAAGTGTAGGCTGCAACACACCTAATGGTAGAAATTACACTTTATGATTAAAATTGCACTCGTTAATTTAGGGGACCATTCTCAGCTTGTCTGAGAAAATTATTAGTCAGAGAACCCAGGTGCAGACACAGAAACATGGAGACAGGAGGGAAATGGGGAAGGGCTTTATTAAACAAACAAGAGTTACAACAACACAACAAAGGGAAACTGGATTGAGGGGGAAACCAAATCCAAACTCTTTCCAAAAATTCACAAGTAACCAAAAGTAGGGGAAACCTACAAACTAACCTAGAACTAACTAAACGGCTAGAAGGGGTACTCACGAGAATCTGGAACTGAAACAAAGGGGGAAGGCAGGCTTGGGAAATCTAGGAGTTGACAGAGACAAGACAGGAACAACAGGCTGGAGACAGGAACAGGGCTGGCGAGAATCCAAGAGAAGAATTAAGTCCATGTGGAGAAATCCAGAGGGAAAAAACTGAGTCCAAGAGTGGGGGATCTGAGTTTATGGTCTGGCAGAGTGTGGCTGTATCAGCGTGTTCGTTTACTTGCTATAGTGAGGAATCCTGAGTCCCAGTTATCCTTTAAGAATATTTAATATGCATTGGAGAATTAAAAGCATGCACATGGACCTTCTTGGTTTGGAAAACCACAGTTCTCTGTGAGTAATACACAAGAGAGTTGCTGTAGCCAACTTCCCCAAAAAGGATGTCTAACTTAACATTACACAGAGTTTTCTATGAGAATGTGCTTCTATCTGATTGGTCTGTAGTTGGGGGAATCCGCGGTTTAAATTTGAACCCTCTTAAATGTCTTATGTCTTCAGCCAATCCGGACCATCTTCACCCTGAAGGACGATGTGTGAATATAGAGGTGTTTCTACTGTGTTGTGAGGACTGAATGTGGTGTGCATGTGAGTTCCTGATAATGCATAAGTGAGGTGAATGTGGTGTCTTAAATGAGGTGGATGTGGTGTCTTGTTCATGTGCAGAATGTTCTCTTTTTTTCCTGTCAAGGTTGTTGCAGAGCCTCGCAGGAAAGCAGAAAGCAGAAGCTTTAGCCTTTATAATATTTTGTATGTTAGTTTGTAACTGCTGTGCATTAGTAGCTGTTAAATACTCAGTTATTCAGCTTCTGTTATGCAATCAGTTATAGTCATTCATCACATAGTTAGTTTCACATGCAACACCCAATATTTATAGCATTAAAACTATTATTAAAATATTATTCCCAACAACTGAAAGAACCAGGCTTACATACTGGGCAGGTGAGCTGATTACTGCAATGAGAGTCACCTGCAGTAATCAGCTGAGTGCAGGCAAGTGAAGAAGGGAGAGGAAGAGGGTGAGTGAGAGAGAGAGACAGGCAAACAGACGCAGAGACAGACAGACAGACACAAACAGAGGTAGCCAGAAGGACAGGTACAGAGAGAGACACACAGGAGAGAGAGAGAGAGAGAGAGAGAAACAGGATGAGTGAGAGAGATATAGGTGGGAGAAAAAGAAAAAGAGGGAGAAGGAGGAAGAAGGCAGGGGCCAGAGCAGGGATCATAAGAGGAAGTTGTAAACTCTGATTTCATTGTCCTCCAGTTCCCAAAACAAAAAAATACACAGTAGAACAGATGATCATTATAAGCAAACATTTATTAACTACTATTACAAACAAATAATAAACAACAACACACAGTGAATAAATGAATGAATAAATGCAGATAAACTAATGAACTGTGATCGTCACTGGAAGCAGTTGGTGATTAATTTAGAATTATTTTGAAAATTGGGAAACCAGTTGTAATTTGAAAAATCACCCATTTAGCAGAAAGAAAGTGATACTTGCATAGCCTTTGTAGTAGTAAGAGGAAGGCCGCCGCAGGATGTGGAGCTGTAATGATCTGCTGGATGAGTTGGTTCAGGAACACAGAGACAAGAAGGTACTTTGGCAGGTTTGCACTGAAAAAGTGTGCCAAAGTAAACACACTAAGAGTTGAAGCACATAGTTATCAAGAAAATATTTGCGCCGTTGTAATTCTTAAATAATTCTTCAGCCAAATTTCATTCTTCCAAGAGCACATTTTCCTAATAGTCCCATGTTCTACAAGCCGCATTGCATTTTTCTAAGACCCCTTCCTTCTACAAGCTCAAGTTGAATTTTTCTAAAAGCCCGCTTTGCATTCCAGTGACTTTCCTGTATATAGAAAGTTTTGGAGTCAAATTCAAAATCAGCATCTAACCAATCATGGATGTGTTTGTCCCAAGGGGTGGTGTTTAGCGTCACTGTCCAGGAGAGGTCAGAGGCCAAATACCTTTAGAACTTACTTTAGTTCATTTCTTAAATGTACAAATCCAATGGTTCAATATCTATGAAAGTCACAGATCTGAAATAACACCAAATAAGTGATTAGAATGACAACATAACATATTTATCTAATATGGCTCCTGAGATAATAATAAAAGGTGTAAACATAAGAATAAACTTATGCTTGAACTTAAACTGAAAAATTCTAGACTTTAGGCTACATCAAAGTAAATTTACAACATTGCTAAAACACAAGCATATACATTCAATAATTAGAAAAATAAGACATAGGAAGTATATATGTGTAGCAGAGTTAATGATTCCACTTGCCATCACTTGTCACATATTACATATTTATTTCCCACAGTGACCGGATATAGAATGGGCGCACTCTTCCAGGCCCCTGCAGACTTGGGGTGTGCACCCTCACATTGTGGCCTCAGTCTCAGTCGATCCTCAGTCGATCAGTATAAGCTCTGCTAAACAAAAATGCTATTTAAGTTTAACTGCCATGCTGAATAAGTTCTTTTGTGTTTTTATCATCTGAAATTTACCACATGTGCAACTGTGAGAGAGTAATGCTAGTGTGTTTTACCAGGTACACGCTGTATTATTTTTTTCATGCCAATATACTCTCAGTCTGCTGTATCCGGGTACCATGCATTATCTGCAGTTTACCACATGTGTGACTATGAGAAAGTAATGTCAGTATGTATTACCAGCTCCTGCAAATAAACGGTGGATTTGGTGCCAAAAGGAAAATGCTCTGTGCTTAATTGTAAACACAGGATATAGAGAGTACATTACTGCTACATATGCTTAGAGTAAAAAGTTTTGCTTTGCCTTTATGGCTGTGGTCTGTGACAGAGAGAAGAGGGGTGTGGTGTTTGTGTATCACATGTGTACATCTTCCACAAACACTTCAGATTGGATGTGTTCTTCCATACTGGTCCTGATCAATCTGGTATCAGAGACTGAGTCCAGATCATCACTCCAGTGATGCTGCATTTCCTTGAAGTTTGGATTTTTAAACTGTTCAGTTCATTCCTGTGTACCAAGTTGTGTGTGTTAGGTAGGGAGATCACAAGGTCAAAATGCCAATCCGCTTTTGCAGAGGTGTGATTTTCCTCACAGTTGACACTTTATGACCCTTATCAGATTCTGGTGGAGGTAGGAGGCATCGTGTTGTCTCCAAGAGAGCTGTTAGTGGTCCTTCATTAGTAAACATACGATCAGCAGATGTGAGTTTTGGGTTAGTTGTCTTCTGAAATGGTGTCTTGCCAAATTCACAACTTTGGGAAAGGGTCTTTGGATCTTTGTGTGTTGCTCTGGAATGTTCTGCTTCTCAGTACGCTACAGTAGTGTAGTTTTAACACTTTTGTGCCATTTATCTCTTACCTCTTAACTCACAAGTTCTCTTTCGGACATTTTTTGGCATTTACAGATGAAAGAAAAATTCTGACAGCAAAGCTTCAAAGCAGTAAAGCCAAAATTGACCATGGATAAGAGGCACCTTTGAATACAGTACACTGTAACAAATTGCTGTAAAAATACAGCATATTTTGTACAGTAATATACCGTTCTTTGTAAATATAGCTGAATACTGTAAATTCACGTGTTTTTCAAGAACAAAATATTAACAGCAAGCTACCGTACAATCTTACAGCAGATTACAGTATTTTTCTGGTTTGGGTTGATTTGAGTGTGACTGTTGCTGCAGTCCGACTGTTACTTGTCTCGGCAAATCTTCCTGCACATCACCACATTTAGCAAACAGCCAACACAAAGAAGTGACAAAATAGGTTTAAAATATTCTGTATCAGTGATTTTACTCATTACTGAGGGAAGATGTGGAGAAAAGGAAGAACCGAGGACGACGATTTTCGGCCCGGCTCAGACCTGCAGGGACCATCTGTAGCTGATCCATCCTGCTCCGGTTCACTTAACAAGGTAACTGTGATTATTAAAAAGTCAGCCTTACTTTTAATTCTCTCAGTCTATTTTATTTATGTTTTATTCTTTGACAGTAAAATAAATATAGCCAGGTTAGTTACTGCTTGGTGTTAGCCACGAGTCGCTAGCATGAATGCTAACGTTTCCCACACTGTTAGTTAGCTAGCTAGCATGAATGCTAACGTTTCCCACACTGTTAGCTAGCTAGCTAGCATCCTCTCCTTTGGCTGCAGAGTGGATAAAACTTTGGGTCTTTCTTTTAAACCAGACCAGGAAAATGAATTTCTAAGCAACCAGATCTAGCTAGGTTAGGTTAGCTATCTCTGTCTTTCGTGTAATTTTCCATCAAATATCCAATGTGATGCTCCACTGATCTGTTATCAAATCTCCACATGTACTTGTCTGCATCCGACCATTTGGGTAATTTCAAGTTTTAAAAAGGTTTGTAGGATGTGTCATGTTGCTTTTCTCTCCACTTAGGAAAGGTAAACTTGCTTGTTATGCAAACGGCTGCAAAAATTAGATTTAAATGTGTACTGAACTAAACAGCTGTTATACGTGGAAACCTCTGTTTTGCTTAATAATTTTAGTTTCCTGTTTTTTTGTTTTTTTTTTTTAGTTTGTTTGGTTTTTTTGATGAATGTGACAGAGTTCCATATTGAGTTTAAGGGATGTTTGCCTACCACACCTAATATACTCTTTCTTTGTCATTTCATGGTAGGCGCTTCCTTGGTATCAACCCTGAGAGGGGAACAAAGGCAGCCAGGAGAAGGTGATGTTCCAGAGGTCGGGGAGCTGCTCCAGAAAAAGGCATCTACTGTAAATCCCCATGTAGTCACCTTTATAAAAAGACTGATGGACTCTGAGTGGGACTTCATGTAAACCCACAACACCTCTCCACACAGGACCTCACTTTCACAAAGGAAAAGCCCCGTCTGCAACCAGATGTTCATGCTGTCATTCTAAGGTAACAAGTCTCAGTATTGTGTTTGGTTCAGTATAAAATACTTCAGTCCTGGTGTCTCAGTTTTGTAGTTCCAGGTTTGTTCCATGACTAGGTGTTTATTGAACATGATCAAGAGTTATGAAAGACTGAGTCTGAAGGCAGAGTACCTGAAATGTGATGTGCAGTTTTTAAACAGATTGTTGACAACCTGTTAAACATCATTAGTTGTTTTTATAGATTGTATTTTACAAGACTTCAATTTCTTGAAATGTGTTAGCTGCTGAATGTGTTCAATGCAGTATTAAATAATTTAAGTGATATATAGGAATCTTTTGTTACAGTTCAGGAAGAATGGAAACCAAACTCAGTGTACCTGAACTAGAACATGCACAATGAGAACCTGTTCAGCATGAGGAAATGACTGTATGTTACTAAAATTTAATGGGTTAAATAAGTCAGTTTTTGAACTATGTTTGATACAGTGTTGGCTTTAATAAAAGCTTAATGTTGAAAAGTCATCTCTTGTCTGAGCCATTTCTATGCTATGCTATTTCCCGGGGCTTTCATTTTGAAAGCCCCAGGAAATAGCTCTCTAAACAGCACAATACCGTAATATTTTTTACAGTATTAAACTGTTGCTGTAGAATACGGTAGGATTACTGTAAAATAACAGTGCGCTGCTGGCAACTTTAGCTGCCAGCTCTTTACTGTAAATTTACAGGGAAATTTCTTAGAGTGTAGGTCACTCTGTCTCCATCAACAAGTGTTGTGATAAAAGTGCTCCAAAACATTTTATGTCAGCCTAAAAAAAAAAAAAACAGAGAATAATTATGCCAAGACTCAGCAACAGTTATGTAAGTAACTGTAACTTTACCAAGTGTGATGCACATCAAATGCTGCACCCTTTGTAATCATACCAGTATATCTTTTTTCCTTAGATGTGGTATTATCTGCCACCTATCAAAAATTGTAGCAAGTTGCATTTTAATAACAGATACATTGGTCATCAGTGTTAGTGTAAGGCATCCACATCATCTTAATAAAAAAAAAACTTTATTTAACCAGCTGCATTCCTTAAATCATAAGTCCCTATTAGTACAGCACAATGAAAATGTGTACTCAGTTTTGCCAGATACTGTGACATATCAGGCTGAGGGATGGACAATCTTTAGGGCATCTGCATTAGTGGAAGTGCAACAGAGAATTTCTAGAACCTCTTTTTGTGGTCTAGCAGACAGTGCCTTTAAAGGTCTTTTCCACAAGTGTTTTGGCTCTATGTGGACATCTGCATTAAGGCCAAAGATATGGGTAGCTGACAAAAATATGTCACACTGACACATAAAGCTAAGTTTGAACTTCACTTCTCTTACCAAGGATATCCAGCAGACCAGCAAGCTTTGAATCGTGAGTCTGCTTCCATCTATTAAAATCCGTGTCTGGTCATTGGTTGAACCAGACATGGATTTTAATAAATCCATGTCACCATATAGTCTCCATATAGTAAACACTATAACACTATATGGACATGTTAGCAGAGTAGGCTTTTAATAAAGATAAAGCAGAACAATGAGCATCACATGACTGCTGTTTAACTGAAATGATCACTGTAGTGTGTATTTAAAACTGACTGGACATGACATTTTCTTTTGATTTGGCATTTGTCATATTCATACAACAATGAATGATAATTATCATTTGGAACATACACTAATTGCTACGTGGCTCAGAATACCATAGGTTAGGATCAAGATTAGGATTCCTATTTTGCTCACATGTAAAGCCTCTACTGCTATCCTTATACATTAACCAAAGGGCTGTTTTTACTTTGCTCTTCTCTAAATTCAATTCAATTCCATTTTGTTTATATAGTGGAGAGGTAGAAGGGTAGAGAGTGGGGGGGGGGGGGGGGGGAACAAGGAACATAAAACACACAATTTGATACATGCATGATAAGACAGGTGATACATACAAAATACAAGCTAACGTGGAAACTGATTCATGGTTTACTGTTATTGTGTACGGCTCTGGCATTAAATGTACTACATATATACCTGGTAGTAAAATTCACCCACTGACCCTTACTATGTAGATTGTCTTTTCTTTTACATTGGTTTAATTTCTCCTAACAGACAGGACTGTAAATGCTTAACACAGAAACACATATGTAGCAGAATAAATTGTATTCTGGGAAGATGTATTTCTGTCAGGAGCAAGTGGGCATCATTAGGAGGCACGAGTTAAAAACCCAGAAGGGTACCAAAGTCTTTAGGATCCATTGCCTGTGGACAATGAAGGTGTAAACCAGACTTCATGGCTTTCAAAGCTCTTCATAAATAAATGTGACTCAGGTAGTGCTGGAGCTGACGTGGCTGAATTGTTCTGACAGTTTCCCTCTGGATTATTAAAGGATTAGGATGCTGCAAAAGAAATAAACTGCCTCAGCATCTGGAGCTCATTTTCATGAGTTTTTTTTTCTTCATGTTCTGAACACAAACCTGAGGATGAGAAAACAGAAAAAAAGACACATTATTGATGAAAGATGAGAAAGTGCTACATTTATTATAATACTTTAAAGACTCTTTTGCACTGTTTGTTTCCTTCAACACATTATATCCTACAGTCATGGACAAAAGTATAGGCACCCCTGGAATTTTTTAAAGAAAATACACCATTTCTCTCAGAAATGGTTGCAATTACAAATGTTTTTGGTATACATGTGTTTTTCTTGATGTGCATTGGAAAAAACACAAAGGAGCAAAAGAAAAGAGCCAAAATTGACAGAATTTTACACAAAACTCAAAAAATGGGCTGGACAAAATTGTTGGCACCCTTTTAAAACTGTGGGTAAAGCATTTTATTCCAAGCATATGCTGCTCATTTAAACTCACCTCTGGTAAATAACAGGTGCTGGCAATATAGAAATCACACCTGAAGCCAGTTAGGATGTATAAAGGTTGAGTCAACCTTTGTGTTGTGTGTCTATGTGTGTCACAACAACCATGGAGAAGAGAAAGAAAAGCTGAGAAGTGTCTGAGGACCTAAGAAGCAAAATTGTGGAAAAATATGAACAATATGAACAATCTCAAGGTTACAGAGATCTTGAAGTTCCTTTGTCCACGGTGCGTAATATAATCAAGAAGTTTATAACCCATGGAACTGTGGCTAATCTCCCTGGATGGGGATGGAAGAGAAAAATTGATGAAAGAATGCAACGCAGGATAGTTTGAATGGTGGATAAACATCCTCAGTCAACTTCCACACAAATTCAGGCTGTCCTGCAGACTCAGGGTGCAAAAGTATCAGCTTGGACCATATGTCATCATCTGACTGAGAAGAAGTGCTATGGCAGGAGACTGAGGAGAACCCCACTGCTGACAAAGAGACATAAAAAAGCCAGACTGGGGTTTGCAAAAATGTACCTGAGTAAGGCTCAATCCTTCTGGGACAACATTTTGTGGACAGATGAGACTAAGGTAGAGCTTTTTGGGAAAGCACAGCATTCTACTGTTTACAGAAAATGGAATGAGTCCTACAAAGAAAACAAAACAGCAGTACCTACAGTCAAACATGGTGGAGGTTCAAAGGTGTTTTGGGGTTGTTTTGTTGCCTCTGGCACTGGGTGCCTTGACAGTGTGCAAGGAATCCTGAAATCTGGAGACTATCAAAATATTTTAGGCCACAGTGTAGGGCCTAGTGTCAGAAAGCTGGGTCTGCGTCAGAGATCATGGGTGTTCCAGCAGGACAATGACCCGAAATATACCTCAAATAGCAACAAGAAATGGTTGGAGACAAAGCACCGGAGAGTTCTGAGGTGGCCAGCAATGAGTCCGGATCTAAATCCCATTGAACACCTATGGAGAGGTCTCAAAATTATTGTTGCAAGAAGGCACCCTTCAAATCTGAGAGACCTGGAGCAATTTGCAAAAGAAGAGTGATCCAAAATTCCATTGGAGAGGTGTAAGAACCTTGTTGATGGTCATAGGAAGCGATTGGTTCCAGTTATTTCTTCTAAAGGGTGTGCAACCAAATACTGAGTTGAGGGTGCCAACAATTTTGTCTGGTCCATTTTTTGTTTTGTATGAAATTCTGTCAATTTTGACTTTTTCTTCTGCTTTTTTGTGTTTTTCCAATGTACGTCAAGGAAATAAACACACATATACCAAAAACATTTGTAATTGCAACAATTTCTGGGAGAAATGGTGTATTTTCTGGAAAAATTCCAGGGGTGCCAATACTTTCGTCCATGACTGCATATCCACTTTAGAAAACAAACTCCTGAGGTTCATCATTCAATGTACACTGACATCACACACCTGTGATTTTAAAAACCTCAGACTTGAGTTAGTGCCTGCATTTTAACTAATAACCATAATCAGCTTTAGCTCAGTGTCAGCAGTCATTCTGGATGTTCAGCATGTCTGCAAGTCAAGCTGGCAGAGACTAAACAAGCGCTTCCTGTTAAACTAACAGTGACAATCTGTCAGTGATCATTTTCACTGTAAAGAAATCAAAGCAGTACCCTGTACACTACATGATGGAAAACTAACTCATGAATGTATAGCAGTATAACTGATGTCCACTGTAATTTATAGCATGTGACACAGACAGGAAGGAATTACACATTTCTTTGAGTCTATTTTCATTGGAGAATTAATTTACCAGAATCAACTCAGAATTTTAAACAGGCCTGAGTTGAGAATTTGCAAATCCAATTGGCTGTTCATCATCTTTTCACTACCTCTCCAGCAGTGTCATCTACCGCTGCTGATTACAGGCATGAAGGTGAAGCTGCTAAACATTTACATCCTTTGTACACAAACAGCAAACGAGGTCTAAAGAGCTCCAGATGATGATCCAGACGGATTAAATGTCTCACCTCTCAAACCACCTCAGATGAAAAACTAGAAAACCACTCACAGAGCACAGTACTCAGCCAAGGCTGTTCGTTCCCCCATATGGCATTGTCAGAAATGCAGCATTTGTTTGTTTGTTTGTTTGTTTGTTTTTTTTTTAGAAATGCAGCATTTGTTTATTAGTTATTGATCATCAGAAATCACGGCAACATAGAATAAGGCCATTTACTGCATTCTTGAAATAAAATGATTTACCCACAGTTTTAAAAGGGTGCCAACAACTTTGTTCGGCCCATTTTTTGAGTTTTGTGTAAAATTGTGTGAATTATGGCTTTTTTCTTCTGCTTTTTTGTGTTTTTCCAATGCACATCAAGGAAATAAACACATGTATACCAAAAACATCTGTAACTTCAACAATTTATGTGAGAAATGGTGTATTTTCTGGAAAAATTCTAGGGGTGCCAATACTTTCGTCCATGACTGTAATATACATGTACCCACAAACATAATGACCTTTCACTGAGCACAGGCATGTGTTATGCATGTGTACATTATGTACAGATACCGAATCATGTGACCTAAACATGTAGCGAGCGGCGGGAATTGATGGGACTCGTAAACAAAACCACAATTTAATCAATTGTCCCTTGTAACATTTCCAACAGATAAGTCCCAATAAGTCTGCAGCAGTCAATTTGTAGTAGGATCGCAATCATGTGATCATCAGCAGGCAGCTGACATAGTGTTCACCTGTAGTCATAGTTACAGTGATGCCATCTCGCTACCTCACAGTGATGCAGAAATCTTTAAAAAATTCGTGGATCCAGAGTAGTAGCCACATTACTGCCAAAATCTAATCAATTGGTCCTTGTGTCATTTTTGACCTTCCCTGAAAATTTCATCGAAATCTGTTATTCTGTTTTTGAGTGATGTTGCTAACAGACAGACAGACAGACAGACAGATAAACCAACACTGATCATCACATAACTCTGCTGCGTTTCATTTCATGTGCAGGTGAGATACACATGCTAAAAATAAAAACAATAGAATACTATAAATAAAAGAAAAGGTCAGGGTGGTTATCAGTCATCGATATACTTGAGAGGACAGAGCAATGGGTGTTACCTGATTGATTCTTGGTGAATATGAGCTTGATTATCAAAATATACACATGTGGACAAAATTGTTGGTACCCCTCGGCTAATGAAAGAAAAACCCACAATGGTCACAGAAATAATTTGAATCTGACAAAAGTAACAATAAATAAAATTCTATGAAAATTAACCAATGAAAATCAGACATTGCTTTTGAACCATGGTTCAACAGAATTATTTAAAAAGATAAATTCATGAAACAGGCCTGGAAAAAATGATGGTACCCTTAACTTAATATTTTGTTGCACAACCTTTTGAGGCAATCACTGCAATCAAAAGATTTCTGTAACTGTCAATGAGACTTCTGCACCTCTCAGCAGGTATTTTGGCCCACTACTCATGAGCAGGCTGCTCCAGTTGTCTCATGTGTGTATATAGTGACTCCAAATTAAAAAACAAAGTCTCTGAGAGGCTAAGTGAGGGAGCATTGCACTGTTGACTCGTTGCACAAACGACAAAGTCATTTCCGTGTTTCCGACTGTCCGTATTTATTTCCATTGCCAAATAAATAAGCCAAATAAGGCAAGGCAAGACAAGGTGTTCAAAATGCTTAGTTTGCAGTTAGATTAGCAGTCAACAAAAAAATATGCTCTCCCTACTCACCCCCTCTCCATGCAGTCACTGCGTTGAACAGGTAGAATATAATGCCATCCATTCAGTCACTCATACCACTGCTCTCCTCTTCTGTTTTCAGTCACTGCCTTGTTAATCTATTGTACATTATCTCATATTTGTGAAATAGTTTTCCTCTAAGCACAAGAACAGGAGCAAACAGTTACAACTTTTGGCAATAAATAGATCATTTGGAGGAGCTAATTTTCCAAAATAGAAATATATAGGCGTGTTCTTTTTTTTTTTTTTTTTTTTTTTACAGAAAAAGAAATAACCACATCATGGTCTAGGACAGTGGTTCCCAACCTGTTTGGCTTGGAGCCCCCCCCTATAAGCTGCACCCCAGCCCCAGCGCCACCACCACCACCACCAAAACCACCACATAAGTACACTACAAAACATAAGAGGGAAGTTGTTGAAATGTATTACTAATAGAAAATTCCCTAAAATTATAAAAAAAAATTTTTTAATATCAAACCAAGAGTTGTACTATGACGAGCAGGAGAGTTTATGGCTGCAGTAAATTTGGTGACACTACAATGCATAAGAGTTAAGTTACTGATTTTTTTTAACTAAAAAAATCCTTAAAATTATGAAAAAAAAAAGTACTATCAAACCAAGAGTTGTACTATGACGAGGAGGAGAGAGTTTATGGCTGCAGTAAATTTGGTGACACTACAATGCATAAGAGTTAAATTATTGATTTTTTTTTTTACTAAAAAAATCCTTAAAATTATGAAAAAAAAGTACTATCAAACCAAGAGTTGTGGTATGACCAGCAGGAGTCAGTTGCTGGCTGCAGTAAATTTGTTGAATATTTGTGTCTCTTCGCTGTTGGGGCGATTTTGCTATTTGCAGACGGTCCCTGTTCACTCGTCACACAGCAGCTCGAAAGACAGCTACTTTTGATTAAACTGGGCTTGTAGCACATTGTCTACCTTACAATGATGGAAAAGAGGCATTGTGTATGTTTAGAGTACGTATATTTAATGAGTTATTGATGCCGGAAGTCCGAATTTGTGAATATCTTTCTGACTTTACCGAACTGTGTTTTGTTTCCTGACGTCGCCGTAATTCGCTGGCTTCATGCTGTCATTTACGAGCATTTCACCACAAATAACAAAATTGTGTCTTGTCCTTTAATAAAACCAAATTTAAGGTAACTCTTGAGGTCTAGCCGAAGTTTTTAGGTACTGATGAATCTTCACCCGTTTCGCGTTTTTGAGACACCGTTTCCGTCAGTAATTTTCTAACTGCACACAAAACTAATGAATCAGGATGAACTAGAGCCAACCTGGAGAAAGCGTGGAGAGAAGTTGAAAGGTCAAGGAGGTGTGGCCATCGAAGTAGCAAAAGATTTTTGAAGAAAGACCAAATAAATGTGTTTTAAAAATGTTTTATAGGTAGACTTGTGATGACACAGTGAGTCTGTTACTCTGATTTTATCCAGAATGTAAAAATCTATTTTTTATAACATCATAGCCTCAGGGCAGACAAAGCTTCACGCCACCCTTCAGATCTCTGGCGCCCCCCCTGGGGGGGGGGGGCGCCACCCTCTTGCACACCCTCTTGCATACCTGGGATTCCATCCTCCAACGACCACCAGACAGCAGAGGGCGTGCCCGGTCTAAAAGATTCTGACAGATAAAAAGGACACGTAATCACAGGCCGGAGATGCTGTGAGGAAGACTGCAGATGTAGTCGAAACATGTCAGCAAGGTAAACCCGTCCTTTCCTTACTTAGTTGTCAGTTTAAAAGAAACTCTATTCTAAACCAACACCGATCGTCACATAACTCCATCGCGTTCCTTGGCAGAGTAAAAAATGTAAGGTAGCTTTTTAAAGATTTTTTCCTGAAAATCAGCCGCTTAATGTGGATGAAAACAACACAATGTGAGTGGTGACAGTGAACCAAAACACTGAGCTTGGTAGTTGAATGCCTCAATGATGAAATAAAACTCACTATAAAGGTCAGTTTAGCTGGTAAGTCTGTGTACAGCTGAAGAACTACATTTAGTCCTAGAAACTATTTGGAAAATGTTCAGCAGGGTTTTAAAATATTTGCACTTTGTTGTCTACAGGCTCAAACATTAATGTTTTTGAGGCTTCTAGGAGTGAGTGGAAACAACTGTTTAAACTTTCAATATGATGAAGTGATGATGGCCTTCAGCTCCAGCAAGCACAAAAATCACTTTGCACTTTCCGTTCTTAACAAATAAATGTAATTTCTGTTGACCATCACAGTGCAGGAGCAGGCGCCATGCACATTTAACAGATGAAAATCAGCTCATTTTCTCCTCAATCCTCCCACATCATGTAGTAAGTATTGATCGCATACAGACCCTGAATCATCTCTTCCTCCCGGGGCAACTCGATGCCTCATTAGAGTCGAGGCCATTAAAGCGGCGGGGGGATTCGTGCTGTCTGAGCCCAGACATTTTCATAACATACTCCATATGTTCGTGAGGCGCTTCCAGCCACCACAGTCAGGAGATGCTGAGGTTTCTGTGCAGGGGTGAGTGAGTGGTAGAGGGGGGACAGGAGGTGAAGTGGGTTGTATGGGTTCAGGGTGGGCCTTTCATCTGCAGAGGTAGTGGAAACTGATCTGCAGTCAGGATCGCAGTGCCAAGCCAGAGGAATCCAAATACACCACACCATCAATCCCCACCACCCCCACCCACTGTGGGAATGTGGTCCCCCCCCCCCCCCCCCCCCCCCCCACACACACACACACACACGCACACTCACAGCAGGATTGAGATATTATGAAATCAGTCTGTGTCTTTCTGTTTTTCTCTAAGTGTTGCATTTTTGGAACATGTACAAGGGCCGTGTAAAGAGTTCACTCTGTCCAAAAGCTCCTCTTGTTCCTGAAAGTGAGGACTCCTTTAGTCATGGCAAAAATTTAGTGAGGAAATTCCAGGAAAAGTGTAGACATTTGTCATATTGAAGCAGGCTTGAAGTGTAATTTATTCAGCAAGCATTTTTTGGTTTCTAGAAGTTGCTGCTTCCCTCACACTGATGTTATTTAAATCTTCACATTATGTTCTTCAGCTCTGAAACATTATAGAGACCATTTTCACTATCATCCATCCATCCATCCATTATCTATACACCGCTTAATCCTCACTAGGGTCGCGGGCGGGTGCTAGAGTCTATCCCAGCTGACTCGGGCGAAGGCAGGGGACACCCTAGACAGGTCGCCAGTCTGTCGCAGGGCTACATACAGAGACAAACAATCACTCTCACATTCACACCTACGGGCAATTTAGAATAATCAATTAACCTCAGCATATTTTTGGACTGTGGGAGGAAGCTGGAGTACCCGGAGAAAACCCACGCATGCACAGGGAGAACATGCAAACTCCATGCAGAAAGATCCCGGGAAAGCTGGGACGTGAACCAGGGATCTTCTCGCTGCAAGGCGAAAGTGCTAACCACTACACCACTGTGCAGCCCATTTTCACTATCATCTTTTTTTAAATTTAAGATAACATTTACAACCCTCAAACTAATGGATTGTGTTTTTTGGCCTTGCATTGGCACTTTATTGTGATAGTTATGAATCTGCAATCTATCTGCTGCAATTTTTAGAAGTGGAGATTCAGGCACAAACAGTGAAGAGGCTGCATGTGACTCAAATGTTGCAGTATAGAATTGCTAGTTTAGCATCAATACCATTTGTGTAACTGACTCCTTATAAAGCTCCGCTTCATGAACTGTCATGTGACATCATCCTCCTGTCAGTCAGCAGCCACACCCCAAATTATTACAATATTTTAATATGAGGGTCTATGGTTCATGAAGACTGATTGTCTTTTGGGGTCAGCCGCTAGTGGACATTTGAGAAACTGCAGGTTTTTGGAACATGCTGGCTTCATTTTTCAGCCCCAAAGGATGCAGCTGGGGTGAAAACTCCATCCATCCATTATTTATATACCGCTTAATCCTCATTAGGGTCATGGGGGGCTGGAGTCTGTCTCATCTGACTAAGGGTGAAAGCAGGGGACACCCTGGACAGTCTATCACCAGGCCACATATACAGACAAACAATCACACTCATATTCACACCTGCAGACAATTTAGAATTATCAATTAACTTCAGCATGTTTTTGGACTGTGGGAGGAAGCCGGAGTACCTGGAGAAAACAGGGAGACATTACAGAGACCATTTTCACTATCATCTTTTTTAAAATTTAAGATAAAGAGATCACGTGGGCTCTCGGATATGGCGGCGTAGCTGAGTCGCTCTGTGAAACCCGACACAAAAAGTTGGAAACTATCGATAATTAATCCCATCATTTTACACGGAATGTAGCGGCTCAGTAACAGGGAAATATTTCCCTCTCTCCGAGAACAAGACACAAATGTCTGGTCGAGAACTCCGGAAACTAAAGCCCCTCAAAGATACATCCCTGCAGCAGACACCGAGAGCTAGCAAGAACATGGACGCTTTCGTTAGCAAGGCTTCGGATAGCAGGCTGGATTCTTCAAGTGCAACTGCTCAGGACAAACCTTCGCTGAGCCTCCTCGCTACAGAAATAAGGGCAATCCGTGTGTCTACACAGATCATCGAGCAAGAGACAAAGGAAATTAAGGATATTAAGGCTACTTAATCAAAGCGAAGATTAGCTCGCTTAGCTCCCACATGGACGAGGTGGAGGAGCGCGTGGCAGAGCTAGAAGGCACCGTCGATACATCCAAGCAACAGGTCAGCGCCCTCCAGGAGATGGTACAGCAGCTGCAGAAACACGTCGAGGATTTGGACAATAGAGAACGACATTGCAATGTTAAAATTCTGGGCATACTGGAATTAAAAGAAGGGAATGACATGATTCAGTTTTTACAACGAGAAATTCCAATCATGCTGGAGCATCAATTCCCGACACTGGAGACACAACACGCACACAGAGTCCTGACCGGCCCGCCGAGATGTGGGCAGAGAGGCGGGGGACGGCCGCAGCCCATGATGGTCAACTTTCTCCGCTACCAGCTGAAGGAAGAGATACTTCCAGCAGCCAGAGAAAAAGGTCAGATCATATGGCAAGGAACTAAGCTCATGTACATTCCCGATTTTTCGAGGAAGACTGTGGAGCGGAGGGCATCCTTCAAACAAGTTAAGCTCGACCTGAGGAATCGGGGACCCGAGTACACACTCTGCTTCCCCGGAAGCCCATCCAACAATTGCTTTGTCAGTAGATGCCACTAAGGCATTTGACTGTGTAGAGTGGAGTTATCTTTTTGAAACACTCAGAAGATTTGGCTTTGGACAAAATTTTATAACATGGATCAAAGCCTAATATGATACCCCCTATGCCTGTGTTTTAACAAATGGTCTTATATCTAATCCATTCCAGCTCTATAGGTCCGCAAGACAGGGCTATCCTTGGAGTCCAGGCTTGTTCGTGCTTGTCTTGGAGCCTTCAGCGCAGAAACTGAGGAACCATTTAGATATACACGGGATCACAGTAGGCAGTGTACATCACAAACTTTTACTGTATGCAGATGATATGTTAGTGCTACTAACGCAACCAGAAAAATCCATACCCACATTATTAAATTGTATTGAAGAGTTCGCGCTGTTATCTGGATATCGCATTCATTGGGACAAGTCTGAGGCCATGCCTATATCAGGCTACTGCCCATCTACCCTCTTCCACCGGTGGAAATTTCACCAGGCTTCGAAAGGCATCAAATATTTAGGCATTCAAATAACTCCAGATTATAAAGATATGGTCCGAGAGAACATCAATCCACTGCTTCAGAAAATGAAATCAGACTTTAGTAGGTGGACTAAAATCCATCTTTCACTCTGGGCGAAAATAAACTCCATTAAAATGATGACTGCACCTGTGACCTATTACATGTTATCTCACCTTCCTCTGAATATCCCAGAGTCCCACTTTAGGGATCTTGACACTCTCATTTTAGATTTCCTCTGTGGCAATTCACATCACCATTTAGGAATGAGGAAACTACAGGCCCACACAAAGAGAGGGGGATTTTCACTTCCCAACTTTAGATGGTACTGCTGGGCTTTTAATATGAAGCACATAAGGACATGGCTTCCTAGTGACAAGATAGGAGATAAGCCAAGTTGGTTCCAAATAATTAAATAATAATAATAATTATTATTTAATTAAAAAAAATTTTTTGGCTGAAGTTGCTCTTGGATGTTTCTCCCTGCTGACGTCTGACGTTACGGTGAGCGTATTGCGTCACTTCCTGTTGTAGCGCTGTGTTGTGTTCTGTGACTGTTGTAGCTTATCCACTCCATCTAATTTGATATTCATTAAATCTGTGTGTAGTGGTAATATTTGAATCGTAACATACACTCGTTTTCTTCACGCACCCTCTCAGTACTTAATTCTAAGTTAATCTGTTATCTCTGTCCGCTAGCCTAGCACTTAGCAGTTAGCATGGCTTCTCCCTCTTCCTCTCCTTCTCTTTCCTGCTCAGTGTGTCACATGTTTAGTTACTCCTCTGCCTCCTTTAGTGATAATGATACCTGTAATAAATGCAGTCTGTTTGTAGCTTTGGAGGCGAGGCTCTCTGAATTGGAAGCGCGGCTCCGCACCATGGAAAACACCCCGCTAGCTGTTAGCCAGGCTCCCTTAGCCGGTGCGGACCGCAATAATATAGCTGCTAGTGTAGCTTCTGCTAGCCGTACCCTAGCAGCTCCCGAGCAGCCGGGAAGTCAGGGTAGCTGGGTGACAGTTCGTAGGAAACGTAGTCCTAAGCTCAAGCCTGCTGTCCCGGCACACCACAAACCGCTTCACGTTTCTAATCGTTTTTCCCCACTCAATGACACACCCGCTGAGAAACCAACTCTGATCATTGGCAGCTCCGTAGTCAGAAACGTGAAGCTAGCGACACCAGCGACCATAGTAAAATGCCTCCCAGGAGCCAGAGCGGGCGACATAGAAGCAAATTTGAAACTGCTGGCTAAAGATAATCGTAAATACAGTAAGACTGTTATTCATGTCGGCGGTAATGACACCCGGTTACGCCAATCGGAGGTCACCAAAGTTAGTGTGGCATCGGTGTGTAACTTTGCCAAAACCATGTCGGACTCCGTAGTTTTCTCTGGACCCCTGCCTGATCTGACAAGCGATGATATGTTTAGCCGTATGGCATCGTTTCGCCGCTGGTCGTCTACGTGGTGTACTGCAAATGACGTTGGCTTTATAGACAATTGGAGCTCTTTCTGGGGAAAACCTGGTCTGATTAGAAGAGACGGCATCCATCCCACTTTGGCTGGTGCAGCTCTCATTTCTAGAAATATGGCTGATTTTATTAGAACTCCTAAAGCATGACAACCCAGAGTTCAGACCAGGATGCAGAGTTGTAGTCTTCCACACCTCTCTGCAGTTTCCTCTCAGCTGTCACCCTCCAGTAAATCACTTAGCTTTATTGAGACTGTGTCTGTCCCCCGACCACCAAAATTCAATAAATTAAGCAAATCAAAACTAAACAAAAGACATAGTAACCATAAAAATCTAATTAAAATTAATACCACTATTTCAACTGAGCGAAGAAACGGGACAATTAAATGTGATCTGTTAAATATTAGATCTCTCTCGTCAAAATCTCTGATAGTAAATGATTTGATAACTGATAACCAGATTGATTTGTTCTGTTTGACTGAAACCTGGTTGCAGCAGGAAGAATATGTTAGTCTAAATGAATCAACTCCTACTAGTCATACTAACTGTCATGTTCCTCGAATCACGGGCCGAGGAGGAGGAGTGGCAGCAATTTACCTCTCTAGCTTAAAAATGAACCAGAGACCTAAACCTAGTTACAGTTCATTTGAAAATCTTACTCTCAGTCTCTCTCATCCAGATTTAAAAGCTCAGAAACCAGTTTTATTTGTTGTTGTATATCGTCCTCCTGCTCCTTACTCTGAGTTTTTATCTCAATTCTCAGACTTTTTATCTGATTTAGTGCTCAGCTCAGATAAAGTCATTATTGTGGGTGACTTCAACATTCATGTTGACGTGGACAGTGACAGCCTCACGACTGCTTTTAATTCAATATTAGACTCAATTGGGTTTTCTCAACATGTAAATAAACCAACTCATAACTTTAATCATACCCTTGACCTCGTTCTGACTTATGGCATAGAAATCAAACAGTTAACAGTATTTCCCCGGAACCCTCTTCTTTCTGACCATTTTATGATAACATTTCAATTTACAACAATAGATTGTATAGGAGTTAAGAATAAATATCATTACAGTAGATGTCTGTCTCACAATTCGGTGACTAAATTTAAGGAAATAATACCCTCTCTATTTAGTCCAGCACCACTTACTGATATAATGGAAGGGAAATATTATAATTTTACCCCCACAGAAGTGGATTATATTGTTAATAATGCTGCAGCCTCACTGCGTACAACACTTGATAGTGTTGCACCTGTAAAAAAGAAAGTTCTATCTCAGAGAGGACCTGCTCCTTGGTATAATTCCCAGCTGCGGACTTTAAAGCAGGCGTCCCGAAAGCTGGAAAGGAAGTGGTACTCCACTAATTTAGAGGAAGTTTATGTAGCTTGGAAAAAAAGTCTAGTAATTTATAAAAAAGCTCTTCGTAATGCCAGGACAACATATTATTCATCTTTAATAGAGGAAAACAAGAACAACCCCAGGTTTCTCTTCAGCACTGTAGCCAGGCTGACAAAGAGTCAGAGCTCTGTTGAAACTTGTATTCCTTTAGCTTTGAGCAGTAACAACTTCATGAGCTTCTTTACAAATAAAATTATTACGATTAGAGAAAAAATTAATCTGGCCCTTCCTGCAAATGTCACAGATGTATCATCGAGTACAGATACTTTAGAATTGGCTGTAAGACCAGATGGATATTTAGAATTTTTCACCCCCATACATCTCTCTGAACTCATTTCAATAGTTTCTACATCCAAACCATCAACATGTCTTTAAGATCCTATCCCAACTAGACTGTTCAAGGAGGCTTTACCTTTAATTAATTCCTCAATGTTAGATCTGATTAATCTCTCTCTAGTAACAGGTTATGTACCACAGGCTTTTAAGGTTGCTGTAGTCAAACCTTTACTTAAAAAGCCCACTCTAGATCCAGATGTTTTAGCCAACTATAGACCAATTTCCAACCTCCCATTTCTCTCTAAAATTCTGGAAAGAACAGTTGCAAATCAATTATATGAACATTTACAAAGGAATAGCCTGTTTGAAGAGTTTCAGTCAGGCTTCAGAGTGCATCATAGCACAGAAACAGCTCTGGTGAAAGTTACTAATGACCTTCTCATAGCGTCAGATAATGGACTGGTCTCTATACTTATTTTATTGGACCTTAGTGCAGCATTCGATACAATCGACCACAAACTTTTATTACAGCGACTAGAACATTCTATTGGCATTAAAGGGACAGCACTGGACTGGTTTAAATCCTACTTATCAGACAGGTTCCAGTTTGTGCATGTCAACAATGACTCTTCTGAGCATACTAGGGTTAATCATGGAGTTCCTCAGGGTTCTGTCTTAGGACCAATACTGTTCATATTATACATGCTTCCCTTAGGCAACATTATTAGGAAGCACTGTATTAATTTCCATTGTTATGCTGACGACACTCAATTGTATTTATCTATGAAGCCAAATGTAACTAATCAGCTAGCTAGACTGCAAGATTGTCTTAAGGACATAAAGACCTGGATGACCTATAATTTCTTACTACTAAATTCAGACAAGACTGAAGTCATTGTATTTGGCCCCAAACATCTTAGAGAATTGCTTTCAAAGCATATAGTTACTCTGGATGGCATTACATTGGCCTCCAGTACTACTGTGAGGAACCTCGGTGTTATCTTTGACCAGGACATGTCCTTTAACTCGCACATAAAACAAATCTGTAGGACTTCCTTTTTCCACCTGAGAAATATTGTGAAAATCAGGAACATCCTGTCTCAGAGTGATGCAGAAAAACTAGTCCATGCATTTGTTACTTCTAGGCTTGACTACTGTAATTCCTTATTATCAGGTTGTCCCAATAGCTCTCTGAAACATCTACAGCTGATCCAAAACGCTGCAGCTAGAGTACTGACGGGAGTTAGCAAGAGAGATCATATTTCTCCTATATTGGTTTCTCTTCATTGGCTCCCTGTTAAATCTAGAATAGAATTCAAAATCCTTCTTCTGACATATAAAGCTCTTAACAACCAATCTCCATCATATCTTAAAGACCTGATAGTACCATATTACCCTAGCAGAACTCTTCACTCTCAGACTGCAGGCTTACTTGTTGTTCCTAGAATCTCTAAAAGTAGAATGGGAGGCAGAGCCTTCAGTTATCAGGCACCTCTCCTGTGGAACCAGCTCCCAGTTTGGGTTCGGGAGGCGGACACCCTCTCTATTTTTAAGACCAGGCTTAAAACCTTCCTTTTCGACAAAGCTTATAGTTAGGGCTGACTGGGTGACCCTGACGGGGTGAGCTGGTGTTTTCATTTGCACAACTGACTTCCCCTCTTGACGTCCCTTTAGTTTGCCCCTAGTTATGCTGCTATAGGCCTAGGCTGCTGGGGAACCTCTTTGGATGCACTGAGCCCTTCTCTAACTACCTATGTATTTACTATATATACCATTATTGCATTACATTCACTCTGTTTCTTTCTGTGTCCTTTCTCCGAGTGTCCCTGGTCCCAGAGCTGGATGCTGGATGCTTCAGATGTGTGGCTGTGTTTTATGGTCCTTGTGTCCCACCCCCCCACCTCTCTATCTCTACCCCTCTATCTGTATCCCTCTATCTCTACCTCTACCCCTCTATCTCTACCTCTCTACTTCTTCTGTCCCTCTCAACCCGCCCGGCCAGCAGGCAGATGGGTCCCCCCACATTAGAGCCGGGTTCTGCTCGAGGTTTTTTTCCCTGTTAAAAGGGTGTTTTCCTTGCCACTGTCGCCTTTTGGCTTGCTCTGGGGGTCAGGCATATGGGTTCTGTAAAGCGTCTCGAGACAATTTGACTGTAATTGGCGCTATATAAATAAAATTGAATTGAATTGAATTGAAATAGAGGCTGAAGTTAGTGGAGGGCTATCCCCTTGGTCCGAGTTGTTTGGCACAAAACTACCACTACAGAAAGACAACCCCATTATTGCCAACACTAAATTAATGTGGCATAAACTACATAGAGCAGGCAGTTGGGACTTCTTCAAATCCCCTCATGTGCCTTTATGGAATAATAAGCGAATTCTAATTGGAGAAAAAACTGTTAACTCGACTATTTGGAAAAAAAGCAGGGATAATCTATATTTTACATTTATTCGACAGCAATACCAAACACTTCTTAAGCTTTAACCAAGTAATGGACAGATATAAATTACCACACAATCAGTACTGGAGGTATGTCCAAATACGAAGTGCCCTGGCTAAATGGTTAGGAGGCCAGCTTACCTGCCCTATGGGTAGCCCAACTGAAGAGCTGCTGACTAAATCAAGCTCAGGGAGGGGCATTACCCGTAAGATTAATAATCTGTTACAGGAATGACTATGTGACCCTTTACTCAAGGTTAAGAAACACTGGGCAGGGGATATGGAGGTGGACATATCTCCTAAGGACTGGGAATCATGTTTAAAGAATATTAACACGATGTACAAAGAAATGGGTAATAGGTTAATTCAACTGAAAATAATACACAGATGGCATCGGACACCAGAACAACTTAATAAATGGAACTTGATACCAGTAGACTATTGTTGGAGATGCGGTGGAAGTGGTGCCTCTATACTCCATATGCTCTGGACATGTCCTGCACTTAAAGACTGGTGGAACAACATCCAGCAGATTATATTTGAAGTCCTGCACAAAAAGTTTCAAATCTCTGTAAAACTGTCTATGTTGGGATCGACCACAGAACTTCAGGACAATGACTTTTTATGTTTTGAAAAAAGTTGGATTATTTTGGCTCTCAACAGCTAAAAGGGTACTGCTAAGACACTGGAGGAGAAAACACCCTCCCCCTTATGAAGAATGGATGACAGCAATGGCACAGCTAGCTACATATGAGAGGGTGACGTACTCTCTACTAGACAGACTGAACCAACACAGGCTGACATGGAACCCCTTTACAGACTGGCTGGCTTCGAACTGATGGCCAACTTGATGTGACTATGTCAGTGATCTGCACTTGGAGTATAATTGATCATTGAGCGGCATCAGTGTGGTGGTGCTTTTGCCTTTTTCTGTTTTTGTTTGGGTTGTTTTTTTTTTTTTTTTTTTTGTCATTTCACTTATTTGTTCTTATTATCACTTGTATTTGTTTGGAAAATAATAAACTGTTAATTACAAAATTGAAGATAACATTTACAACCCTCAAACTAAAGCACGGGAAGAACATGCAAACTCCATGCAGAAAGATCCCAGGCCCAGGCTGGGACATGAACCAGGGATCATCTGGGGTGAAAGCTATTAGATGTACTTTTTAAATCAAAAATCTCCTAATTTTATCCAAACCGTAAAGTCCAAATTATTCATTATAGTCTTACAGTTGTTGACTGACTGAATTTGGCTGAATTTGCAGCAGGAAATTTCAAAAGGTAGTCTAGAGCTTAAAGAGTTTAGCCATGTATTATAATGCTTTTTAAAGTCTATTAAGAAGAGAAAATATCTTGAATTTTTTTCATAATTTATTAAATTTTATTTATGAGGTATAGTTTTTGTTAAATCTGCAGTGCAGTTTTTGTCTCATTCTCTGGCAGTGAGCATTATTACACAAGCATTCATGTGATGCATACATTTGGTGTGACAAATGTTACACCTACATCGCTCTCTGTGATCCTTCATCTGAATAACAGGTTGCTTTTTAATCTGAAGCATCTAATTCAATTAGTTTTATTTGCACTGCCGTTCAAAAGTTTAGGATCACCCAGACGATTTCATATTTTCCATGAAAACTCACACTTTAATTTATGCGGTAACAGAATTGCACAAGGGTTTTCTAATCATCAACTAGCCTTTCAACATGATTAGCTAACACAGTGTACCATTAGAACCATAGACTGTATATAAAGATGGACATAGCGCTTGGCTCCAAAAATGAAGCCTACCCAGAAGTGTCAAAAGCTTGCAATATCACAAGGGGCTGGCTCCAAAAAGCTCTGGCTCCATAGACCCCAATTCATCATGTTAGCTGTTATGGTCAAAACAAGAGATCAGGTAGCCAATCTTAAAATAAATCAATACTGAATTTTATATAGGGCATTAAAGTTTTGCAGAGCCAGGGGGCGGGGCTACTTGACTGACAGTCCGGTCTAGAATGATTGACATGTCCTATGGAGGAGGCAGCCCAGATGCTCATTCAGTGTAAACTCTGCTCGTTTGGATTAACTCTGATATGATCACTGTTGGTTTATTTATCGGTGAAGCAGCAGAACATTTTCCACAGAAAGTTTTTCTGCCTGTTGGCTTGTTTTAACCAGTTTTCTACCTTCGGCTGATTCTATCAGCAGACACTGAAAGGACCCTGATAGTTCGGAAAGTGTTTATTTTCTTATCTGTGCCACTTTTAATGCACTTTACAAACACCTGTAGTGTCAGATATAATGTGTCCCATGCACTTCAGATGTTGGGGGAGTTTATTTCTGTGTATTGACCAGAGAAGAAAGTTAGCATAGTAAATATTAGCTTTAATTTTAGCGATGCTAACTGAGCTAGCTGTTCAGTCGTAACCTGATTAAAGCTAACATAGCATTAAGCTAACGATGTTTGTGTTGAGTTTCATGTAAACAGCTGAAGTGTGTTGTGTCAGTGTAATGTGGTGCGTTTAGTTAATAAAACTGTCAGTGGAGATGCTGATTCACATTAATGTAACATTTAGAAAACCTAAATGTGATTAAAACAGTAAGGTTAAGGTTCTGTGTTGTCAGTAGTCCCTTAATATCTGCTCAGTCTCTGAAGTTAAACTGGAGAAAACAGTAAATCTACTCTCTAATGGTTAACCATGTTTAATGACTGATTCACATGTTGTAGTACTTATTCCTGCAGTCTAGATTGGAAACATAAACTCCCAGAATATGACCAAAGTAGCGATGAACACTACAGTTATTACATTTAAATTGCAGCACAGATAAACTGAAGAATAAAATTCTCTCCCCTAAAGCTAAAGTGTCTACAGGCCTTTCTGTCTTTCAGTGCTTGATTACTATATATGACAGAGGAAATCTTTCCAGGGTCACTTTAAAATGAACCTCTGCTGTTGATGCTGATACTGTGACGTCTGTCTTCATCTCAGGTGTCTCATTTTCACTGTGAGGATCTTCTGAGTTCAATTCAATTCAATTTTATTTATATAGCGCCAATTACAGTCAAATTGTCTCAAGACGCTTTACAGAACCCATATGCCTGACCCCCAGAGCAAGCCAACAGAAGGAAAACCTCATCTGGATGTGAAGAAGGAGACTGAATGGACGACATCCTCAGTGAACCACTTCCTGTTTAGCTTTCACTTACAGAAGGACAGACCAACTCTCAGCAGTTTATTATTCTCTGTTCTTAGTATTCACAGGTTCCATTTCTGACCTTTAATTTCATCTCTACTGTTGTAGCAGAAATACAACATAAAAAGTCCATGTTATTTATAGCAGATATGCAGCAATAAAACATCAACACATTCAGGCCAGGAGCTTCATTATTTCCTTTTTAGCACATTTAAAAACTGCATTATTTAACAATTCTGAACTGTAAAGATGTGTAAGCACATGAAATAAATGGATGAAATAAGTATTGTGTTGCTGACAGTGAAATGTAAATCCTGAACAGTCACAAGACAAGTTGTATTATGAAGAGAGGAGCTGAATCTGCAGCTTCATTGTTATTAATGGAAGGATGAGGAGGACATCAGTGCTGCTCTTCCTCACTGTGATAAAGGAGAGAAGACTCTTCACCTCAGAAAAGCTGATGTTCATGTTCTCTGTAGTTCTCAGTCCACATCAGACCAGATGTTCCCAATGATCCAGGCCAAAGCTGGAAGGAAAAGACATTAACAGTGAGGAAAAGATCTCCAAGGTTCTTTCATTCCAACTGCTGGAACATTAAACATCAGAGTGAACACATCAGGATATGAATGGAACACAATAGAGTGTATTTTGTCTTACTTTTTAATCTTCTGGAAATGTTTGTTTTCCTGGTGGAGGATAAAGAACATTTTACTGCCTTAGATGGACAATAAAGTTTATTCAGTTTTATTCTAATGTATCATTAGCATTAACATGAGCTCCACACATTTATCTGAACATACACTGTTGTAGAGAAAAAAAACTGTCTGAAGCAAAGAACAGAGATATTAACTCAGAACTGAATTGAGAGGTTAACATCCATCAGTAAGAGTTCTGTGGATGGACGTTAATGTAGATTCATTTCTATCTCGAGACAGCAGTTATCAATCTGTTATGATTGATCAGCTGCGATCTGCAGGACACTTAGCTACAGCTAACAGTTAACTAGTTTATGACACTGACAAACTGGATTTAGCATCAGTATGAACAAAAAGTTAGGAAACGTAACTTAAGATTTACAGAACAACTTTAAAACACGATGTTAGAACATGTTTACATCAGAGGTTAGTCTGATGTTAACTTACAGTAACTTCAGCTACAATAACGTAGGTCACTGCTTTATATGTGATATTCTCCAGTTGTGGAGAAGAGCACAACCAGTTACAAAGATGATTTTAACACTTACCTGTAGAGTTTAGCTCTACTTTTGGAGGCTAATGTTGTTAGCAGCACCGTTGTTAAACAGCAGAAGACGGTAAATGAGGGCGGGACACAGAGTCCTCGGCTCTCAGTCAGTCTGATCAATCGCTGCTCTCTGGCTCCGCCCTTGTTGTCGTCACTGGCTCCAAAAATCCAAGATGTCAACCAGGAAGTAGCAAAATCCGGGCTTCATTTTCATTGCAGAAACCAACAGGTGATGTCACGGGTGATATGTCCATCTTTATATACAGTCTATGATTAGAACACAAGAGTGATGGTTGCTGGAAATGGGCCTCTGTATCCCTACGTAGATATTCCATTAAAAATCAGCTGTTTCCAGCTAGAATAGTCATTTACCACATTAACAATGTTTAGGCTGTATTTCAGATTCATTTCATGTTATCCATCCATCCATTATCTATACACCGCTTAATCCTCACTAGGGTCACGAGGGGGGGGGCTGGAGCCTATCCCAGCTGACTCGGGCGAAGGCAGGGGACACCCTAGACAGGTCGCCAGTCTGTCGCAGGGCCACATACAAAGACAAACAAGCACTCTCACATTCACACCTACGGGCAATTTAGAATAATCAATTAACCTCAGCATATTTTTGGACTGTGGGAGGAAGCCGGAGTACCCGGAGAAAACCCACGCATGCACAGGGAGAACATGCAAACTCCATGCAGAAAGATCCCGGGAAAGCCGGGATGCGAACCAGGGACCTTCTTGCTGCAAGGTGAAAAGTGCTAACCACTACGCCACTGTGCAGCCCTCATTTCATGTTATCTTCATTGAAAAAAATTCTTTCAAAAATAAATTCTCCCAAATTTCTGAACGGTAGTATGCGTCAGCAGGATTTCCTGATGGATTCTTTCCACAGAAAGATGCTCCCTGCAACACAGTAAATATTGTTTAGGAATGGTGTGAGGAACACAACAAAGAGCTTGAGGTATTGACTTGCCCTCCAAAGTCCCCAGATCTCAGTCTGATCGAACATCTGTGGGATGTGCTAGAAAAAGAAATCCAACCCACCCAGTCCCACCATCCAAATTCCAATGACAATTTGGTATATTTCATACATGTATAATTACCATTTTTAATGATAGAAACCCTGTTGGAAGTCTGTGGTTTCCCTTTGATATCACATCCATGCAACAGAAAAATAAAGCAACAACAGCTCCAAGCCCATTTGTGCTGTGTTGTTTGTGTTTTCTTGCGTACTGACTTTTTCATCATTTGTTAACGGGTATGAAACATTTGTTGATCCTGAACTCGTCAGCTCCTCTGGCGCTTCTCAGGAAAACAGTCTTCACTTATTCAGGGACACTTCACTGCTGGCTAAATACCTCTGACTGAACACTGTGTATTTTCCTAAACTAAACACAGCTCTGTTTAAAGAGACATATGTAATTGAAAAGTGTAGCTTTGCTGTTGCTGCCGAGCATCAGAAAACACACAATAAAACACAGATGACTTCACCAAACAATGTCGCTCAGATTTCTGTTCTCACTCACCGAACGACTCTCTGTTGTCCCTCCTACACAGAAATGCAGAGCATATAATTACAATGTACAATCCATCCCTATGAATGGTTCATCCATGCCACTGTCTGCACTGTAGCTTTGACCTTCAACCTGCTCCAGCACTGAAACCCACAGTGTGAACGTCTGTGTTTGTGCTTCAAAACTACAAAAGTGAAAGATGTGTTGTGAGCAAGTAAGATGAGCTCAGACTGAAGATCTGAAGGAGGCACTAATCACTGATTATCCAGAAGAGGAAAAAACATCTGAATCACCAGTAGCTGGTGATTTAAAGGAAACACAAACACACACATATACACACATGATGCCATAGCTTCATGATACACAGGCTTTTAATTCAAAATTCTCTTTCTCTGATTTGTCGTGAACCACACAGGAAGGTGGATATAAGTTTCATCTTTGTGCATCCAAAGGACAGAGGAGTCTCTCTAAAACACGCACTGTACTGACTGTACTGAAACCTAGACATGAGTACAGGTTTGGTATGTTACCACATCTGTTTTTATCATCACAGTAAAGCTACAGAGTGGCCTTTCAGACTAATGCTCACTTTATAACCAGCAGGCTACACAGTTCTAAAGCTCTTACTGTATCTGGTTAACCTAAAATGTAACTCTGTTGTCTGAGTACTGCCTAAGACCTGACGGCTGTCTGTCAGTTTCTGTATTCATTTAAAGATTCCCTGTGTCTCCTTGTCTGGCATGCTTTCAATCGATGAACCAGGACAATGTCTCAGACTTTCTGTCACTTTGAATATTTAGTTGTTCAAAAATGTAGAACAAAATGGTACGCAAAGTTTTCATGTTCTGAGCAATTCAAATATTATATTGATATCATGTGACTGTGTATGAATAACATGCTAAGTACATTTCATGTTTTTGTGGACCATTTAATGGTACTAAAATATCATGGACCAGGTGTAGGGTCATTAGTTGCAGCTGCATGACCTGCAATATAATGCCAAATGCAAAAAACCTGTGTCCTGATAACACGCCAAGTGACTTAAGACGTGATTTTAAAAGATGATGGTCAAATTGAAATATGCTTTCTCTGACTGGATAATATTTTTTGTTTTAATGCTGCAATTGATAGCTTGGACAAATTGGCAAAGCTAAGTAGCAGGACTATATCCTGCTTTCTCAATACTTCCATGCCTGCATTCATTGAGAGTGTTCTCTGTCTCAGAAATTAACGCTACCCATATGTGAGATGCATTTCAGCATGTGTTCAGTGGGGACAGACAGCAAGGGCAGTTTGAGGCACTACAAAAATGGCAAAAAGTCTGGCTGTCAGACCATCTGTGGTGTCACTACTACTGTTTTCTGGCCCCGAACTCATAAAATTGTTTTTACAAATTCTCACTATTATTCTGAGCATGTTCCAGTCTCACTCTGTGGATGCAAATCCTCTCACTGATACAAATCCTTTAACATTATTTTTCCTTGAAAAGTGGTGAAAATTTTGAATGTGTACCCCATTGGCATTCTTTCTATTTACATTTGTAAATCTCACAAATTATGTGGAAATAATTGTTGCGTTACGTATGTGTTGTTCATTACTTTCCAAAGAAAAACAGAGCACAAATGATCTGTGAAAGGACTTGTAACATCATAATAAGATGCACAGAAATGAAAATCTACAAATGTGCAAGTGAAGACTTATACAATACCATTCAAAAGTATGGGGTCACCCAGACAATTTCATGTTTTCCATGAAAACTCACAATTTTATTAATATGCTAACATAATTGCACAATGGTTTTCTAATGGTAAATGGTCTGTATTTATATAGCGCTTTACTATACCTGTAACGATACCCAAAGCGCTTTACATTATATGTCACATTCACCCATTCACACACACATTCACACACTGATGGCGGAAGCTGCCATGCAAGCCGCTAACCACGACCCATCAGGAGCAGTTAGTGGTTCGGTGTCTTGCTCAGGGACACCTCGACATGAGCTCTCTAGGCGAGGATCGAACCAGCAACACTCCTGTTACAAGACAGCCACTCCTCTCTCCCTCCACCTCCACGGAGTCCAGAGGGCAGCCACAGACTGAGCTGCTCTTTTTATCAGTCTGTTTAGTCTGTTCTTATCACCCTCAGAGCATCCCCCTCCCCAGCACACCACTGCATACAAGACCATAGATGCCACCACAGTGTCATAAAAGGTCCTCAGCAGAGGCCTGCTCACACCAAATGATGCGAGTCTTCTCAGCAGGTATAGACAACACTGACCCTTCTTGTACAGAGAGTCAGTGTTATCTGTCCAGTCCAGTTTGTTATTTAGGTGAACACCCAGGTACTTGTAGGTCCTCACTCTCTCAATGTCAAGTCCCTGGATGTTCAGCAGTGGATTGTATGAGGGTTTCCTGTGGAAATCAATCACCATCTCCTTTGTCTTGCTGGCATTCATTTGGAGGTGGTTCTGCTCACACCAGTAAACAAAGTCCATAATGACCTTCCTGTACTCACAGTCATTATCTCTACCTCTACACCTCTATCTCTACCCCTCTACCTCTTCCCCTCTACCTCCATCCCTCTATCTCTACCTCTCTACCTCTTCTGTCCTTCTCAACCCGCCCGGCCAGCAGGCAGATGGGTCCCCCCACATTAGAGCCGGGTTCTGCTCGAGGTTTTTTTCCCTGTTAAAAGGGTGTTTTCCTTGCCACTGTCGCCTTTTGGCTTGCTCTGGGGGTCAGGCATATGGGTTCTGTAAAGCGTCTCGAGACAATTTGACTGTAATTGGCGCTATATAAATAAAATTGAATTGAACTGAATTGAATTGAATTGAATTGAATTGAATTCCCTTCTGACATGCATCCTATGATGGCAGTGTCATCGGAGAACTTCTGGAGATGACAGCTGTCTGTGGAGTAGCGGAAGTCTGATGTGTAGAGGGTGAAGAGGAAAGGTGAGAGTACTGCTCCTGTGCTGCAGACCACCACATCAGACACACAGTCCTGTAGCCTCACATACTGTGGTCTGTCTGTGAGGCAGTCCATGGTCCATGCAGTCAGCTGGTCACTGACCCCCGTTCTCTCCATCTTCACCCTCAGCAGTGAGGGTTGAATTGTATTGAAGGCACTGGAGAAATTGAAGAACGTGATCCTCACTGTGTTTCTAGTGTCCTCCAGGTGAGACAGGGATCTCTGCAGCAGGTAGAGGACGGCGTCATCCTTCCCAATCCCAGGCTGGTACGCAAACTGCAGGGGATCCATGTTTGGGCTCACCAGGGGGCGAAGATGGTTCAAGATGGTTCCTCTCCAGTGCCTTCATCAGGTGAGAAGTTAAGGCCACGGGTCTGAAGTGGTTGGGCTCCTTGGGGCATGAGGTCTTTGGGACCGGGACCATGCAAGACGTCTTCCACATGGCAGGAACTCTTTCCAGACTCAAGCTTAGGTTGAAGATGTAGCAGACCACCTGACAGAGCTGGTCTGCACAGTCCCTGAGAAGTCTGGAGCTGATGCCATCAGGACCCGTGGCTTTCCTGGCTCTGGTCTTCCTGAGCTGCATTCTCACCTGATCCACTGTTGGCGTGAAGAGAGGAGGAGGAGGAGGTGGAGATGGGGGGAGAGAGGAGAGCCCAGGAGATGGTGGTGGTGAAAGAGGTGAGAGGGAGGGGGCGAGCAGGCAGGAGGAGCTGGAGGCAGGCTGGACAAGGCTCAGGCTGGAGGAGAAGGGGATGAGACCAGTATCAAACCTGTTGAAAAACAGGTTTAACTTGTTGGCCCAGTCTCTGTCCCCAACTTCAGGCTCCCCCTTTTTGCCCCTGTCCTGCCCTGATAGGGTCTGGAGTCCTCTCCAGACCTCTCTTGTGTTGTTGTTCAGCAGCTGATCCTCCATTTTCCTCCTGTAGCTGGCATTGCACTCCCTGATCTTCCTTTTAAGGTCCCTCTGTACCCTCCTCAGGTTTTCGCTCTCACCAGAATTAAAGGCCCTCCTTTTCTCCAGCAGCAACGCTCTCAGCTCAGGAGTCACCCATGGCTTGTTGTTTGAAAAACACCGTACCCTCCTAGTTGGTACGGTGGTTTCTACGCAGAAGTTTATGTATTCTGTGATGCAGTCCGTTAAACTGTCAATGTCCTGTCCATGTGGCCCACAGAGCACCTCCCAGTCTGTGGTGGTAAAACAGTCTTGGAGTGCCTCACTGGCCTCCTCAGACCACTGCTTCACACACTTTTTGGTTGGGGGTTGTTTTTTCACCAAAGGTGTGTAAGCAGGGAGCAGATGGACCAGGTTGTGGTCTGAGCGGCCAAGCAGGGGGAGGGGGGAGCAACTGTAGGCATCTGCTGTGTTTGTATAGAGCAGATCCAGAGTTTGTCGTCCCTGGTGGGGCAGTCCATGAACTGATGAAAGGTGGGGAGAGTGGCAGCCAGGGAAGCATGGTTAAAATCCCCTGTGATGAGGAAGAAGGCTTGAGGGTGTGCTGTCTATAACTGTGAAACCACGATGTGGAGGAGCTCACAGGCTGAGCTGGCATTGGCCGAGGGAGGGATGTACACCGTTACTGCAATAACATGTGAAAACTCCCTCGGCAGGTAGTACAGCCAGATGCTAACAGCTAGCAGCTCAGTGTCCCTGGTACGCCATTGCTCCTTGACATAAAAGTTCCCAGGGTTACACCACTTGTTCACAAACATCGCTACTCCCCCACCTTTCTTCTTACCACTCTCCCTCGTGTCTCTGTCTGCTCTGATCAGATGAAACCCATCGAGCTGCACCAGTGAGTCCGGGATTAGCTCGTTCAGCCAGGTTTCTATGAAGTGGAGTAGACTGCACTGCCAGTACTCCCGCTGTAGCTGCGTTAGCGCTGCTAGCTCATCCGTCTTATTTAGGAGAGACCTCACGTTTCCAGTGATAACTTATTACTTATAACCTGTCTGATATTTACTTACCAGACAGGTTCCAGTTTGTGCATGTCAACAATGACTCTTCTGAGCATACTAGGGTTAATCATGGAGTTCCTCGGGGTTCTGTCTAAGGACCAATACTGTTCATATTATACATGCTTCCCTTAGGCAATATTATGAGGAAGCACTGTATTAACTTCCATTGTTATGCTGACGACACTCAACTGTTTTTATCTATGAAGCCAGATGAAACTAATCAGCTAGCTAGACTGCAAGATTGTCTTAAGGACATAAAGACCTGGAACACCTATAATTTCTTACTACTAAATTCAGACAAGACTGAAGTCATTGTATTTGGCCCCAAACATCTTAGAAAATTGCTTTCAAAGCATATAGTTACTCTGGATGGCATTACATTGGCCTCCAGTACTACTGTGAGGAACCTCAGTGTTATCTTTGATCAGGACATGTCCTTTAACTCACATATAAAACAAATCTGTAGGACTTCCTTTTTCCACCTGAGAAATATTGTGAAAATCAAGAACATCCTGTCTCAGAGTGATTTAGAAAAACTAGTCCATGCATTTGTTACTTCAAGGCTTGACTACTGTAATTCTTTATTATCAGGTTGTCCCAAAAGCTCTCTGAAACATCTCCAGCTGATCCAAAATGCTGCAGCCAGAGTACTGACGGGAGTTAGCAAGAGAGATCATATTTCTCCTATACTGGTTTCTCTTCATTGGCTTCCTGTTAAATCTAGAATAGAATTCAAAATCCTTCTTCTGACATATAAAGCTCTTAACAACCAATCTCCATCATATCTTAAAGACCTGATAGTACCATATTATCCTAGCAGAATTCTTTGCTCTCAGACTGCAGGCTTACTTGTTGCTCCTAGAATCTCTAAAAGTAGAATGGGAGGCGGAGCCTTCAGTTATCAGGCGCCTCTCCTGTGGAACCAGCTCCCAGTTTGGGTTCGGGAGGCGGACATGGTCTCTATTTTTAAGACCAGGCTTAAAACTTTCCTTTTTGACAAAGCTTATAGTTAGGGCTGACTGGGGGACCCTGACGGGGTGAGCTGGTGTTTTCATTTGCACAAGTGACTTCCCCTCTTGACATCCCTTTAGTTTGCCCCTAGTTATGCTGCTATAGGCCTAGGCTGCTGGGGGACCTCTTTTGATGCACTGAGCCCTTCTCTACCTACCTATGTATTAACTATATATACCATTATTGCATTACATTCACTCTGTTTCTTTCTGTGTCCTTTCTCCGAGTGTCCCTGGTCCCAGAGCTGGATGCTTCAGATGTGTGGTTGTTCTCCCACAAACTGTAACCCTCTACCTGTAACCCTCTACCCCTCTATCTCTATCCCTCTACCTCTCTACCTCTTCTGTCCCTCTCAACCCGCCCGGCCAGCAGGCAGATGGGTCCCCCCACATTAGAGCCGGGTTCTGCTCGAGGTTTTTTTCCCTGTTAAAAGGGTGTTTTCCTTGCCACTGTCGCCTTTTGGCTTGCTCTGGGGGTCAGGCATATGGGTTCTGTAAAGCGTCTCAAGACAATTTGACTGTAATTGGTGCTATATAAATAAAATTGAATTGAATTAAATTGAATAACTGATGGAAGGCATGGTTTGTACCGTCGTCTCCTTTCGCAGCGTTTCACTCCGGCTCTGCATCCCCTCCTTCTCCTCCGTAGTTCGGCGGGGATCTCCGATGGCGCTTCGGGATGTAGCCTAGCTTGGCTAAGCACCAACAGCTGCTCCCGTGTGTAAGCAACAGCTGGGCTACGACCGAGAGTGTTCGCCAATGCGGTATTTAAGAGTCCAGACAACATTAAAAAACACAGCAAGACAACACCAAGGAATTGACGTTTGCCGGAGCGATGACTGTAGAAAAGAAAACAGTAGAGGAAAGCTAAAAGTGCGAAAAAGTCGCTATAAACAAAGAGAAGGGTCAGAGCTGCTGCAACTGGCTGCCGCTCAATCAGTGCCATCTTGATATTAACAATGTCTAGACTGTATTTCTGATTCATTTAATGTTATTTTCATTGAAAAAAAATGCTTTTCTTTCAAAAATAGAGACATTTCTAAGTGACCCTGAACTTTTGAATGGTACTGGTACCAACAGTTTTGTACAAAAATGAATTTTTGTTGTGCACAAATATTCAGATACAGTTTCACATTGCACAGAATCGTATACCCTTAAAGGACGAAATCTATAATTCTGAACAGTTCATAGCTCTCTAATGTTATTTCATGTTTATCTCCCAGCTATACTGCAGAATTGTTATAGAATGATGATTTAAAGTGCAGCCTCACTTTGGCAGTTGTAAGGTCTACAAATGAACTGTTGTCAGGTCTACAGATGAACAGCCTCTTTCAGTTAGGACCCTCCAGCACTGTAACTAACTGCCAGATGCTTTAAGGCTTTTTAAAAGTGCATCCTTTGAAAAGAGTCTTTTACTAACATATTGTTTGTTTTACCTCAGTCTCCAAAATGTTCATATTTTCTTACTGGCTATTTTACCCTTTTTTAATCTTATTTTTTAAACTAATTTATTGATTGTTTTTTATTTGCTGTGTGTACTTTAAGTGGCTTGATTTTACTTTGTTATATAGGACTGAACTGGTTTTAACTTTTGTTGTTGAGCTTTATGAATAAAGTTTATTATTATTATCAATATACTGGTAAAACAAGAGATGACATACAACTGTCAACATGAAGACGACATGAAGAAGCAGGAAAGCTAGAGTTTATACTCATACACACGCACTTTGTGTAGTTTGCACTCTATAAAGACATTATCATGTTCATTAATTCTCATCCAGTTCCAAGTCAGCAGTAGACCTGATTGTTGACCTGTTGATTGTTTTTATACCTGACTTCTAAATGTTCAGCAGCTTTATACGACAGTCTGGTGAGTTAAGCACAAAAGAAGTCGTTTCTATTCTTAGCTTCTCCTTAGAATGTAAACATGCTCTCTGATGTTTACAGCTCAAAATGAATGAACACAATTATGAGTAACATCAGAAAGTTTTACTGATGCACAGAGCGAGTCAAGTTTCTGCCATAATAATACTATATATTACCCCACAATGTAGCATGCAACCATTAAACACACAAACTGTTTTTGTATTTTTTCCTACTGATGCTAGTCTGTGTAAATGCTGTATAGTTGGATGACATATTTACTCAGTCCGAGAGCACAGACTTAAAAAGGGAAAATCCATGTGTATATTAACAGAGGGACTCACGGGGATCGGGTTCACTGTGACTTTTGTCTTCTGGTTATAAATATGTATGGTTAACCACTGGAATCTCAACTTGGGCTGGGTTAAAGTGCCAGATCCACACTGACTGTCATTTAATTAGCACAGTGACACTCCACTGCACAGAAGAGTGAGAATACAAATGAAGAAATACACAGAGTTGAACACAGAGGTTAGAATTGCTGTATATTATTTTGGCATAAAAAAATTAACGTGACACTTATGAGACCTCTGCAATTTCCTGTTCTCTGCTACTGTGCTGATTTTCTCAGGGTTGTTGGGTTTATGTGGTCATACTTATTAAACTACAGCAGACTGGCATGTTCTGTATGAGGTTTCTCAATTGAATGTTCAGCAAAAAATTCAAGCGAAAGCATGGGCGCAAACGTGCACAAATTTGCACATGAAAAGCTGAAACTTTTGTACATTTCAGGCTGACTTGGTGGACTCAGCAGTGAACTGTAAACCCAGACCTCTCAGCTCTAGAATTGTGTATTTAGTGAATTATAGCGTTATCATATCTAAAAAATTGTCTTTACTGTCTTTTTTAAAAGAGTAATTGTGGACCATAAAAGCCATGAAATTACATCCCACCATGCCCGACTTCAGCTACACTCAAACACATCTTAGTGGGCTGCAAGACCAGTCTCACCCAAGGCCGTTGTACCTTGCGGCTCAACCAGGTGCTAAAGTGCCTGGCCCGAGTGCTGGAAACACACACAGTTTCGACATTCTTCCACCCACGTAGCTCCCCTGGCAACAAACAAAATTTGTTCGGGAGGGTGAGGGTCGAGCCTGTCTCACCACCTCGAGACCAGATCCTGGGCAGTTGTGAGGGGCTTGCGATTGGAAAATGCTGGTAGACATGGACCAAAAGCTCTGCTTCCCACCTGAGATCGTATCCACCAACCTACGACCAGACCTGGTGCTGTGGTCAGCTTTGCTTAGGCATGTTTACATGCCTCACAGTGCTCATGAGCTCACAGTGCCCTCGGAGAGCTCGGTAGATTAGGCCTACCAGTGCAAGAAGCTGAGGTATATGGGGCTTGCCGTCAGTGCAAAACAGCAAGGCTGGAAGGTGAGGGTCTGACCAGTTGAAGTAGGCTGCAGAGGGTTCGTTGCCACCTTGACATCCAGGCTTCTCCGGGAGATGGGAGTGCGCGGGAAGGCCCACTGGCATACAATCAAAGCCCTCTCCAGAGCTGCTGAAAAAGGAGTCAGTGGCTGTGGATGAAGAGAAAGCATTTAACCTGGGCCTTCAAGTGAGTAGATGGCATCTAGGGGATGAACCTGGGACACTGGGATTCACTGCTGAAGCCTCTGGAGGTGTCATGGGCCTATCAGCGAAACACCTAGGAAAGAGGGCACGCACTTGAAAACCCAGAGGATGCCCTCACTCACTTGACCATCCCACAGAGTCTTAGTAGGTGTCTGATATATGCAAGAAAGGATATCAACATCTAGTCCTACACAGCAGACTACAGTATATGAACAATTTATTCACTCTTCACATTTCAAACATATAGAGTCAAGAAAAAAATTATTAGTTCACCCTTGTTTTCTTGTTCATTTCAGTGTCTGGTACAACTAAGGGTACATTTGTTTTTACAAATATAATGAATACAACAAAAATAGCTCATAGCAGTTTCATTTAAGAGCTGAAATCTAGCCATTGTCCGTGGTTTTCTTGATAACCAAAATCACTTAAGTTCTTACATCAATAGCTATGGCATTGTACTGCCAAAAACAGTGCTTTGAGGCATTCCATGTCTGTTTTTGTCAGATGATACACATAGGAGTTAGTACTTGACTGCATAACTATCATTTTTTGCTGACTGCAGCCATGCATCTTGGCATGCTCTCCACCAGCTTCTGACATTGTTCTGCTATCACAGCAGCCCATTCCTGTTGCACAAATTCAAACTAATTTGCTTTGTTTTTGGGCTTGTAGTTATCCATTTTGCATTTGATGATTTTCCACAGGTTTTCAATTGGATTTAGATCTGGCGATTGAGCAGGCCAAGGCATGGTTCCAATGTTCTAGTTCTCCATCCAAGCTTTAACTGACCTTGCTGTGTGGCAAGTTGCATTGTCTTGTTGGAAAATCCAGTCATTTGAGGCAGGAAAGAGTTTTCCAGCTGATGGAAGAAGACTGTTTTCAAGAGTAGCCCTGTACATGACCTGGTTCATTTGTCCTTCACACAATTGCATTTGCCCTGTTCCACCCATGCTGAAACAACCCTAGATTGTCACTGATCCACCCCCATGTTTTTCTGTGGGGGCAAGACAGTCAGGTTTGTAGGCTTCTCCAAGCTTCCTCCCAACCAGTAAGGCTGGAGTGGGCATCAACTGAAAATTGGACTCATCAAGTGGCAGCTAGTTACAGCAGCTCTCATTCGTCGATTATTTTTTTCTGTTTATTTTCATTTTCCTCTTGCTTTCTCTTATTTTTTCTTTTTGGTGAAGTTGTACTAGTGAGTAGTCTCAATAACGGACACGAAATTAACGCAGTTTGCTCTGATTTTTCTTCTGTTTTTGAATCTGCTGTTCACATTGGTGATAGCAGACACAACGTGCAGCGGTGATCCCGTTGTTTACTCTCGAGACCAGCTGTTAGCCCTTTATAGCACTGCGAGGCTAACTGGTGAGAGACCTAATGTCCCCCACGAGCTTAAGAGGAGGAGAAGGGGAAGCTGTGATGGGGCAGAACGCAGGAAAAGACGGTACAAACCCGTCCTTCCTTCAGTCATCACCGGGAACGTAAGATCCATCAGCAATAAGATGGATGAGTTTATGGCACTAATGTGGCACCAGCAGGAATACCAGCAGTGTAGCATAATGCTATTTACAGAGACCTGGCTAATGGAGTTAGCAACGGACTCTAATGCTGCGTTGGATGGCTTTCAGTTGCTGTGAGCTGACAGGACGAAGGAGAGCAGTAAGAGCAAAGAAGGGGGACTGGCTGTTTTGTTAACAACATCACTACCAAGGAAAAACTTTGCAGCAAGGACATTGAACTGTTAGCTGTTAGCATGAGACCATACTATCTCCCAAGGGAATTCTTGCACGTTATCGTGATGGAGGTGTATGTTCCCCCCTCTGCTAACGCTAACAATGCTTGTGATGTTCTACACACAGTAACAAGCAAACTGCAGACACAGCACCCAAAGGCCCCTTTCCTCATTAACGGGGACTTTAATATGCCTCTTCATCATCCACACTGTCCACATTCACACAATATGTCACCTGCCATACCAGAGACAATAAAATACTGTATCTTTTTTATGCCAACACCAAGGAGGCACATACATCATCTCCTCTTCCTCCACTTGGTAAAACTGATCATAACCTGGTTCACCTCCTTCCTGTGTACAAACCTCTGGCAGGCTACGCAGACAGCCAGCTGTCACCCGCACAGTCAAGAGATGGTCTGAGGAAGCCGAGGAGGCTCTCAAGGACTGTTTCAATGCAACCATGTGGGAAGTGTTCTGTGAGGATCATGGGGAGGACATCGACAATCCCACACACTGCATCACGGACTATATTAATTTCTGTGTGGATTCCACCATGCCCACCAGGTCAGTATGCTGTTTTGCCAACAGCAAACCCTGGATTACTCCTGATATAAAGGCTCTCCTAAAGGACAAATGGAGGGCTTTTAGGTCAGGAGACAAGGATGAGATGTCTGTACAGAGAACTGAGAACTGTCTGTACAGAGAGAACTAAGGTGGAAGATTAGAGAGGGGAAATGCAGCTACAGGAAGAAGATGGAGGATCAGCTGCTGCAGAATAATGTCACCAGGGTCTGGAGAGGCCTGAAAACCATCTCTGGCCACAAAGACCCCAAGACTGAACTGAAAAGGGACCAGGAATGGATGAATGACCTGAACACATTTTTTAACAGGTTGGAACAGCCAGCCACCACTCCCCCAGACCAGACCACCCTGCAGCAGCCACCAATGCATCTCTCTGCACCCCCTGCCGATTGCACCACCCCGCTGCATTCCCCCTCCTTACGGCTCCACCACAGTTCTCCTACCACCACATTTCCCCTCCCCCACAGGGCTCCACACACTCACAAACAGCATACAGCCCCCCTGCCCCAACTTGTCCCTATCGACATCCCAGGTGAAGAGAACTGAGCAGACTGAAGATCTGGAAGGCCACGGGTCCAGATGACATCAGCTCCAGGCCCCTCAAATCCTGCACAGATCAGTTGAGCAGGATTGTGGAGCATGTCTTCAACTTGAGCCTGAAGCTGGAGAGACTGCCGCAGCTGTGGAAGATGTCCTGCGTGGTACCGAAGATCTCGCACCCCAAGGACCTCAACCACTACAGGCAGGTGGCAGTAACATCAGACCTGATGAATACCCTGGAGAGGTTGGTCCTTTGTCATCTGTGACCCCTGATGAGCTCATCAATGGACCCGCTGCAATTCGCCTACCAGCCCGGCATTGGGGCTGATGATGCAGTGATCTACCTCCTGCACAAATGCCTCTCTCACCTGGAGAAGACGAAGAGCATTGTGAGAATCATGTTTTATGATTTCTCCAATGCCTTCAACACCATCAAGCCTGCGCCTCTAGGGGACAAGCAGGCGCAGACAGGAGTGGACTTCCAACTCACAATGTGGCTGCTGGATTATCTGTGTTACGGTGGGGGAATCGGAGAACCCAGGTGCAGACACAGACAAGAGACAAACAGATGCTTCTAAGAAATTTATTCAAATACAAAAACAAACTAAACTCAAGGAAGAGCAGGAAACAAAACTGGAGGGAAAAAACTAAACCAGACCTAATACAAAAATATGCAAGACAGCTAAACTCAAACAAAAGCTAACTATGCTCTACACAGGAACACTAGGAAAATGCAGACAGAAACACTAAACTAAGACAACAAACAGTTTACTCACAAACCCAGGAGGGAACAAAACTAAGGTGGCAAGGTAGGCAGGTACAGGAAATCCAGAAGCTGGCGGGAGACAAGACTGGCAGACAGAAAGCTGGAGACAGAGAGGGGACCAGCGGGAGGTAAGCAGGGCTCGGTGGGGAGAACAGAATCCAAGAGGGGAACAGAGTCTATGGTTCGATGGGGAGTGAATGACAGAGCTGGCTTATATACTGGGAGGTGGAATTGCAAACAGGTGACTGGTGTGAGCTAATTATGGCAGCTGATTCACAGTGCTGCAGTCAGACTGCAGGCAGGTGTAACATTCAGGAAGCAGAGAGACACAGGAGAGAGGGAGACATGCAGACAGACAGAGGAAGCCAGAGATACAAGACAAGGAGAGAGAGAACACATGGGACGAGTGAGGGAGAGGTATAGGAGAGAGAGACCAGAGAGAGTAAGAATAGGGAGAGACAGATGGCAGACAGGATAAAGGGCGGGAGAAAGAAGTGAGAAGGGCGGAGAAGAACAGGGGCAGGAGCAGGGACCATGACAATCTGACCAATCGGCCACATAGGATAGAAAGACGTTTCCTGCTGTGACCAGCTAGCAATTTGGTAGTACAATGTTTGGCTTGTTTTTTCTTGGTGTAATTAGTGGCTGTCATGGATATCTTTAGTTTTTTCGCTACTTGTCTCTCACTCATGTCAATTTCCGGCAATACCAAAATGGCTGCCTTTGTGACTTCACATAAATGTTTTTTTGGGCATTATGTGAGAGCTGACAATTTCTGAGTTGTGCTACGGCTTGAATGTAAGCAGGAAACCATTCGTAGGCCTTTGCATGTGCACTGCTGCTGATGGCATGAAATGGCCTCTTATATATCCTGGAAATACAATTAAGCTTAAGCATGTCAAATAGGACATAAAGTATTATGTATTCATTGCATTCTTCAGATAATGTACGTTTAGTGGTACCAGACATTGAAATGAACAAGAAATTGATGGTGGTCAAATATTTTTTTCCATGACTGTAGGAGTAGTTTTTATGGTCAAAAAGCACATTGAAGATCATCAGGCTCATTGCTTTCTGTATAATAATTGTGTTAAATCTGTAAACCTCTATTAAGTCTTTATACACTGCAGGAACTTGCAGGCTGTTTCAGGGCAGCCCAAACCTTAGACTGTGCTCCAACCCAAGAAATCTAACCAATAGGATTTCTTTTTCATTGCTGGTTTCAGGGAAGAATTAAGTACCTATTGCAGGCTCGGTGTTACTGCTGTGCAGGGCTCACTGCTGATTGGTAAACTCTTGGTGCCCTCATTGAGTAGCAGGCTTCTCTTCCAAAACAGCAGTCAGCAATATAGAATTCACCATGCAGGCTAAATTGACAAACGCTCCATTGTTCTATTTCTTACATAGAGCTGGACTTGTGTTAAGTAGCTGCTATTTCTTATTGTTTGGTGCACTCTGAGGTAATGCCACTGTTGAAACTCTTGCATCTTACAACACAATTGAAACAGTAAAGCCTGTTTTATGTTTACCGCGTTCGCGAGGTCCGTGCGGCTCCGTGCGGAAAAATTACGTCATTTTTGCACCCACGCCCCCTCCAGCGGCCTTTCCGTGCGGAAAATTTCCGCTCCGCGCACCTCCACATTTTTCTAACCAACGCGGACGGAGCTGCACGGAAAAACATGGCGGAGGGCCAGGACCTACTCGTAGCTGAAGTCTAGAAATACGTGAACTTATACGATTCATCACACAGAGATCACCGTGGTAACCGAGTTATGAACTATTCATGGTGTGAAATTAAAACTAACTGCTGAAATGCTTTTATTCGGTAAAATGCCATGTTGTAAGTGGTGTATACCATGGCAAACTTCTTCTTCTCTAGTTTAGTACCAGAGTAGACCAGGTAGACGTGTGCTTGAGCTACACTGCCCCCTGCAGTTTGGAAGCAGACTTCCTCTTCTCTAGTTTATTAATAGAGTAGACCAGGTAGACGTGTGTTTGGGATACACTGCCCCCTGCAGTTTGGGAGCAGATGCGCACGGAGTATAAAGCTTGTTTTATGCTTACCGCGTCCGCGAGGTCCGTGCGGCTCCATGCAGAAAAATTACGTCATTTTCGCACCCACGCCACCTCCAGCGGCCTTTCCATGTGGAAAATTTCCGCTCCGCGCACCTCCACATTTTTCTAACCAACGCGGACGGAGCCGCACGGAAAAACATGGCGGAGGGCCAGGACCTACTCGTAGCTGAAGTCTAGAAATACGTGAACTTATATGATTCATCACACAGAGATCACCGTGGTAACCGGGTTATGAAGTATTCATGGTGTGAAATAAAACTAACTGCTAAAATGCTTTTATTTGGTTTTTACCAAATGTGGTGTTGTAAGTGGTGTAAACCATGGCAAACTTCTTCTTCTCTAGTTTAGTACCAGAGTAGACCAGGTAGACGTGTGTTTGAGCCACACTGCCCCCTGCAGTTTGGAAGCAGACTTCTTCTTCTCTAGTTTATTACTAGAGTAGACCAGGTAGACGTGTGTTTGAGATGCACTGCCCCCTGCAGTTTGGGAGCAGACGCGCACGGAGTATAATGCACACACGTTCTCTCGCACGGATTTCCGTGCGGCTGATTTCCGCGCGGCTTGTTCGTGCGGAAAGTATATTCCAGCCTTAAAGGCTGTAAACAATGGCAGCCTTAAAGGCTGGAATATACTTTCCCCACGAACGAGCCGAACGAGCATTTCAGCAGTTAGTTTTATTTCACACCATGAATAGTTCATAACCCGGTTACCACGGTGATCTCTGTGTGATGAATAGTATAAGTGCACGTATTTCTAGACTTCAGCTATGAGTAGGTCCTGGCCCTCCGCCATATTTTCCCGTGCGGCTCCGTCTGCGTTGGTTAGAAAAATGTGGAGGTGCGCGGAGCGGAAATTTTCCGCACGGAAAGGCCGCTGGAGGGGGCGTGGGTGCGAAAATGATGTAATTTTTCCGCACGGAGCCGCACGGACCTCACGGATGCGGTAAGCATAAAACAAGCTTAAGGCTTAAAGGCTCTATTACAAGGCCATTCTTGTAACAATGCCACCTAGCGCTTCCCCCAAGTTACTGCAGTGGAAAACCACCTTTTGTTTCCATTAACAATTATCAGCTTGCACTCATCTTCTTTCTTGATTTTTGCTGGGCAATAAAACATGTCTTGGCATGTTGGTACCACTTCCAGACAAACACAATGATCTGAAACAGACAGGAATGTGCATTGCGCCACAGTGGAGGACATAAAACGTCTACACCAAACATGACTCAGTGAAAACCTACCCAAACATGATGAGCATATGTTAATTTTAAAACAGATTTAAACAGATAAGGCCATAATAATAGACCTCATCTAAAGTGTGACCAACCGCAAGAGACATGAACAGAGAAAGAGGACACAAGCACCGACAGCAGCACATCCATCCATTAATTTGATCAGTTACCAAAAAGTCACACTGATTTTTGCTAGTGGTGGGACGTAATAAAAAAAATCAAATTAATTTGAGGCGTTGTAATTAATTAATCACAATTAATCACATTTTTGTCAAATAGCAATATTTGACACAATAAGCAAAGTTTATCAATTCAAATAAACTTTGGTTGACAACTAAATCAATAAACAGACATATGCATGAACTAAAACAACAAAAATGTTCGTTTCATTTATATTTATCTGTGCATTTTTCATCTGTCTACTACATTCACAGATTACTGCAAACTCAAAGTGCAATTATAGTGATATTCAACATTTTAAGACTTTTTGTTAACTCAAGCACTTTCAGTGTCTTGAAAAGTGGTCTATTATGGCATGGCTTACTGGCGTACCAGGACTGTCCTGTGTCCACAGGAGGTCAGTTTCTCACATCCCATTCCCTATGTCAAACATACCGCATCGCATGCTGGTTGCATTGCGCCGTGTTTCAAGTTGCATTCCGGTTTGTCGCCCCATGTTGGTCCACCAGACCATTAAGCTCAATGCGGTCTCGTCTTACTGTTTACTAAACTTTCTTGTGCGCTGACATCATGTCCTGTGCATCTTCTTCACAGCTGGACAACAGACTTTAAGTGCATTACCGCTACCTACTGGGCTGAAGTGTGCATCAATGTTACCGGTGTGCCAGAAATGAGGGAACTGAGAAAGGTGTGATTAAATGCGTTATTTGTTTAAGGTGTTATTTTTTCTGTAATGAATTAATCAAAATTATCACATTAAATTCCCGGCCATAATTTTTGCATAATCCATTAAAGAGTGTGCCATCAAGTCAGACTGAAAATAAACAGAAATTATCCACCTGGAAGGGCCATTTTTCTCCACCAAAACACTTCTCATGATGCTATTTTGCAGGGGAACCATTGCTGCAACCTGGGCTTAACACATCTCAAGATGACTGATGGAGATAAAATAATTAGTTCAGGAGCAAGGCCAGACCTCAAGACACTCCCTCCCTGTCATATGTCCATAAATGTTAGCCTGTTCTGCACACCCATTTGTTTTTGTTTGCTGTGCCCCTCCCTCAGTCTTCTTCTGCCTCTCTTAGGTAGGGACTCTCAACTCAAGAGCCACCACTGATCCTCAATAAAGCCTTCCCCACACAGCCTTCCTCACATCTAATCAACATTCCACTTATTCTCAGTTCGTAGACAACTGTGTACATCTCATTGATGGTGTGATCCTTGCTAGTAAATAATTTGTTTAAAGAGATAGAAAAAAGCACATTTTTCTCTGTAGCAGAATGATAGTGAGGTTGCAGCTGGACTACTCTCAAGCACCGAGACAGTGCTGTGGAAATAGGTTGACCTAATCCTTTAACGTACACTTTAGGAGTTTTAAGGTTCTTAAAATCATCTTGTCAGCTGACAGACTTGAGTTTGTTAATTAAGCTATATAATGACAGCAAATTAGATTTTTTTTTTTTTTTGCTGCACAGCATACTGTACAGTTGGAATCACAGACATCAATTCAAGTTCATGAAATAAAAAGTTACAGTGCACATGGATACATCTGTCATATGTCCAGTGGTGTGCAAACTGATTGAATTGTAGATCTAGAGATCTGTAAAATTGCACTTCATTATACATTCAGTTCATGGTTGGTTAAAATGTACATTGAATATCTATTTTTAATTTAAAAATACTTACACATGCACACGCACACACACAAACACATACACACTATGTTCACAGAGGCAGTTGTCGAGGTCTGTGTGCGTACGTCTGTGTATAAGAATGATTGAAGTGGATGAGCCCAGACTTTTCTTCCAGAGAGGATCAGACCTCAGAGGAGCTCAGAAAACTCACAGGGATTTAAAACCTCTCTCTCTCTCTTTACTTTGTTTCTATGCCTCTCATCCCCCCTCCCTCTCTTTTGCTCTCTAATCGCTGTGTTGTGGTGGTGACGCTTTCTCCTCCCTCTCCTCTCCCCTCTGGTCTATATATAAGAGTGGATGGCTGCCTTGTGTTTCACACTGACAGAGGGAATGAATGCAGGTTGTACCATGCACAGGGCCACCATGACCCCTGCTGTGATCCCCAAAGAAGAGACCCCAGCATCTACAGGTGAGCTCTTAAACTGTGGCACCAGCCAACTATTTTTATCAAGCTGTAAGATCAGGTCCAACTTTCCTGCAGCTTTTGTTTTGCTGCACAAAGCGGAAGATGAAGTGTATTTTTAACCGAGGGAGGCAGCAACCCTGGTGTTAAAGCATGGCTTGAGTGTTTTGGGTGATACAGGAAGGAGGAGGAGGAAGGGGTGCCCTGCCATGCAAGGAATGTTGGCTCACAAACCTCGCAATGGAGAAACTTTTCTCATTTAGAAATCAAATGTACAGCAATGGATTTTTGAAGGTGTTTTTACCCACCAGGGAAATCTGTGCATCGGTTGTAACGGGGACATTAAAGGTCCAATTTAGGTGGTGTTTCAGTCATTTAGCAGATGACTCTGACTCATAACCACTTACAATAAATAGTCAGAAAAGCTGACAACATGGGAGGTCACGGTTTTTGAGGAATGTCCGTGTGAACAGCTGGATTTAAGTTCATCACAGCCGCCTATAAAAAGTTCTTTTCTGTTTATGGGAGCATGTTGTTTTTCAGTCTGCCCTTCACAGAGAGACAGGGGCTCAAAGTGTCTGGGGTTAAAGATCAAAAGCTCGAGCTGGGAGTCTTGATCGGGTAACAGGATTTCAGGATTTTGTGCATTAAGCTGTGCAGAGAAACAAGATTATTAAAGATTGTCATGTGCAGACAACTCTGACTTCAGGTTTTCACTGAGGAATTCTGGTGGCTGAGGATAACCAGAGAGACAGCTTCCACTAAAAAAATCCATTTATTGTTATAATTATATACAGTTTATTGACATTTTATGAAATGCATTGCTATAAAAAATCACATGCCAGGTTATATAGAAGATCACTGCGTTGCATGAAAGGAGAAGACAGACTGGGATGCAGGTTGTTTAAGTTGCATTTTGCTCATCTTGCAAGTTACAGTAGCAGAAGCAATATTAGACTTTTTTTATATATATGATGTATAAAGTACTTTAAGTTTTTTCTTTGGGGTCGGGAGTGGGGATGGGGGGTTGGGGGGAGGAGAGGACTTTTGTGTATTTCAGAGAAATCCAAACTGTATTAGTGGTAATAAATAAAAAAGAAACATATCGTGATTGTCGGGAGTTATTAGTAAATACGTGCACTGTACATTGTGTAGGTTTAGTTCCTTAATGGGTACATTAACATCAGCAAGGCCATTAAAATTGAATTGAATTGAAAAACACCTGGGAGGGTATGCAAAGCTAAAATCTATAGTATAATAATAAATGGCAATATATAAATCAGTCCAATGTTTATTATTTAATAACCAAAATAACATGCCACTACAACTATGAAATAAATATGTGGAGTTTAAAAATGCCATATTTCCCACTGAAACAGAGTAATCTGTTGATTACATAGTCAGCACATGGAAATGCCAAATAATAATAATACTTCAGAACTGACCTTAAGTATAATATTTGAGAATAAGCACATACATTCCATTACTTTTTGCTGCATGTATGTTGCCCAATTTGTAACAAGCTATTAGAAACGATACCAACTGTATATCACCAATGGCTAATCAATACATGTGTTCTTTTAGAAATTTATTGAAAACAACTGTGTCTATGCAAGAGAACATGCTATTTTACATAATTTCTAGCTTGAAGGTATTGATATTGTTATCTGACAGTATCGCTCTGGTTCTAATTTAACGCTGGATGTACTGCATGTGTTACCTACAGTAGGTATGTGCCAAAATGAAAATTTACTGGCTAAAATTTTTATAAAGCCTTTCCACCCTGGAAGTCCCTGTGGTGGGACAAGGCCATATTTGGCAATGCATCCCACTGCCATTTTTAGAAGACTGCCAAGTATGGCATATTCACACCTGAAGACACTTCCTAGTGCTACAAGGTCTAAATGGACGTAGCATTTGTGTGTTGTGTGTTGCATCAAATCTGGTAGCGCTGCAGTTGAGAATCTTTTTAGAACAAATGTAAACAAACATCACTACTCTGATAAGACTGCTATTTACTTTCTCATTTGTAGTTTTGTTTAGTTGAAAGTAGAATGGCAGTTTTTGATAAAGTTTCATTAAGGCTTCACAATTGTGATGCTGTTACTGACTAAATTTAGTGCTCTTTAGTCAGATGGAAATTAAAAAATAACAAAAACAAATTAAACCTGCAGTGTGGATTTTCTGTCTCCCCCTTGAGGCAGCGAGAGTAATCACCCAAACACAGTGGATATCTGCTGATGACATGTACCTTACTGTCATCTGCTTTCTTTTCGGACTGTAGCCCTTCAAAATAAAACTTCTGTGTTGTATGGAGGATTTTGAACTTTTCTTGCTAGGTATTTCCACTCTCCTCCTAGCTCCTGTAGCCAACTCTATCTTTATGGTTACTCTAGCTCTAGCAAACCAATCTTTGCTGGTAAATGTAAAAAGCAATATTACAGGTGCCCCAAATGTGAATGTCGCGACAGGAAGCATATTTAAATCTCTGGTAGACTGCAACTCACAGAGAGATTTACCTGGTGCTGATAGGCATTGTGTGAACTTGTTGGGTTGTATGTAACACATGTTCATTTAGATGTAAAAGTTCTGCACTCCAGCTTGAATATTATTGGTATTTTGAAGCCAGCTCATCCTATATATTAATGTGTGCCTGAACATTCATTAAAATGCTCCAATAAAAACATATTTTGTTAAAAAAAAAAAAAACAGAAAAGGTTTTTACAATCTTTTACTTTCAGCCAACAGTAAGTTGCGATGAATCTATAGAGATCTCATACTGAGACAGATAGAAAAGAATTTTCCTGCCTCCCGTTCTCTATTTTCATCTCCATTTTTTCACTAAATGTTTTGGTCCTTTCATTTCCTCTGAGATCATCCATCTGTTTTTACCATCTGACAAATCAACCCCAAACCCAAGCTTACCAAGTGTCTTCGTCTTGGAAGAGTGATTTCTGGAGTGTCAGTGCTTACCAGTCGCTCTGATTAGTTTTGGCTCTATTATGTGGAAAGTGTGCAGTCTTGGTGGTTCCTGTTCTCCGGCTTTTGTTTTCAGACTTTCATGAGAAATATGAATCATGACCCCACCAGGAACATTTGGTAAAATGCTTTACCCTGTGCTCTGGTTAACATGGTTCAACCGGCTTCTTGTGTGACTCATGGAAAGTCCTGATGCAGAGTCACGTTACAGAGTGTTACAAGTTACAGTTCATTTTGGAGAGTTTTCATGATTCATTTTCAGTTTGACTCCTTTGCGTGTTGCGGCAAAATGAATCAGCTGGACAAACATTTTACAGTGAAACACCATCATTAGGGTGAAGACAAAGCTCTTTCTAAAAAGTCAAATCGTAGCTAGCTAGGCTGTTTTCATTGTATGAAGATGGAGAGCTGCAGCTCAGGCAGCCATTATCTGACTAAGTTTCCACTGAAGCAACATTTATATGAAAAAATCCCATTTTTGTGAATGTTTCTTTCAATTCTGATAAAGGTATGTCAGCCAGTTTGTTCAGTCAACACAGGGGAAACATATCAGTGCATATGCTGGCCATACTTAGATTAAATTTTAAATGAATGCTTTTGGTGTCCAAAGGATGTATTGTAATGATTTTTATGATCATTTGACCTTCCAGTGTGACAGATATCTGCTATGTTGAGTAGTAATATATGTCATTATTTAATACCCATACCAAAAAATGTATCTATGAAATGTATCAATTTGATATATGTTGCGGCGTTGCCTGTAAGCACTGCCATAGAACAAACTTAAAAGGAGAAGATTAAATACAGGCGGTTGATGTTCGTTGTGGGCTCCATGAACTCAGGACTCAGGACAGGACAAGGAATTCAGACATTAGAATGCAGCTGAGCACCAGCAGAGGTGGTTCAGCTATCTGACCTGGATGACACTTGGAGACCTTCTGAGTGAGGTATTCAGGGCATGCACTCCCTGGAGAAGACCATGAGGGAGACCCACATTAGGCACATTAGACCCACATATCCCTTCTGGTCTGGGAACACTTTTTGAATCCCTCAAAATAAGCAGGAGGAAGTGGCTAGGGATACCTTGGTTACTGATACTGGTTCTTTGGTGACAGATAATGACCTGAGATTTCCTCTAAGCAAGAAAAGTCTAAGTCTTTTGGTATGTTTGTAAATGTCCTCAACTCTATGAAAAGCAAAATCATCAGTATGTTGTTTGTTATGTCCAGAATGTCTGTATTGCAGCTGTAGAAATCTCTTCAACTTTTAGGGGACATTGGCTGGACTTTAGACTGTTAATGGACACCACAGATTGTATACAAAGATGGATGAAAGCTGACGTCACCTGTAGGTGAAGCTCAGCCTGTTGGCTCCAGTTGTAGCAGTTGTTGGCAGTACCTTCCCTCCTCCTAACCCTCAGCTAATCCAAACAGACAAACAAACAAACAAACAAACAAACAAACAAACAAAAAAAAAACAAAGAGGAGGAGCATGAGTGGAACTGAGGGAGGACATGCAAATGTCTCTGGACCATGGACTGTTCTGTGACAGCACACACCTGTCAATCAAAGTAGTCACACCCTTAATTTTCAGAATTTAAGTCAAATTCACCAAAATCGTTTTTATGCTATTCTGTATACATATTTATTTTTGCTATAAGTTGGACATTTTAACATGGGGGTCTATGGGAATTGACTCATTTTGAAGCCAGAAGGTTTCTGCTTGATGGAAAGGCGCAACAGTTGAATTTGCTGAACAGTGATTTCCAACCTTTTTTGGCAAGTCAGCCCTTGAAACGTGTCTATGAGTTGTAAGAAGTTCAGTTCCATCTCAAACTATTTTATTGAAATATTTTGTAGGTACCTCAATAGATACATTTTGATGACCAAAAAGCCTTGGTGCTGTGACACAGTGGTTAGCACTGTCACCTCATAGCTAGAAGGTCCTGGGTTTGAAGCTATTGGTTGGCTGGCGTTCTTTGTTGTGGAGTTTCCTCTCACAGTCCAAAGACATGCATAGTGTGTAAACTGGTGATTCTAAATTGGCTGTAGGAGTGAGAGGGAGTGTGCTTGGTTGTCTGTGTAACCCTGTGATGGACTAATGACCTGTGCAGGATGTCGCCTACCTTTTGCCCAATATTAGCTGAGATCAGCACCAGCCCCCTGTGACCCCCTATAGGATGAAAAAGGTACAGCTGGATGGATGATGGATAGATAAAGCCTTGGTTAGAACATTTCTTAAAAATCTTTAATTTAAAGCAGAAGAAGTAAATATTTCAACGTTCATATCGAGTTAATGATCTTGTGACTCCTCAGACTTAACTTAGGAAACACAGTGTTCAAACAACTCTATCACATCAGGCTGGCTGCACCTTGACTACTTCTTCTATTTATGATGTGTACTACTGACATCATTTGACTTGATTTTTTTAAAACTATTTTTATTGCTGTAAACTGAATTGCTTGTCAGACAAAACAAGACAATTGAAAACATTACCATGATTCTGGGCCCTTGTGATGAACCTTTGTCACTGTTTTCTGACATTTATGGACTAATCAATGAGCCAGTTGGTTGAAAATGAATCTGCAGACCTGCTTTCTAGATAATTACGTGCAGTGGTAGATCTTTTACCTATCATGTGTTATACATGCTCTATATGAACGCTAAGGGCAGCTTGTTTAACATGCATGCACTGGCCTGAGTCCGTTTGCTTTATGCAATAATGTAGGCGAAGAGTGCTTTCTTTAGGCAACAAATTAATTGGACATACATTCAAAAACAGCTGAGTTCTGCTATCAGCTGCAGCTATAACAAACAGCTTAAGTAAAGCATGACTTGTCAAATCCCCTCTGAATGCAACTCTGAATAGCATTGTGACTTGGTGATGTCCAGTCGGTGTTGGGACATATTTATATGACAGATGGCATATGTGAGGGAATCTGTTATTCTGGCTTCCATCCCTCTGCCCGTCATCAGGGGTTCGGCTCGAGTCCCACATTTCAAACCCAGGACATCCTTCTCCCTCTCCTGGCATATCTGAGTGTTCTGAGTGTTCTCCTCTTTTCATTCTCTTGAAAAACCTCCATCAAACTGTCAGTTGCATTTATTCCAAAGGACAGAGGACAGAATGCTTTCTTTGGGTTTGATATCCCCCTATGCTCCAGGAGTAACTGGCATAAAATGAACTCCTTCAAGATTGCTGAGGCTTGTTCAAGTTGTACAGCAACCCTTTGAGCCAAACACCAAAGACAAAAATGGGATTTCCTCCAACCTTTGTGAACATGCAGAGATCTTAAAATGATCTGTTACCAACTGTGCAGACTTCCAGAGGACTGCATGGTGGTAGGCAAACATTCTTGCCATTGAACCCCCTCAACTTCAGACGCTGGCAACTGTCCTTCAAATTCACCCCAATTTTCCAACAGAGACACGGAAAATTAGATGGTTTCTCTCATTCTTGTATTTGTTGAAAGAATGGACCCAATCCACAAGAACCACAGACATCAACAAACTCTTATCTAAATCAATGCCAGACCAACCCACGGCTCCAAGCTACTTTGGATAAATAATTCATGTTGACACGAAGAGCCAAACTTTAATATGAACACTGTGTTTAATCTGAGGCTGCTCTTTCCTTCTTTTATTGTGACAAGAACAACTGAATCAAGCTCATGAAGGCTCAGGCTTCATGATTTAATCAAACTTATAATGAAAATGATCATGTCCAATGAATGTGGCAAGATTAACCTTGTAGTCAAAGTAGAATAACTAGAAAGAGCAAAACATGGGATTTTTGACCTCTTCTTTTAGCCTAGCAATAGTTTAACCACAACGTATACATTTTGCCAGTCATAACCAGTTAGTTGTAGTCAGTAGTGGAATAAGTAAGAAACATGACACTGTTAAAATATTTCACTACAAGCAAAAGCCCTGCATTCAAACCTTACTTAAGTAAATATGTGTGTATGCATTATAAGCAAAATGTGCTTGAAGTATCAAAAGTAAAAAAAAAACTTACTCTGCAGAAAAGTGGCGCCTGTCGATGTTTACTATTAAACCTGAAATTTTGAAGTTAATATTGCTGCAACACAAAGTGTATGTTGCATTTTACTGCTACATATGTTGAACTTTGAGTTAATCTTATTTACTTTACACTACCGTTTAGAAGTTGTCACCCAGACGATTTCATTTTTTCCATGAAAACTCACACTTTTATTCATGTGCTAACATAACTGCATAAAGGTTTTCTAATCATCAATTAGCCTTTCAACACCATTAGCTAACACGATGTACCATTAGAACACAGGAGTGATGGTTGCTGGAAATGTTCCTCTGTACCCCTATGTAGATATTCCATTAAAAATCAGTCGTTTCCAGCTAGAATAGTCATTTACCACATTAGACTGTATTTCTGATCAATGTAATGTTATCTTCATTGAAAAAAATGTATTTTTAAAAAAAAAAAAAATAAGGACATTTCTGAGTGACCCCAAATTTTTAATGGCAGTACATATACTGATGTGTAGTTTAATCTACAGCAGTACATCATATTCTGTAAGAACATCATGTGTTTGTTGCATCACTGTCCTGTGAGAACCATGCATCTCTAGAAGTTCAGTTTGTTGTGAGCTCTGGAAAACAGCCTTGATTTCAGTCTTGTGACAATACATTTTTCAGGTAATCCAAGGTAAGATTAAAAAGAGTTCATATGTCTGATCATAGGAAGTTTTCTCAACCCATGGTACTCTAAAAAATTCTAATTTGGTCACCAGATTTAGAGATGTGTGGTTTCCACTGGATGGAAAGTGTATGAAAATTGTGATCTGAAAGTACCCAAAGCTGTCAGTGAGACCATGCAGCAGAGTAGAGAGTACAAGATTTGCCTGATCTAGTCAGGTAGAGGTGTAAACTAAGAGCTGTATCCGTCATATGAGTGGTTTGATGAGACACTGACAAGCAAGTTCACAAAAAGGCAACCTCATTAACACCTATATGAATCAGTTTTATCAGTAACCTAAAAACTTTCTGCTTGTTGAATTCTGGCCAGAGCTGAGAACTTGGAGAAACATGCAGTCACTCTTTTCAGATTCTTGGCAATGCAGCTCAGAGAGCTTTATTTCCAACAGGAAGCCTACAAAGAGAAAAATCACATTCTTCTGGTCAGATCATGTCTGCTCTGCTCCCTACCAGGCTTCACATGGAAGTGATTTCAGCCTTAAACTGAAATTCAGCCATATATTTACTGTAATGCTGCAGTACAGTCTGCTTTGAAAAATGATCTGCTCTCACTAAGTGCAGCAGGAATATTAATTGCAAACATACAAGGAGAGACTGGCAAGAACACAAAGAAAGGAAAATACTTTCACTCCAAACCGACATCGCTCAGACAGAAAAAAACACACAGGCCATAAAACTATAAGAACAAAATGAAGTGGTTTATTCCTAGTATTCAAGAACCTTACTTGTCAATATCATGTTTAAATGAACAGGGAAATGTGGCTTTCTGAATAATAAATGTCACATTTTTATTTAATTACAGATCATACCACAACTATTTTCACATTGCATGTTTAACATAAGATATGATGAACACAATATGGTCTATGCTGACTTGGTTTAAGCAGAAGACTGTTACTAGGTGAGTTCTGTTACTTTTTAAAATGGTTCAATTTTAAATTAGCATCAGTCTACAGTCTACATAATAACTGTAACTGACAAAAAGATTTTGTCTGCAGGCCACACTAACATCTCTGGGCCATGGACTGTCCTGTTACAGCACCCAATGGTCACAAAAATAGCCACGCCTTTATTTATGCATAACTTAACCTTCATATATGGTTGAGTTATATCCAAATTCACCTCCTGTATAGTTGTCATGAATGGGGAAATTAGCTGTAAAGACTAAAATCATTTCTTACACCAGGATGTTAATGTTTACTTTTGCAATGTTGTAATGTTGGGCATATTACTATGAGGGTCTATGGGGATTGAGTTGGTTTTTCAACAAGCTTTAAGTGAGTACTGATCAGAAATGTCAGACGTACAGAATTGAGACATGTGATTGCAGTTGTTGTCTGCACCCTGACTGGTTGTTTGCTTCAAAAAGCTGTATGTGGGAGCAGAGACACTGCAAACAGTTATCTGCCCTGAGATATTTGGCAATGAGGCCTGTCATTATGGCCTAAGGCTTCAGCTCTGATCAGAGGACGAGATGTGGGCAGGAAAGCTGTGGTCTGTCCAGCTCAAGTCCTCGTTCCAATCCCTGGGTGTCAACTGACTTCCTTTCAGTGACCTCTGACCCTTGGGTGCCATGGAAATTAACCACGAACTATTTATGTCTTAGAGGACACAAATGATCAGGATGAGATAAAAATCTAATGTTTGAACTCATGGAAGTTACAATGTAAAAGTTTAATGAGACTTTTTTATGAAAAGAACAAGGATAAGTAAGTAAAAAACACAGTGGCAGAAATTATACATTAAAATCTGATAAGTACTGGTTGATTAACTGATTGGTCAATCAAAAGAGAACAAGCTGCCAATTATGCAGTGTCACCTTGCAGCTACAGGTCTGCGTCGCGGCCTTCCGGGGATCTTTCTGCATGGAGTTTCCATGTTCTCCCTATGCGTACGTGGGTTTTTGCCCTGGTACTCCGGCTTCCTCCCCCAGTCCAAAAAAATGCTGAGGTTAATTGATAATTCTGAATTGGCCATAGGTGTGAATGTGATTGTTTACCTCTATATGTAGCCCTGTGATAGAATTAATCATTCAACAAATCATTTTAGCTCTGCAAATGTCATGAATGCTGCTAGAAGGTATGATGACCCTTTACCTGAAGTAGTACAATTTCACAGTCAAATATTCACATTCACTGAATGGAAATTGTCTGCTTAAACAGACAGATTTACCCAAAATTTAGCATTGTATCTATTGTATTGCCATCTATTGACTCTTAGAAATCCCTGGGGGTTTTACATAAAACTGAAACAGCTGCAGAATAAATGATGATTTTGTTTTTCATAATAAGTGCTTGAGCAGAATGTCAGCATTGAATACATCTATGATGCTTTCACAGATTCATAGATGGGCTCAAAAAATCATGTATAAAATGAAATGCTGGGGGGGTGTCCGGGTGTGCCAGCGCCTCATGGCCTGCAAATCCTCCCTGTGTGGATGGCCCCAGTGGTGGCATTTTCCACAATCTTCAGTGCCATGCATGTCTACCTGCTGTCAGTGGTGAGAGTGTGTGTGCATGTGTGTGTGTGCATATGGAGGGAGGGAGGGATGGGTCTTCTTGCTTTTAATGTTTTTAAATGTTGTAAAGCACTTTGTGTTGCATTTTAATTGTATGAAAAGTGCTATGAAAATAAAGTTTGATTTATTGATTGATTGAAGGGTTTTCTAATCATCCATTAACCTTTCAACACCATTAGTTAACACAATGTACCATTAGAACACAAGAATGATGGTTGCTGGAAATGTTCCTCTGTACCCCTATGTAGATATTCCATTAAAAATCAGCCGTTTCCAGCCAGAATAGTCATTTACCAAATTAACAATGGCTAGACTGTATTTCTGATTCATTTAATGTCATCTTCATTGAGAAAACAAATTTTCTTTCAAAAATAAGGACATTTCTAAGTTACCCCAAACTTTTGAATGGTAATGTATATGGATGACTTCTGGGAAGAATTCTCCATATACACTTGCATATTGCATTTTTGTTCTGAGGCCACCTAAATGGGAGCTTTAACCCTTGCCTGAATTTATTTAGAATTAAATAAAAAACTTTTTTGGATGTTTTTGCTTTTCAGCTGATGCTAAAATAAGTGGAGATTGTTAATTTATCTATTACATATAGAACAGATATATAACAATAATAATAACAGATATATAATAATTAGGTCCCACTTCGACCGGTCCTACGAGAAACCAGTGCTTGCAAGAGGTTCCAAAGTACGTATTGAATATGCACAAACCGGCATTGGGGGAATGGATGCACTATCTCGGCCGCAGTCTGAATGAAATATTGCGAATTCGCGACAATAGGTGTCAAGATGTTAAATCCACAACAAAATATCACAATTTTTAACATTACAAAAGTTGGAATTCTGAAAAAGCTATTGAAATAGATTTTTGAAATATCCCCCAGTGTTATTAAGGGTAAGGGTAATGTCATATTTGTGTGATCAACTTCCTAAAAACATCAAAATTGTAGGAATCAACAAGTCATACTTTCATGTTAAAGTACAATAGAAAAATTACCTTGTATTTTTTATTTGTCACTCAGTCAAATCCTCTTGACACCTTCTGAGAAAGCCAAGAAAGAAACAATTTTTACTCTTTATTTTTCCAATGAAGACATCCTTGGGTTGGATTATCCTCAAGTTCGACCCGGTATAGGCATATCGATTTACTTTGCCACAGTATTCAGATTTTTTTTGGTTTATTTTTGAGGTAAACAGGAAAGTAGGGGAGAAGAATGGGGGGAAGACCTGCAGCAAAGGGTCGTGAACTGGAATGTAACCCAGGCCGCTGCATTGGGGACTGTAGCCCCTGTTTATGGGTCACCTGCTCAACCAGTTGAGCTATCTGGGCATCCACAGTATTTGGATTTTTTCTTTTATCAATTATAGAAATTTGTTTAAAATATGTGCAACATGTCAACTGCAAATTCTGTGATGCACACCTGGACCAAATCTGGGTGCATTTGATATTAAGTATATAATTTTGGATATTATACGCAAAAGTGTGTTGCTTGCACGGCTCATCTGAATGATCCAAAACGCATTTCTGATCCTAATCCAAATTTTTCATGCAACATTTTAGCAAATGCTTCCTATGGTTCAATAAATTACAGATCAGGAGAGATAGAAAGCTTTGATTTTGAGAATCTTGAAATGTACAAATTTTTTCTTCTCTGTCACTCTCCCTTGCTGTTCAGGATGATTGACAGCTGGTCCTCCTGAACCCCAGAATGCCTGCGGTGCCAGTGGGTGGGGCATCCTCCTCCCACCCCGTTGTACCTGTTGCCCTCACCTGCTCCTGGCTGCTCCTGCTCTTCCATGCTGCCTTCGGTCAGAAACCTGCCAAGCTGCCTCTGATTGGCCGGAAGCCCTTTATCGCTGCCTGGAATGCCCCACTGGATGTGTGCACTATCAAGTACAACATTACCGCCAACCTTGAACGCCTCTTCCATATCCATGGGAGCCCACGTGCTGATTGGACAGGGCAGAATGTCACAATCTTCTACGCCAATCGGCTAGGATACTACCCCTACTACACTGCACAGGGCAGTGCCATGCACGGTGGTCTGCCACAGAACTGCAGCCTGGACCTACACCTGCTCAAAGCTTACCAGGACATCAACCACTTCATCCCTGCAGAGGATTTCCGGGGCCTCGCCGTCATCGACTGGGAGTTCTGGCGGCCTCAGTGGAGCCGTAACTGGCACAAGAAAGATATCTACCGTCGTAAGTCAAGGGAGCTGACCATGAAGGCATACATTAATGTGACTGCAGCACAGGTGGAGGAGCTGGCACGGCGGCGGTTTGAGAAGAGTGCCAAGGCATTCATGCAGAGGACTATCCAGCTGGGGACACGCCTTCGCCCCAGTGCCCTCTGGGGTTTCTACCTCTACCCCGACTGCCACAACTACAACCTGCATGAGCAGAACTACACAGGCTTTTGCCCCCTGCTGGAGAGGCTGAGGAATGATGAGCTGATGTGGCTTTGGAACAGCAGCACAGCACTATTTCCGTCTGTGGCCATCAGGAAAAGTCACACCGACAGCATCAGCAACCTCCACTTCTCCCAGCACAGGATTCGAGAGTCACTCCGCATCGCCTCGCTGACCTCAAAGGAATATGACCTTCCCACCTATGTGTACTTGAGGCTGGGCTACCGAGACGAGGCCCTGGCCTTCCTCACCACAGTAAGAACAAAGTTCATCACAACAGTGTAGTTATTTTACTGTGAGTTCACTATGAAGCACATCATTTCTGTACTTTATCCTGTACTATAGGCACAAAATGAAATAGTTAATCTACCCTGTCATTCCACATTTTATTCAGATATGCACTACCATTCAAAAGTTTGGGGTCACTCAGGCAATTTCATGCTTTCCATGAAAACTCACACTTTTATTCATGTGCTGACATTATTGCAGAAGGATTTTTTTTTTCAAAAATAAGGACATTTCTATGTGACCCCAAACTTTTGAACGGTAGTGTAAAGCTTGTCACATACTCGATAATACTTTAACTTCCACTTGGTGTGACTTGAAATGTTGTTTCAGCTGTCTGCACAAAGACAAAAAGGAAGGAAATAAATACTTGGACTGACCAGAATTCTGTGGGAATGCAAAACTGTGGTTCCCATTTGTACCCAGATTTGACAGTTTACATGAAATCTTTGTTAGTAGTGCAAGGAAGTTAGAATGTTGTGAATGTTATAGAATGTGGGGTCAGTTCCTTTTTTGACTTCACGCAGTCGATTAATCAGTGGGTGTGAATGTAGGATCATCATTCTGAATGTGCATGAAGAGTATTGAAGAGCCCAAGCTGAAGATATTTATCAGCATTTGAGCTGCAGTTTGGCATGTATGGAAAAGACTGCAAACAGCAAGCACGAGCATAAACTACTATCAGCAAGTTGAGGCTGAGACAAGCATACAGGTCTGCTGAACAGTACTGGCAGCTAGAGCAGCAAAGCAAAAGGAAGTCTGAAGGAAAACACGTCAGTCAGTCACAGAGCAATTACCTAAACGACAATTTAAGGCTGTGATGTTTTATATTCAATCACTTGCAGTTAGTTTGCGGATTTGCTGATAAGTCCAGTTCTGGTCCGTACCAGACTTGAAGTATCAAGTGAAAAGTGTGGCTGTGACTCAGGTGTTGGAGCCGGTTGTCCACTAATTGCAAGTTTGCTGATTCAATCCCCCTCAGCATGTTGAGGCATTCTGGAACACTGAATCCAAAATTGCTCCCAATGGCAAGCATCACCTTACAGGGCAGCTCTACGGTGTGTGAATGCGCATGTGAATGGGTGAATGAATAAGATGTGTAAAGCTTTTTGAGTACCAATAAGGTAGATAAAGGTAGCACAAAGTGCAAATCATTTCCCAAAAGACTTGTTTGCTCACTGCCAGCAATGACGAGCTGAAGTCTTTGTACGGAGTGCTGGAGAAAGCTGTGGGCAGATTTGCTGGAAACGGCTGCAACAGTCCAGAATGAAGCTCCAACTGGACAGGAGAAATCAGAGTCCACAGAGAGTGTCCTGGTTCTCTCTCACCAGTTAGGACTAAATCAACCAGAAGCTCAGGTTTTAAGGTGATATTCATTTTAGCTGAAAGACACTAACATTTACAACTTTTTCTTCTCAACAATGCTCATGTTTCATTTACTGAATGCCAGGATGGTCAGATTTTACTTGCCTATGCCATCTAGTGGACATCCACAAAAAATCAAATGCAGTAGATGATGAGCTAATTCACTAAGAATTTATTACAGTTTTTCTCAGTCGCTTTGGTACATTTCTTGGATCATCCTCGATATTTGCAAAACAGTAAATGCATTTCTCAAAACAATTTGTACAAATAGCAAAACACCATGGATTACCTGCAAAAGCCAGTCTCTTGCTCAAAATCCTTAGTTCATCTCTCCAAAGCAGATATCTGTGTCAATGAACATGTCAGGGCCATCAGAATGACAAGTCCTTGTGTCATTGTGTGTGGATAAGACAGTCAAATTGCTTGGTCATGTTGGCATTATAACAGTGTACTCTGGAGGGATGTTCTGATGTAAACTATGGCTAAAGTTTGGATGACAGTTATTGTAAATTGTAGGTTACACCTTAGTGTATGTGGGAGATTGATTGCAAGAGACTGGACAAGATCAGCATTTATGCTTTTACTGTTTGTATTGTAATTTGTTGACAGATCACGTCATTGTGATACAGAAAGGAAAACAGTGCTGCATAGCACAAAGAAAAACAAAAAAACAAAAGTAGAAATGTGAACATAGGACAATCTCCTTAGGAAAAACTTTACATGCAGTGTTGTAGGAATTACAGTGCAGTCTTCCTACACCTCCTGATGTTCCTGTCTGTTGGGACACAAATTCTCATCCACAGGAATATCTGCGAACTACAGTTTTTCTCTTAATTTAAATCCATCTTTTCATTTTGTGTTTTTGTTTTTATTATTACAAAGCTTTTATATATATTTTGTATTTTGCACTGTATGGCCTGCACCTTACCTTTCATTGCACTTGTTGCAATGACAATAAAGTGAATCTGAATCTGAATCTGAATCTGCTCTTGCACCTTTGAGCGATTCAGAAAACCTTAACCCTTCGCACATTTCCCTTTGTTAAAGAAAGTCAAGATTCACCTGGGAGCAATTTACCAATTCAGAACAGATTTAGAAAAAAAGAAGTCTAATGGAAATGTATAGAAATATCCTTGACATGTTATGCCAACTTTTTCAACCATTTTGCTTGTAAAGACTTATGCAATGAACTGATGCCTAAATGTTCTGGGGGATGAGACTATTCAGCAGAGACCCATTACAGTACATTTTGATCACCATGATGTAAGCAAGGCTGCACAGTGGGGAAGTGGTTAGCACTTTCGCCTTGCTGCCAGAAGATCCCCGGTTCACGTCCTGGCCTTCACACAATCTTTCTGTATGGAGTTTGCATGTTCTCCCTTTGGTTTTCTCCGGGTACTCCGGCTTCCTCCCACAGTCCAAAAGCATGCAAGGGTTAACTGATGATTCTACATTGCCCGTAGGTGAGTGTGATTGTTTGTCTGTATATGTAGCCCTGTGACAGACTGGCGAAATGTCCATGGTATCCCCTGTATAGATAATGGATGGATGGATGACATAAGCAATTGATAATGCAGGAAACAGCAGAGAATTGTACGTAATCACTTGCATGGATGTACCAAAGTATTTGCAATTTGTTCAAGAGAAACTGCTTTTTGGATGTGCCCAAGTGACACAATGGTGTGAAGACTGAACAAGTAGTAGAGAATTTCAATTCTGATCTGAGAAGTGTATGAAAGCAACTGAGAAATACTGTAAAAAATAGCTTTGAAATGTCAGTTTAGATGTGTTTTAAGTAGCCAAGTGCAAGATGCAAAAATAAGACAGACACACAAAAAGTATCAGTTTCCCCTTAAATTATAAAAACAGGTTTGCTCATCTTGTGGCTCTTTCTTGCACACAATTATTGTCTATGGTCACCCATCCATCCATTATCTATACACCGCTTAATCCTCACTAGGGTCGCGGGGGGAGCTGGAGTCTATCCCAGCTGACTCGGGCGAAGGCAGGGGACACCCTGGACAGGTCGCCAGTCTGTCGCAGGGCTACATACAGAGACAAACAATCACTCTCACATTCACACCTACGGGAAATTTAGAATGATCAATTAACCTCAGCATATTTTTGGACTGTGGGAGGAAGCCGGAGTACCCGGAGAAAACCCACGCATGCACAGGGAGAACATGCAAACTCCATGCAGAAAGATCCCGGGAAAGCCGGGACGCGAACCAGGGATCTTCTCGCTGCAAGGCGAAAGTGCTAACCACTACACCACTGTGCAGCCCCCGTCTATGGTCACATAAAATACATTTTTGTTTGTCTGTCTGTAAAGAGGTAAGAAGTTATATCTTTAAAAATTAATTATTAACACAAACTGCTAAAATCCTAAATGATCCTACCCTTTAGAAATGTTTGAGCACTGTATATGTTTGATGTTATTTGTGTGTTAGTTGTGATGTGAGGACTTGGCTTGTCTGTTTCCTGCAGAAAGACTTGATTCACACCATTGGGGAGAGCGCTGCTCTGGGAGCTGCAGGATTTGTCATCTGGGGGGACCTGAATCTGACCTCGTCAAGGGTAGGAGCTCTTTGCCCTCAGACTCTCACTGTGAGATCACAAATACACTGAATATTTACCTACTGGCCATGGTATGTGTTCATGTGGGGGAAGATTTACTGTCAGACTTCCACTTCTGTCTGGCATTCACATTCTCTGCTTGAGCTGCTTGATTTGTATTGGACTCCAGACAAACCACAGCTGTAAATAGTAGTCAGACAATAGAGGGTTGACACTTTGTGGTTGCCGTGTGTTATGAAACCAGTCTGACATTTTCAGAAGTATAATAGCACTTCTAACACTCAGAACCACGAATTGTTTTGAGAAATGCACTTACTGTTTTGCAAATATCGAAGATGATTCGAGAAATGTACCAAAGCAACTGAGAAAAACTGTAATATAACAATGTGAGATTTTAAAAAAACAAAAAAATCAGGAACACATTTTCTCTAACAGCATTTATTTTTAACATCTTAATAATAACACACAAAGAGTCAATAAAAGTCAGAGTTTTAATAACAGCCTATCACTGTAAATCCCAAATTATTGCAAGTGTTGAAACGTAGAAGTAACTCGTGGTTTGTACAAAATGCTAATACAGCCTATTGCCTGATTTAGTTCCATCAAATCACTTTGTGTTGACAAAGTAAATCAGGAACAGCTTTTAGATGTCTCAATAAAATTAGAGGAAAAGGCCCTAAACATGACTCTGATGTTGACTCTGACCTTTCTTCTTCATGATCATGATCTGTCTCCTCATCCTCCTTAGATGCTTTTTTTAACTGAGGAGAGCAGAGCTGCTTCCCTGGGTGGCCTGCTGTAGCTCTCTTTCTGTCTCTCTTAGCCTTTCCCTTCTAGGCATGCTGCGACTGGTAAATTAAAAGAGATCGACAATATCAAAACTGATTCCTGACATTAGGCTCCAACAAGGCAGAAAGCTATTTTTTCTTTTTGTCATTTAGCAAATAAGTCACAGCAAGTGTTGCCTCTGCCTAATGTAGGCTAATAATAAACCTACACAAACTAAACATTCAGTTATAGTATACTGATCATATGCTGTACCAATTCACCAAATAACAATGGTTGTGTGGTCATCGTCGTCACGTTATGTCGATTAATTGATTATTATTATGGGTAGTCGAGCTTGTTAAGCAGGCGGGCAGTTGGCTAATTTAGTCACAGTTGTTTAGCGCTGCATGAGACAGGCTACTTCACAGCAGAGACAAATAAATGGACCATGTGGATTGGCAACTGAGGCTTATGAACAATACACTTGATTAATTTACGTGTTACAGGGTTGGTGGCTACAGTCTATATGGGTTGTGCAGCTGCTGCTGCGCCTGTCCACTCCTCATGTTCATGTTACGAGATGGGCGGGGCGAGTCGCGGCACGGCACGGCACGGCATGACAGGACACGGCATGGCATGGGTCATGTGTGCGTGTGGGTGTAGGTGTGTGTGCATCTGTGTGTACATTTAATGTCTACATTTTTTTTTTAAAGTTGAGATGCAGAGAGCACCTGATTGATACTGAGGGCAAGGGGCAGGTGCTCTAGCACCACCTGATGTCTATCTGTGCACACCACTGGTTCAGGAAACAGAATTTGTGCACTTAAACAAATATTTCAACGTGAATCTACAAGGAGCAGATTGTGTAGTAAACAGTGTGGACAGATTTGGAGGCCAAGCACACGGGTTGACAAACATGCAGTACAGTGTGTATGTACAGTAGGTTACTTTAGAGATGTCACAACTGACAGATTATGTTTTGTTCTTTACATTTTTGGCTATGCTCAAATTGTAGTTGAATCTTTGAGATTGGTTTGCTTAGGACAAATGTCACCCGAACATGACCAAATAGCTTCAGCTGTGACATGAACTCTGACTGTGGCAAAACAATGACAAATAGTAGTTACTGAACGTAACTTAAATTTTTCTTGAGCAGGAAGGAAACAATAAGACAATGGAAGTGGGTTATGTAAGCCTATATGATGACATTGACAGGGAAGAAAAGATATCTTCTCTGAATTTTGCCAGTCAGAGTTGTCTTCTCTAAGTTTATTCAAAGTCAAACCCCACACAACAGTTACAAAGGACCACTCAGAAGTACCTACTCTGGAATAGTATTTCGTTTGCCCCTGAAAAATGATCCTAATGAGATTCGACAGGGGCACTTCTTGTGGGCTGAAATGGAGAAGGGTTCATGCTGCCATAAAAAAGCCCGGAAGTTCTTGCAGTGAAGAACGGCCCAATGAGTTAATTATATTTAACAGTAAAATGCAATAAATAGTTAGAAGAGAATTAAAAACAGAGCTACAAGGTAAGTAATTTTAGATTTCTATTCTTCAGGTGGACTCACGCACAATTTAATGGAATAGTCTTGTCACTCTCTGTTGTTGGATGTGGAAATAAGCACCTGTTTGTTAACCGTTATGTCACAAGGTGGTAATATGTTGTAAGATGCTCTTCTGCATTCTTCACATGGCCAAAAATCAATGAATATAGCTTTATTCAAAATATCAAAACACTCCAACCCCCAAACACTTGATCACTGCTTCGTTGCTTGGCAAACTTATCAATCAAAGGTTGAAGACATCCATCCCACCATCCATCCATCCATCCATCCATCCATCCATCCATCCATCCATCCATCCATTATCGATACACCACTTAATCCTCATTAGGGTCATGGGAGGGCTTGAGTCTATCCCAGCTGACTTAAAGCAAAGGCTGGGGATGCCCTGGACAGGTCACCAGTCTATCACAGGGCTACCTATGCAGGCAAACAATTACAATCACACTCACATTCACACCCAAAGACAATTTAGGGTTACCATTTAACCTCAGCATGTTTTGGACTGTGGGAGGAAGATGGAGTACCTGGAGAAAACTCACGCATGCACAGGGGGAACATGCAAGCTCTATGCAGAAAGCACGTGAACCAGGGATCTTCTAGCTGCAAGGCGAAAGTGCTAACCACCAAGCCACTGTGCAGCTCAGGTTGAAGACATCACTTGAAAATATTGATGATGTATCATACAACCTGTCACATGATTTTTATTGTGTTGTACTGTTTCCACAGCATAACTGCACTACAGTGAAGTCTTTCCTGAGCCACCGCCTGGGTCAGTACATCACCAACGTGACTCGTGCTGCAGAGGTCTGCAGTGACTTCCTGTGCCAAGGGAATGGCCGCTGTGTCCGCCGAGATCCCCGTGCCCCCCATTACCTCCACCTGAGTGCTGACACCTACCACATCCATCCATCTGGTGAGGGAGACTTTACAGTCACTGGGTGGCACTCGCAGCATGAACTACAACTGCTGACTGAGAGGTTTCGCTGCCACTGCTATGAAGGCCACGAGGGCGAAAGCTGCGACAGCATCAACAAAGTGAGGGAGGACGAACGGCCATGGAAGGAGGAGAAGGACGAGCAAGAGAGGAAGAGGACAGCGTGGGAGGACGAGCAGGGGGAGATGTGCGAAGGAACGGAGAATGTGGCGCCCGCAACTGTCTGCAGACACCACCTGTTGTTGCTGATGCTCCTGTTGAACTTATCGCTGGTAAAGATGGTTGTACGATAAGCACTTAAAAATTAGCCAATTTAAACAAATCTACAAAAAAGGAACTTTACTTTTCAACACATGGTCAGTATGTTTTATTTCAAAGAGGTCTCTGACTCAATTTGAACACAGGACACAGCTGCTGTGTAACTTTATTATGCCTACAATATTGAACCTGTGCTGTATAACATTTGTCTCCCCCTACTGGCAGTTATTCTACAGTTGCTGTTGCTATATGCTAATGATGTTTGTCATCACTGATGAACGCTTTCTTTTAATCCCGCCAACAATATGTTGAGTTTCTTTTAGATTTGCATCATCAGGATCTTTTCATGTTCACTTGAAAAGTTTTGCTGTTGTTGTTGTTTTTTTGTTTGTTTGTTTTTTGCCATTGCAGGAATGTTGCCACAGACACTACATTTGAAACTCTGGTATACTGTGAAATATAGAGAGCTTTACCTGACAAACAGGCTTAATTAGCATTGTGTGAACTTGTCTGGTTTAAATGTAACGGCGTTCACTTATATGTTAAAGTCAAGCACTCCAGCTTTAAGATAACTATTACAGCTACAGCTAGTATGAACAAAATATCAAAATGAATAGTGAAAAAAGCCATATTAGTGTGAATATCAAATGTAATCATTTAATATTAAGGTGTCCAATAACACCAAATGTTCATGTTTAGTTGTTCATATAATTCTATAAACAGCGTATTTATTACAAGTCCAAAAACTCAAAGAGATTCACTTTGCACTGACAAGTCTTAAACCACACTGCATTAGTTTAAAAAAAGTTATTAATCAATCTAGAAGCAGGAACATTGGAATTTGTAGGCCCAGATATAGTTTGGGAAATAAGCCCACTGCATGAGAGCAAATTATTGCTTTGGCACTTAATTATTTGCATATAAAGTCAACAAACACAACACAAAATATTCATTAACAAGCTCTCCAACTGCTGATTAGTAGACTGTTTTATTTGTGGACAGAGGCAGATTTTTTATTTTCCCGTTATCTCAAGTCTTCGTGCTAAGCTAAGCTAACCAGCTGCTTGCAGTAACTTGCTGTTTGAGCATCTTTTCCTGTAACTCACATCAGTACCACAAATAGTTCTATTTGCCAAACTGTTCTTTTAACATCCAGCAGAGGTCACTGCTGATTGGAAGACAGAAGTCTTTAAAATGAAAAGTGTTGTGTGAATTACAAACTAATTGTTTTTCTCTGACAGCTGCTGTGTTGAAAAATAACGTGGGAAAAAAGAAAAGAAGACACTTCCTTTTCTTTTTAACGGGTGTAATGGCACTTTACATGACAACATGACAACAATCTGTGCGCCTCTTAGGCCAACAACTGTATCAATTCCTCCATGTGAATGTTTTTTTTTTTTTTTTTTTTTTTTTTAACAAATGGTTGATACTGTTTGTTGAATGTGGACTGAATAACCTTCAGCAAAGACAAATTCTGACATGATGATGGAAGGACCAGATCAGAGGAATCGTGTTTTTGTTGAACTTTTAAAGGCTTCATGGGTCAGTAAAATGTGGCTCGCAGCAGGGCGATCCTCCAGTTTGTTTTATTGCTAAGTTTCTTAATGAGAACCAAAGGGTGCTAACTCTACCAGTCATATGTAGAAAAACACTCACTAAGCTCTAATGCTTGGTCTGTGGTGTTTTTAGATATTCTTTTAAATATGTAGTTTATTTTTAATGGCATTTAAGCCTTGTTGATTTTCTCAACAATAAGGTGTAATTTCACTTGACAATATATATAAAATATATATATTTTTTGTACTGTTGTTTGTATTATACTCTTAATGTTAAGCTTCACAAACGTCACATAATTGAGCCTACTGGGGCATGGCAAAAATGCCATGACAAAGACAAAATGTATCTGTTTTTGTTGAAGTTTTTTTTATTGTAGGAACAGATGATCAGGACGGTTTTGTTCAGAACCAGAAGGAACCTGTTTGTATTTTTGACCTGCAAATGTCATTGTAAAGGCTGATGTTACCATATCTTAATTTGGAGGGATCTAATGAGCAGATTGGGTTTAGTTGTTGATTATAGTTCATCTCAATGTGGCTGACAAATGTTTTTCTCTAGACTTTTGTACAGTACTGTAGCTATGACAAAACACTGAACAGGATGTAGCAGATGACACATACTGTATCTGACTCAGATAGACTCCGTGGTACTGTGGCGCTCCGAGGCCTACTTCTTTTCAAAGTTTGGGGATTCATCTTCAGAAAAAATCTGACTGGAAGTTGGAAGCTGACTTATGAGTGAATACACGGCAGAGGTATTTGTGTCAACATGGAATGAACAAAGGCAGTTTTTAAAAACCGGACATGAATACAAACCTGAACAGATCTAAGTCTGGAATAACTGCCACAATGCCTCAGACTAGATTGAAATTCTTTGGCCTGTTTTGTTGTCCATCTTAATTGTCTTTACCTGGACAATCCAAGCTTAATCCTATGAAGCATCTAACTGGGAGGCCAAAGTTGACAGAACAATCTCCTGTCAATGTCTGTTTGCCTCAGTGTTCATCAGCAGATAATGTTTGCTCATTTCTCATAAAACTGGATTTTTTTAAACTATATAGACATAGATTAATCCAAGTACTTCTGGGACTTCACTGATGCTTCCAACCACATCAGCATTGAAACAATCAAAATGTTAATTTTCTGACAGGTTGTCTTTGTCCTTAATGGCTTTCTCTGCCATTCTATAGATCTTATACTTACAAAACTCTGGGAATTCAGATATGCACAGAATAAACTTGCCACCATTTTAAGTAAAATTGGTGGATGCCCCTGTTGCTCAACAGGTTGAGTGGACGACCCACAAACAAGGGTTATAGTCCCAATACAGCGGTCATGGGTTCAGGTCTGACCCAAGGTCATTTACTGCATGGCTGTAACATTCCTTCTAACAGTCAAAGTTCATTTTATTTTTACCAAGACTGCAAGTTTAGCTAAACTGAACTTATCTATGTTTAAGTGATTGCAGAGCCGACAATAAATGCTTCTGATCTAATTTTGCAAATGTTTCAAGATGAAATAATTTTGACTAGCACACATCTTCAGCTCATTTTATGCCTCTCAGAGCAAGTCTTTTTCCACTTGTGTCTTTTTGTTAATTTTCTGGCCATCCATCCATCCATCCATCCATCCATCCATCCATCCATCCATCCATCCATCCTCACTATTGTGATAGCAGGTTAGACAAGTTATCCCAGACAAGCTCCTCTTGTGGGATCCCAGAGGCATTCCTAGATCAAATGTTTAATCTCTCTCTCTCTCTGCATTCTGTGTCTGCCCTTGGATCTCCCATGATGTCTGCATGAAAGGTGCCCACCATGGAGGGACCCTGACTACATGCTCAGACCACATCAACTGGCTCCTTCTGGTGCAAAGGAGCAGCAGCTCTACTCTGAGCTAGCCCTAACCCTTTTACTTCCCCTACATACAAATGTGTCACTTCTAAATTTAATTTTGCATTTAGACTGAATAACATTTAGATTCTTAGATGTCATTAGACAGATTTTTTTGTAGCAAACTGCACATAAAGAGGTCATTAAAAAGGCCCGTAGTGAAACTGACTGGATCAGGCCAGCTTGGGATAAATTTGTACATTCAAGTCAGTATTTATGCTGCAGTTTGATCAGTCGACTAAAATGCAATCTGCATTGCTTGTGTAATCTAACTGTGGACCACATACTGAAAAGATGTTATGTGAAACCAAATGCAGCTCAGACTTGGAATTTAAACGTGGTTTGAGTCAGGCCTTCCCAAAGATGTCTAATAATTTGATTTAAATAATAAGATTTGTAATGTTGCATCTGTCATGACTCTCAAACCAGTGTTCAGGCGAAGTTCAGTATAAGGAATTTCACTTTACTGCCTATGATGCAGTATTTGTTTCCTGTACTTACTGTTGTGTGTGTTTGTGTGTGTGTGTTTTTTTTAATCTTAAGATTGTAAGCAACATATGCATCAAGGACTATGCAACACATGAAAAATGTTACCTGAATGTAAATGCACTACTAATAAAGACCTGTCTTTGGTCCACTGTGTGTCATTTTTTTTTTCTCATAAAGAGAAGATGAGTTCAGAGGAACTGTGGCTGCCAAACTGGAACATCAGAGAAACAGCTTCCCCTTTGTGATTACCACATTTGATGAGCACTGCAGCTTTGTAAGGGCATTAGTGTGGCTACACATTTTTGGTTGTCTTCATAAAGTACATCCCAAGATGAAAACAGAATTGAACCTTAAACAAACATCAAAGTCACTCTAATCTTTCCACATCCAAAACAACAGCAATCCGCCATCTGGTTTCTGTCTAAATACTAAGAGAATGAAAAGAGGAAGAGATGTGACCAGGGAGATTATAGTCTTTGCTTTCTCAGAGGCAGTGACACGTGAAAAGTATGACACAATCAAAAACCCAAGAATGTTTCTTCAGAGGAAACAAGTGAAATACAGATACTCTTTAATAGTTTTGGAAGAAAATTAGTTCCTAAACTGTTTAAAAATGCCACAAATCTGATCAAATCATTCAATTATTGATACTGACTGGGCAAGACAATATGTAATTTATATTTCTCTGTCATTTTGAAATATGTCTTGCACAAACTGAATTCAGTTTGTCAAAGGTTTGTCTGATTAAAACTGTTCAGCACATTTTTGGGGTCAGATGTTAAAACCTGAAAAGCTGGTGAGCTGGTGTTTTCATTTGCACAACTGACTTCCCCTCTTGACGTCCCTTTAGTTTGCCCCTAGTTATGTTGCTATAGGCCTAGGCTGCTGGGGAACCTCTCTTGATGCACTGAGCCCTTCTCTAACTACCTATGTATTTACTATATATACCATTATTGCATTACATTCACTCTGTTTCTTTCTGTGTCCTTTCTCCGAGTGTCCCTGGTCCCAGAGCTGGATGCTTCAGATGTGTGGCTGTGTTTTATGGTGCTTGTGTCCCACCTCCCACCTCTCTATCTCTACCTCTACCCCTCTATCTCTACCTCTCTACCTCTTCTGTCCCTCTCAACCCGCCCGGCCAGCAGGCAGATGGGTCCCCCCACATTAGAGCCGGGTTCTGCTCGAGGTTTTTTTCCCTGTTAAAAGGGTGTTTTCCTTGCCACTGTCGCCTTTTGGCTTGCTCTGGGGGTCAGGCATATGGGTTCTGTAAAGCGTCTCGAGACAATTTGACTGTAATTGGCGCTATATAAAAAAAATTGAATTGAATTGAATTGAATTGAAAAGCCTCAGACAAAAGGGGGATGCTAAGTTAAGTCAACAGTGTGAATCTATAACACTGACAGCAATATTGTGATATGAGGCACTGCTGGTGTAGCACCAAGTCTCAGCAGGTGTGAAAAACAAGTAAGAAATTATTTTTAATGTGGAAAACTGTAATAAAAGAAAAAAAAGAGAAACATTTGAGAGAAATGTGGAGTTTTTTTTACAATGAGGCTTTGCACTTATTCAGCTGTTTCTGTTAACAGAACAGATGACTAAATGAAAATTGGGGCGTTCTAAAACTACTGGTCAAACATTTTACAATGCTCCAATTTTTCCAATTTTTGGTTGAAATTCAAATAGTTCAAGTATAATGAATAGCTTGAAATGGTACAAAGGTAAGTGGTGAACTACCAAAGGTTAAAAAAAGGTAAGGTTGCCCAAAACGAAAAAATAATGCAAATTTCAGAATTATACAAAAAGGCCTTTTTCAGGGAACAAGAAATGAGTTAACAACTTAAAGCTGGTCTGCAGCAACGGAGGTTGATCAAGCTTTGAAAGTTGGTACAAAATCCTACACGTGTCCCAACTTTTCTTGATTACTTACAACCCTCTCTGTCTGCATAAAAGTAGTGTTGGAACACACCATGGCACCTTATCCTCCAGAGCATTATTTGAGCATTATTGTACTGCAGAAAGTAGTGTTTTGCTATTAAAATGGAGAGGAAAAGGGAATTAACAATAAAAGAGAGACAGACCATCATAACACTTAAAAATGTAAGTCTTTCCTACAGAGAAATTGAGATGAAAGTCGAGGTGTCAGTGAGTACAGTTTTCTTCACCATCAAAAGGCATTCAGAAACTGGAGGAAACTCTGACAGGAAGAGGTCTGGAAGACCCAAAGCCACAACAGAATCAGAAGAAAGATTTCTGAGAGTCAGTATCTTGGTGATGGGCAGCTCACAGGACAACAGCTTGAAGCTCAGCTTAATAGTGGTTGTAGTAAGCAAGTCTCAGTTTCAACTGTGAAGAGAAGACTTGGAGTTGCAGGTTTGACCGGTGGAGCTGCAGCAAGAAAGCCATTGCTAAGATGTCATAATAAGAAAAAGAGGCTTGCCTGGGTGTGAAACACCTCCAATGGACTACTGAAGACTGATGGACTGATGAATCAAAAATTGAAATCTTTGGTTCATCACGCAGGATTTTGTATGGAGTCAAGTATATGAAAAGATGGTTCCTCAGTGTGTGACATCAAGTGTCAAACATGGAGGAAGAATTGTGATGGTTTGGGGCTGTTTTGCTGGATCCAGTGTCGGTGACTTGTACAGAGTGAGAAGTACTCTGAACCAACATGGCTACCACAACATTTTGCAGCGCCATGCAGTAACCTCTGGTATAAGCCTATAGTGGTCAGGGGTTCATCCGACAGCAAGATAATGACCCAAAACATAAGTCCAAGCTCTGCCAGAACTACTTTAGGAAAAAACAACAAGATGGTAATCTTGAAAACATGGAGTGACCAGCACAGTCTCTGGACTTAAACCCCATGGAGCTGGTTTGGGATGAACCGGACAGAAGAGTGAAAACAAAGCAACGTACAAGTGCCACACATTTATGGGAACTTCTACAACACAGCTGGGAAAAACTTTCTGAAGAATGTGTGATTTCCATTGTGGAAAGAATACCACGAGTGTGTTTAGCTGTTATATCTGCCAAAGGTGGATACTTCAATGAGTCAAAAGTTTAGAATACATTTTGGTTTTGGAAAAGTTGTGTTTTTTGTTTTTTTTTTTTACTTCATTTGTTTATTTGTTCTATGCTTTCATTTCAGAGTACAATGAGCCATTAAAATGCATAATTTCCAAATAAAACTGAAAAAAATTGGGGTATTCAAAAAATTGTGAACGGTAGTGTATATCACATTATCACAACTCAGAATTTTACATCTGGAAATGAAACTAAAGTAACTCAAACTTGCAGCTAAGACAATGAGTTTATGTTTAACAAAAGTATATCTTTTGTTTGAAGCTACACCCCTCATGAGAGCTTTTGCTATACTGCTGCAGCCACGTGATGCCCAGATATGTGTTTCTTCAATATGGCCACTATGACTCAGGAAAGAGAACTGCCTGACTCCTCTGACATGAGCTGCATATATAAAACACCTTTAATTGTGTTTTCATACATGCAAAAAAGACAAAAAAAACTTCTGGTGATCTTTAACCTGAATGCAACCAAAGCTAAAGAGTATGTGTGAACAAGTAAATTATGTTTTAAAGTAACTTAATTTGATGAGCTAATCTAGTCTGCTAAACTTGTTATTTCAAAGTGATAAACTCAACCCAGTGGACAGAAGAGGACTCCACCAGATCAAACAAAATCTAAATGATAGCTGCATTCTATTTACCTCATACTTCAGTGCTACGGCAATGAAAAAGAGATGAATTAGGTAAAGGGCAAAAATAATGTGACTGTCAAAGATAGAAGCCACTGTTTCCCTGTATATCCCATTTCTAATACAGCAGCAGGCACCCACTGTTTGAAGATGATGAAATTTATTGTACAATACACCTGTGAACTGGACGACTCAGCAACCCAAAATATGGACATATTTTATTTTATTACACTGTTCTGTTGTACATTGTTGTAGTTCACTGCAACTAAAGATGAAATACATGTGTTTTTCTGTCTGTAAGCATGTGGATGTAAACAAATATTTGCTACAATATACACTACCATTCAAAAATTTGGAGTCACCAAGGCAACTTCATGTTTTTCATGAAAACTCACATTTTTATTCATTTGCTAACATAATTGCATAAGGGTTTTCTAATCATCAATTAGCCTTTCAACATGATTAACAAAATGTAGCATTAGAACACAGGAGTGATGGTTTCTGGAAATGTTCCTCTGTACCCCTATGTAGATATTCCATTAAAAATCTGTCGTTTCCAGCTACAGTAGTCATTTACCACATGAACAATGTCTACACTGCATTTCTGGTTCATTTAATGTTATCTTCTTTGAAAAAAAATGCTTTTCTTTAAAAAATAAGGGCATTACTAAGTGACCCCAAACTTTTGAATGGTAGTGTAGTTTTTAGGTACTGATGCACTTAGAATGCATATGTCAACCCATCTATCCATGTCTGTACCTAAGCTTGCATAAATACATTTAAAAAATTATGTGTACCTCATTTTATTAACAAATTTTCATATTGTTTTGGTCGCTTCATCTAAACACTCTCGGATTAGTTTCACAAGGTTTTCTTATGTTTCTTTGCTGCTTTGAATTTTAAAAGTAAATGTCAATATAACGAAACTTAAACTATTAACTGACCACTGAACCGTCAACACAGCTGCTTCAAAATGTGGAGACGTGGATTACTAGCATTAGCACATTAGTCAGATAAAGATCGATCAGAGTGAAGAAACTGTTTCCTCCAACGCATGAAGCAGCAAAAACCCAGAGGCTGACAAGTTTCAAAACAGTGATCAGTTCTTCACAGGCCACTGAAGAGCACAACAGGTAGGAGATGATGGTTTGTCATCAAAATATATAGAAACTGGAAAATTATTTTAAATTTGTATCGGCATTATCAAGTCAGACAAATTAGATTGTTTGACATATTCATATAATGTGGAATCATTCATCTGAACATCTTTCAGATTAATGCAAAACTTTATGGAAATGTATGATCGGAAATCTTTTCATTGCCAGGCTGTGTGTCTCCACAAAATATTAAGTCTATGGGAAATAATGTCATATTTATGAAATCCTTACCAACAAACTTTTTCTTCTTTCTGTGGAATAAAGTCCAAACTTGTGAGGTGGCACACTGGACTGTATTATATTTAAGTGTGTTCCTCATGTTTCACCCTCCAAGTATTACTATACATTATATATTATTGGGGTAGACAAAATTATTATTAGATTAGATTATTATTTTAAAAAAGTGTTGTTCAGTAGATCCACTATGGCATCAATGATAGAGTAAAAATGTCTTCGTTCTGACAATGTGAAAAATGCTGACAATGTAGAAAGTTTGTAAAAGTAGAATTTATGTCTTATTGGATTTTGCAGATTAACCAAATACTGTGGCCAGTTAATGTACACATACAAAAATATGTGCCTGTTTTATTTTTTTAATGCAATTTGGGAATTTTGTCACAAAAGTTTTCCAAAAAACTAAATGGGTCAGCCTGTAAGAGACTGGATATGTTGTTCTTAAAGTATGTTTGAAATACATTCTATAAATCATTTAATCCTGCAAAAGAAATAAAAACTGACCTGGGTGAAACATTTTTCACAAATACTTTTTTCTTGGCATCTTAAATAATGGGTGGCTGTGAATATTTTAAGGTCAAGCAGAGGAATGACATGCAGGAAAGCCCATCAGGATTTTAGCCAGAGGGTCATTGCTGACAACTTTGGTACCTATACTCCCCCCTCCAAAAGTATCCAAACAGCGAGACCAATTCCTTTATTTTTGCTGTAGACTGAAAACATTTGGGTTTGACATCAAACAATGGATATGAGACAAGAGACCAACATTTCAGCTTTTATTTCCATGATCTGATACACAACTTAGAAGATAGCATTATTTGTAATGGAACACCAAATATTTAGGTAAGCAGTATTGGAGTATTGGAATAGATAGACTTAAAATAGATTAAAGTGAATAAGACATCATATTTAGTTGCAAAAACTGCATCAAGCCTGTGACCCACTGACATCACCAAACGTTTGCATTCTACTTTTGTAATGCTTTTCCAGGCTTTCATCACACCCTCTTTCAGTTGTTTGTTTTGGAGGGTTACTCCCTTCAGTCTCCTCTTTAGCAGGTGAAATGCAGCTCTTTAGGATTGAAATCTGGAGATTTACTTGGCCAGTCTAAAACCTTCCATGTCTTGCCCCTGATGAACTCCTTTGTTGTTTTGGCAGTGTGTTTTGGGTCATTATCTTGTAGCATGATGAAGGATCTCCCAATTAGTTTGACTGCATCTTTCTTTAAATTAGCAGACAAAAAGTTTCTGTAGACTTCTGAGTTCATTTTGCTGCTGCCATCATGTGTTACATCATCATTGGAGATTAATGAGGCCATCCCAGAAGAAGCTTTGCAAGCCCAAGCCATGACATTACCTCCACTGTGTTTTCACAGATGAGCTTGTATGTTTGGGATCATAAGCAGATCCTTTCTTTTTCCAAACTTTAGCCTTTCCATCACTTTGGTAAAGGTTCATCTTTGTCTCATCAGTTCATAAAACTGTGTTCAGGAATTTTTGAGGCTCATCTCGGTACTTTCTGACAAATTCTAGACTGGCCTTCCTATTCTTGCTAATGAGTGGTTTGGTACGCGCCTTCACCACTTTTTGAAATTTATTTCATTGCTAGTGTGTAAACCTTTTGGAATCAGTAACTACATTACTACGAAGGAAATTTGGCTTGTTCAGCTGTCTCATAGGTTTATTTTTATTAATCACTGTCAAACTTTTAAATGTTTTTTAATCCATGCCTACATCATTATGTACCTGCTGTGTGGTGTATTGTCCACACAGCAGGTCCATAATGATACACTAACAAGTTTAGGATAGTACTTGATATAGTGAAGCCTCAATGTGGTGATGGAGACGGTGTAGTTGGAGTAGATGTCAGGGATTACATTTAAAATAAACTGAAGCTAACTTCTTTTTGCTGGTGTTTATTTGTAGTTGACCCTCTTTGTCCAGAGTCCTCACGATGGCGTCACCCTTCCTGTCCTGTGTCGCCCTCTGTGTCATCATATCTGTCACCTTAGTCCTTGGTCTACCACCTACTGAGCCTCCACTGATCCATGACCACCCCTTTGTGGCTATATGGAACGCCCCCACTGACCAGTGTCAACAACTTCACATCCCACTGGACACGGTAGCCTTCCAGGCAGTGACCACACCTGCAGCTGTTTCAGGTCAGTTTCTCACCATCTTCTACGAGGATCGCCTTGGCCTTTACCCTAAAGTTGATACCATCAAGCGTAAGCGCTACAGAGGAGGAGTCCCCCAAAATGGCAACCTGACGGAACATCTGGCCAAGGCCCAGAATCAAATAGATCACTATATCTCCCAGGATTCCTCTCCTGGGCTGGCCGTGATTGACTGGGAGTCCTGGCGTCCACTGTGGGATCAGAACTGGGGTTCAAAACGTATTTATCAGAAGTTGTCCATCGCTCATGCTCTGCAGATGGCCCCATTTCTATCAACAAAGCAAATTTCTGAACTGGCAAAGAGCCAGTTCCAGCATGCTAGCCGCCGTTTCATGGAGAAAACCATCAGCCTTGGCATCGGTGAGCGTCCAAGTCGTCGCTGGGGTTTCTACCTGTTTCCCGACTGCTACAACTATGGATGGGAGAAGTCCGGCTACACAGGGAAGTGCTCCATGAGGACCCAGAAGCAAAACAACCAGATGCTGTGGCTGTGGGAACACAGCACCGCTCTATTTCCCTCCATCTACCTTCATCTGACTCTGAGGAACTCCGCCCGTGCTGCCCTCTACGTCCGCAACCGTGTCCAGGAGGCGCTGAGGGTGGCAGCACTGCCTAAACGTCCCTACACGGTCCCCATCTACGTCTACTCCAGGCCGCTGTACAGGGATCAGACCCAGACATTTCAGAGCCAGGTGAGGGTTTGGGTTTATTTAGCTTAATTGTTAGTGAAGGATTTGCTGTGTAGGAGGATTCTTAACACTGCCAGTGACAGACTACACAAAACTTTAACACTGGTAGAGGACCTTCATCATAATGGTCAGAATATGAATTCTCATGGTTGAGGTAATAAAATGGTAATAGTTAAATGATGCAATGTTTATGTTGCTTGAAAGTGGGAAATGAACAGCAGCCTCCCATATTTCAATCCAATGGTTTATTGACCCAACCATCTACCTCAAACTCCTCCCTTTGTGAAATTTGTAGCTTTCCAGCAAGCCTGACTGGTTCCCTTATTCCCATCATATTTACTACATTTATTTTGTCACTTGACTGTTAATATACAGTATTTTGTTTTTGGGCTTTTTATGAAATGACTGATGCAGTCAAACACAACACTAAGAGGTCACTTAACAGTAAAACCAAATTATTAACATATGACATTAAGCAAACTGACTAAAGTTGATTGAATGAACAATACCTCAAGGAGTGAAACAAATGGCCTAAACTGAAGAAATTAGTCTGAAAATGTATTTGGTTAAAAAGGGGTTTTGTGTGGTTCTTGTTCTTTCAGGCAGATCTAGTCAGCACTGTTGGAGAGTCTGCAGCTTTGGGAGCTTCTGGGGTTGTCATGTGGGGAGGCACCAAAGACTACAACAACAAGGTAAACATACTTGACAAACTAGTCAGTAAATGCTACCACAATATTCACCTGCCAGCATATACATTGAAAAATAGGCTGTAATCACCTCCTCCGTTTGCATACTGGCCACAAAATTATCCCCCACATCATCATCGTCCCAAAGATGGAAATGCTTGCATAAACTAGACGTGTCACTGAAAGTTTCTGTGCTTGTCTTCAGCCATGATACCAGACTGTACTGAAAACAGGAACACAGATGACCAGGCCTTAAGCAGCAAATCATTGATCTACCTTTGTTTCCTCTTTTAGGAGGAACTAACACTCTTGACAGTACAGTGTGTGTGTCTGTGTGTGTGTTATCTCTGCTGACAGATGTGTGACAGAACTGTTGCAGTTTCATTTGAGCTTTCTGCTTTTCTATGTCCTAGGCTCTTGTTTTGGAACATTATCCTTCTAAAATGTCAGTTCTGCAGCTTGAATAATTTGGCTTCTTTCTTAAAATTAGTTTGCAAAATTCCTCTGTACAATTTAGTTTATGATTTCATTATTAAATATGGCTTCTTCAGCTCCCTCTGATGCTCGCACCTCCATGATTTAAAATATCCTCGCTGTTAGTCTGGTTGGAATTCTCTCTCTGGCTTTCTCCACTCATACATTCTGCCATCAGATTAATGTCATGCTTCAGTGCATGTTCGTCTCTATATTTAATCCTACCTGTCTTATGTTTAAGCTTGGAAATAGTTTTTACTGTATTTCCTTTCCTTTGTACTCCTTTGTCAAATATTGTTAATTACGTTGTATCTGGCAATTCTCATTGATCTTTGAGCTGTTTTTTCTGGCATTTTTTTTCTTACTAATCTACACCTACAGCAACAAGCCCTCCATCTGTTTACTGGACAACAACTGTGGAGAATGGAAGAATTAACAGAACAGCTGTATTGTGAAAGCAAATGTAAAATTGTACAAGATATATGAAATAGCTATGAACTAACCAGTTCCAATGTAATGTTTACGGAATTACAGAATCAGTTATCCTTAAATTCACATAAGTGCCATTAATAAATGGTTTCCATTAAGTCTGATTAGCAGAACTTATCCAAATACTTTTTGTTGCTATTTAGACAGGTATGTTAATGCTTTCCCAAGTGACTCAGACCATTTTTAGGAGACAGTATTTGCTTAGAGTTATGCTTTGTTTATCTTTTGACTAAATACTGGCTAATCTTATATTGGAGTGCATTCGCTCACAAACCCTATGGAACTGTGTCTGTAGTTTACAGCTACTTACACATGTACACGTTAATGTTTTTGCTCAACATAAAAGGCTGGTTGTATGCAACCGTTTGCATCACTCTTTTTGAGTTATGACATCCATCCATTACCCCGCTTAATCCTCATTAGGGTCATGGGGGCTGGAGTCTATCCGAGCTGACTGAGGGGGAAAGCAGGGGACACCCTGGACAGGTCACCAGTCTATCACACTGCTACACACGGAGACAAACAATCCCACTCACATTCACACCTTCAGATAATTTAGAATCACCGATTAACCTCGTCATGTTTTTGGACTGTGGGAGGAGCCCAGAGAACCTGAAGAAAACTCATGTATGCACAGGAAGAACATGAAAACTCCACGCAGAAAGATCCCAGGAAGGCCAGGACACAAACCAAGGGTCTTCTAGCTGCAAGGCGAAAGTGCTAACCACCAAGCCACTGTGTTGCCCGCTGAGTTATGACAACTGCCAATAAAACTATATTCATCTAACAAAGAGAAATTAGCTTTTCTATTGCAATCAGTGAAGTTTTTAATTACCACTTATTTAAGGAGTGTTGGCATAAATATAAAACCTTTTTTGTCACAACAAGTAGGTGTATACCTGAGTCTTACCTGTAAGCCTCTCTCTGTCACGGCAGGCTTCCTGTCAGTCTCTGTCTGAGTATCTGACATCCACCTTCAACCCGTACATTGCCAACGTGACAGCAGCTGTCATGCTGTGCAGTGAGACCTTGTGCCAGGGGAAGGGCCGCTGTGTGAGGAAGAACTACGACTCCGATCACTACCTGCACCTAAACCCTACCTACTTCAAAATCCTGCGAGCTGACAAGAAGTACGTGGCTGTTGGTCTCCCTTCTGCTGCAGACCTTGACGCCTGGGCTGAAAACTTCATCTGCCAGTGCTACGCCAAGTCCAGCTGTTATCCCAAACTGGTGCATCCAACCTCAATCAAACTCATCTGGGTTTAATCTGGGAGGAGAATATAATGTTTCCAGAAGGGTGTCCTCTGAAGATCTGATCTGAAATTATCTACATTACATTAAAAAAGCTTTGTTTCTATTCAAAATATTCAAAAAATGTATGTGGAAAATCAGATATCAGACAAATTCATGATTTATTTGAACTGCAAACCCAAAGGCTCCGAAATAAATGCTTTCCTGAAAAGAAGTATTTGCTGGATTTTTTTCTTCTCATCCTGGCTTCACTGACAAATCGTTGGACTAAAAGCTGTACTAAACAGCAAGAAGTGACGAGCAAGTTAACCATCATTCTGGCAACTATTGCATGAAATTCGCTCACAAATATAAAATAACTAGATAATATAAAATAACTAGTCTTCGATCAATATTTTTGAAGTGAAATATGCATGGCCCTTTTACACAGAAATTGGTCATAAAGTGTGATTATGATTAGGATTAATATCAACTACTAGCATACACAAAATAACCATTTTGTCTCAAACAGAGCATCCACCTTGGAGTCTTGATCACTCTGTGGGGATTTTTTTTGCCATGACCAGCAAATTAACTTAACTAAGTAATTTTCCCCCTTACAGAGTCTACTGTAGTCTGTAAATGTTATTTTATCAATATGACCAATCTCAGTGAAAAACCTTAACTTTCATAATGCTGTGCTGGATCAAACAACTGAAGACAGACACTATTGTTCAAAATTTTGGGGTCATTTAGAAATGTCCTTACTGTTTTTCAATGAAGATAACATTAAATGTATCCGAAATACAGTCTAGATCATGTGCATGTGGTAAATGACTATTCTAGCTGGAAACGGCTGATTTTCAATGGAATATCTACATAGGGGTACAGAGGAACATTTCCAGCAACCATCACTCCTGTGTTCTAATGCTACATTGTGTTAGCTAATGGTGTTGAAAGACTAATTGATGATTAGGAAACCTTTGTGCAGTTATGTTAGCACATGAATAAAAATGTGAGTTTTCATGGAAAAAATGAAGCTGTGTGGGTGACCCCAAACTTTTGAATGGTAGTCCTAAAACAAAAGACTCCATGAATTTGTCTGCATAACTTACATGTTCAAAGAAAAACAGGATGATATACACTCTTTGGACCTTCTGCTTAATTTCCCAAATCAGATATTTGTGTCAGGTCCAGGCCCCACTTCACAGGAAAGTGTTGAACGTTTTAGCCACCGAGCTTCATAGATAATAAAAGTCTGTTCTGAGAGCTACAAAAAGCCATTACAGAATAGCTGGAGTTCATTTAAACAAAGAGGGGGTCAATATGCTTACTGCCAGCTCGCCCTGTGACCTCCCACACTTCACTAATATTTGGAAAGATTTTCTGTTCAGGACAATGAGGGAAACTTCATAGATCATTCCTAGCCCACACCTCCCTCCTCGCTCCCACAGATCTCTCACATAAACTAAGGTGACAGATAAAAAGGGCCTGACAGCATGCCATACTGTGGCATCAAAAGTTCCAGCTTATCTGTACAAAACAAAACAATCCACTGGCAATCAGCATTACAGGGTCTGCTGACATCTAGGGTGAGCTGGACGTCTCCTGTCAGCACAAATCTCGCTCTGCTCAGCAGGCTGCTGATACAGCACAGATAGTGAGGAACATTTCCAAACTCTGATGTTTCTGTTGTGATCAGTGTCAGGAGGAATATCATGTTCAAGTATTTAATGTAATTCACAGATGCTTTATCTTATCTAATTGTGTGGCAACCACAAATGTGTCAGACAATGTCTTTAACTCACTGAGCTGTTTTAAATACCAGGTCTCTGACTTGCAAGGTCCTATTAAATCATGATTTTATTGTCCAGAGAAACCTTGCTTTTTCATTTTTACTGAAACTTGGTTAAATGATAGAGTGGCAGTCCTTATGAAATCAGCTCCCTCAGTCAGATGATGCAGGAAAGAAAGCATAGTACTTTATTTGAAGTTCATTGCCAGTGCAAACAGTTGTCATGCAGGAAATCAGATTCTTTTGTCTATATTGCTTAAGTTGACATTCTCTTGTATAGCCATATTAGGGACTATTTATAGACCCCCAAACTTAGTGGGCACACTGATGATTTTTATTGAATTACTGTCTATCACGAGCTGATTTCATTTGTGTTTTTATAGTATTCATATAATCACAAATATGGCAGTGCTAAAGATTTTTCTACAATGCTGTACCAGTAGGTCACAGACTCTACACATACTGGAACTAGAAAAGCACTCAGCAAGTGCAGTACTCTGCCAAGGCTGTTAATTCCCCAATATGGCATTGTCAGAAATGCAGTATTTAAAAAAAATAAATACAGCAGTTTTTTTATTAGCTATTGATGATCACAAATCCCGACAATATAGAGTATGGCCATTTAATTAGATATAAAAACACAAACAATATGACATTGTGGTGAGCACAGGTGTGTGTTACGCATGTGTACATTTTGTACGGATACCGAATTGCATGACCTAAATATGTAGTGGGCGGCGGGAATTCTCAGAAACACCCCCACAATTTAATCAATTGTTCCTTGTGTCATTTCCAACCAATAAGTCCCAATAAATTAGCAGTGGTGGATTTGTAGTAGGATCGCAATCATGTGATCCTCAGCAGACAGCTGACGCGGTGTTCACTTGTAGTCATGGTTAAAGTGACGCTGTGCCACTGCCACGTCTTATTACTCCGCCACGTTCCTTGGCAGAGTAATAAAGTGAAGATTACTTCATAAATGCTCAAGTACAGCAAGTGGATAAATGGATGGATAGATGGATGGATGGATTACTGCATTGACTAAATGAGTTGAGTTAATTTTTTTTATTAGTAGTACTTAAAAATGTTCCTTCCTTAATAAGGGACATATTTGCAATCTTTTTTTTCTCACGGAGGCCTTTGTATTTCTGAGGTTATGATTACTGATGGTGGCCTAACTGATCTTTAGTGTTTTCTTTTAAAATGACTGCCTCCATATAGAGCAACAGAATTAAAACAGAGTTAATCAAAACACCTGTATGGTTTTCAACCTGGCTTTTACACATGAACCCACTGACTAACACAACAGCAACTAGAAAAGCACTCAGAGAGCGCAGAACTCCACCAAGGCTGCTCACTCGTTGTATGATTTCTGATGGATGAAATCTTTACAAAGTTTGTGGTCCGCAACAGATTTGTACTAGGATTGCAATCATGTGATCGTCAGCAGGCAGCAGACGTAGTGTTCACTTGTTAGTCCATGTTTGAGTAATGTTGCCAATGGACAAACAGACAAACCAATGCCGATCATCACATAACTCCTTCACAGAGTAATAATTAGGGCATGTTAACTCCTTAAGTCACTACAGCTGCTTCCTGTGGGTCAAAGAAGAGATTTGAAAATCTTATTATAAGTTCATAAAGCACTAGATGTTTTACGTCTAAACATGCCTCTGAATTACTATATGTTGCAAAGTATCCAGACCCCTCAGGTCACGTTTGTTACACTTCATAAAAGAGATTTCTGAGTTGCCTCCATTAGCCATGGCTGGGATGTTTCCATAGAGGTACAGGACTTTCTATTTCAGTGAAAAAAGAGCCCACAGTGAAAATAAAAATGCAATAGGACATAAAAATGTTTGGAAATTGCTTGGAGTTCAGAGGGTAACAAGTTTAAGTAAGTAAATGTTTAAGCGCATGCGCAAACAGTTATGATACCATCTCATCAGTAGATATTTTACTGACTTGCATTATTTACTGAAGAATTACCCTAACCAACCACTTGCCTCAATCTTGGTTTAACCCAGTCCTTATGTTAAAATTTATTGATTTACAAGGCACTTGCTTTTTGCTGCAAGAATGTAGGCAGGTCTCCACAATGTGCCTGTGAAATCTGATTTATGTCTTCACAACTTGCACAGATTGCACTCATTCATGTGAATGTTATGTGCTTTCCTTTCAAACAATTTGAGCAGAAGCAAAATAAAAACTCCCTATTTGTATCAGAGTTGGTGATTTTAAAGAACTCTCCCACAGACTGTTATTGATTCTCTTGGCAAACTTAGATGTAACATCTTCCCTTTGTTACATGAAGATTAAACCGGAAATGAGCCAATACCAAGACAAACTTGAACTTGAGCTCTGGAAAAGAACCAGCTGAGCTGCTTCATGTGGCTCATCATCAGTGATGAAACCAGTGGATTTCTGTACACATTTTTTCAGTACATTTCCAACCACAGATGACCAGTTTCAAACTCCCACTTGGTGTATCGCATGTCTGGACAGAAGCCTCAGACGTGAGTGACAGAGTGTCCACACATTGTCCTCATGCTGGAGCTTCCTCAGATATCCTCCTCCGGGCGGGAAGGAGGGAGGCTGAAAAAACATCAGGGTGACCCAATAAAAACACAGAACACCTCAAGGCTGCAGATCACGCAACTCTGACAAGTCGCCACAAGTGTCCCGCCCGTAATTCAAGCTTGTGCAATTTAAAGAGGAGCTATTCAGACTCCCAGAGGAGAACCAAGTTATAGTATTTATGTCTAAAAGGTAAAAATTCTCAGGACTCATCGAGCGTGCTGTGTGGATGGCAGGATGAAGGACTCCCAGAGCAGGTTGGTGCTTAGTTAATGACATCTCATTAACCTGCCTCATTTCAGTTCAAAGGTTTATTGACAGCTTAACCTGAATATTGCTGCGGTCATGTTTACCATCAGCTCAGACTCATTTTCTACCCTAAATCTGACCTGACAGAGGTGTAATTTAACTGTCGAATTACAGAAGTCATAAAACTGTTAGACTGAGCACTCTCCTGGGAGCTGCCTGGAGACAGAAGGACTGTCTCTAGGTGATCCTGTGACCTTGAGAAGATACTGACACTGTACACAGTGTGTAAAACTACAGTGAGCACTGTATTACAAGTTGATGCTGGTCTGGCAGAAATCATTCATTGCATACAGTTTAAGTTTAGCTTGAAAAAATTGTCAAAAGTGCAGAAAAGAAATGTTTTGGTAAGACATTAAAAATATGACTGTGTGAGACACCTATCTATAAAAAGAAGCAAATGCATTTGTTGAGGTTGTTAGGTTTTGATTGGTCTTTGTGTTTGGAGTGTTGACATACAATACAATACAATAACTTTACTAATCCCCGAAGGGAAATTCAATTGTCTGGGTTCTCATCTGTTTACTTTAGAATTAAATAGTCTAATTGCTGATGGTAAGAAAGATTTTCTGAATCTTTCTGTCCTGCAGCACAGGGATAGGAGCCGTCCACCACTGATGTTTCGTTGTCCACTGAGGCAGATATGAAGTGGATGTCTATCGTTTGTGTGTGACATTGTCACACATGAACAAGAAACATCCCACAGATGCATCAGCATCAGTGTAGATTTTGCCTGATGGGCGGATATTATGTAGACATAAATTTAAAAAAAAATACATCATTTTAAAATAAATTATTATTTGTCTAATACATTTTTAAAACTTTTTCGTTTTAAATTTGTTCTACAGAAAAACTGGTTGAATGACATTTGTAGAGGCCATGTAAATATATACTAAAATTACAAATATATTACTTGTAGAATTTATGTGATAAATTACGGTGGCTGAGAGGTGCAAACCAAATTTACATAATGCAAAACACTTTTACAAGTCCAAAAACACTTTTACAAATCCAAATGTAACCGGAAGGGGAATGTCCCAACTCCGGGGTTGAACCGGAAGTGACAACGAGGAGCGGCTAATGCAACTTTTGGTTGTTGTTGATGGTGAACCAAGGTGGACAGCGAGCGGGTGATGTTTTGCCCGTTTTGTGGGGAACATATGAACCGATTGACGCGGTTTTGTTTTTCGTGTGGTCGATCTTTAGAGTGTTTAAATGGCGCAGATCAGACCAACAGAGTGCATTCTCCTGAAGCAATTTAATTCAGGTAAATCACTTACATTACACAAAAGTAAAATAATTAACTTATACAAACTAAAATGATGTAACATATTGTTACCTTCCTAAAATAATGACCTAAGTCATGTGGGGACTTTTTTTTTTGTCTAAATCATCTCCTTATGACTCTGGCCACCTCTGGAAACATCAGATACATTCTCAGTTGAACAGGTCATGCGATTGTACCCCTGTAGTATAATGGCCTTGGTCAAGGTTCTGCGTGGTGTGGTTCAGTTTTTTGCGTTTTCTGAAAACCCCCCAAAAATTACTCGGGCCATTATTTTAAGAGGATGTCGATATTACAACAATCAGATATTGGTTTATTTATCTGAGCAGACCCAATGTCATTTAATTTTCATAAAATAAAAAATAAATTTAATATTGTATTATGTATTTATCTTTAAATACATTTATGGTCATAATAGAACAAATTGTCTGCACATCATTAAATCACAATTATTCATGTCATTTATTTTGTGGATATGTGATTTAAAGTATTTTTAATGTATTTAAGTCAGACAAACTAAAGACTTCTAAGCAGCATTAGCTACCTAATTTTGTTAGCGTTGGCTTTGAACTCTTGCTACTGTAGAAACTTCGTACAGTAATACTGAAACACTATGCGGTACAGTATAAGGATTAGTTCAATAAGTCACCAAACACAACCTCTGGGCACCAGTGTTATAGCGATATATCCAATTATAGAGATATTCAATTTCTTGAGTGATGGAGAAACAACCAGACATTGCCATTCAAGAAATTTGAAGGGTTAAAAGTAGCTAAATAATGCTTTACATTTGTGAAAAGGACACTATGATATGTAAGACAGAATGTTAACTTAGCTGCTGTCTGTAACCTCTTGGATCTGTAAAATATCAAAAGCAATATTTGTGTGACCACCAAAAGATACATATTCACTTGTTTTATTTTTGTCCTGTTTTGAAGAGATTATTTTTAATTGAAAAGATGATATATTTACATAAGAGCTGCTGTAACTCATTTTTAACCTCCATATTTGATTGACATTTCTTTTTCTTCACAGATCTAATTGGTACTCCAAAATGTGCCGAGTCAAGCTGTTCCATGACAAGCACCATCTCTTTTCCATCTTCGTCACAGTGCTGGCCCTGCTGTGCCTCAGCAGAGCCTTACCAAGTACAGAACCTCCCATACTACGTGGCCGCCACTTTACGTTTATGTGGAACGCCCCAACCGAGCTGTGTGACATCCGCTTCAGTATGCCCCTTGACCTGTCCTACTTTGACTTTGTCAGCAGCACGCTGAAAACGGCAACCAATCAAACCATCTCCATTTTCTACACTGACCGCTTTGGCCTCTTCCCCTACGTGGATGAAGACACTGGAGAGATGTATGACGAAGGCTTGCCTCAGCTGATAGACTTGCAGGAGCACCGCGAGCTGGCTGAAGACGACATCGAGTACTACATCCCTGGCAACCGGCGCGGCCTCGCTGTGCTTGACTTTGAGGAATGGAGACCACAGTGGATTCGAAATTGGGGCAGCAAAGACATCTATCGACAGATTTCCATTGAAACGGTAAAGAAGAGGAATGCATCACTGTCTGATGATGAGGCGGAAGAACGGGCGAAGATTATGTTTGAACGTGCAGCCAGGAAGTACTTTCTCCGATCCATCCGAATTGGGAAGACAATGAGGCCAAACAGACTTTGGGGCTACTATTTGTACCCCGACTGCTATAACTATGACTACAACCAGGACATGGTTGGCTTCACCGGAGAGTGTCCTGCCATTGAAAAGGAGAGGAATGACAATCTGCTGTGGCTCTGGAAAGAGTCCACGGCGCTCTATCCGTCCATCTACCTGGAGTTTGTGCTCAAAGACTCTATGCAGGCCCGGATGTATGTCCGCCATCGCATCCAGGAGGCCATGAGGGTGTCAACTCTCCCCAACAACTCCCACTCCATCCCCATCTATGCATACATAAGGCCTGTGTACAAGGACAGTGTTGATGACTACATGTCAGAGGTAAAACACTTCAAAGAGACAGAGCTTTTCATTAACTTTAGGCACAATGTATTTCCTATGTACTGTATGTATATATGCAAAATGCTAATCTTGAGTTGGTGGCTGTGTTGGCCATTTTTATTTAAAACGTAAGGTGCATTAGACCTTTAGTAGTAATAATAGTTTAAATTTCCTATGTCAATGCAAACTGTAACCACCCCAGAGCAACATGAGGTGTATGTTAAGTACCACAGCAGTCTGCACACACTCACTCTTAAGTACTGTTGTGACAAGCGCACATAAAAATTAGATTTTCTGGAAAGCTCTTTTTTGCTAATTGAACCATTATTGCTTAAAACCATTTCTTTTTTGTGAAATAATAGACAAAATGAGTTGTCACGGCTTATTTTAGCCATGAATGTCAGTGATGAGTTTTGCTTAACAATTGAAATAATATGGAAGCATAATTTCCTGCTCTTCTCTAATTGGCTGACTGTCTTGTTTTTGTAGTTTGACCTAGTTAACACCATAGGAGAAGCTGCTGCTCTTGGTGCTGCTGGTGTCGTTTCCTGGGGAGACATGAATGTCACTGATACAGAGGTAGAACATGACACCGCTTTGTAACTTTTAGGTAAAGTCCTTTTATTCATGACCTCACTAACACAATCCCCCAATCCTTTAGGACTCCTGCTTTGATGCTCGCCATCATTTGGACCATATCATGAACCCATACATCCTCAATGTATCCACAGCAGCACAGCTCTGTAGTGTAGCACTCTGCCAGGGCCAAGGTCGCTGTGTCAGGAAGCACTGGGATGATGATGTCTACCTTCATCTTGACCCACGTCGCTACCACATTCTGCAGCAATGTCGTAGTGGCCCACTGACTGTGACTGGTGGCCTCTCGCAGGACGACATCAACTGGTTCAACCATAGCTTTGACTGCATATGCTATGACACTAAACCATGTCGATCAGTGCTGATGCTCAACAACATCCAGGAGGCATTTGTCACAGGGAATGGACTTGCTGACAGGGTGCATCCCCTCCTGCTAGTGGTCATACTAATCTGTCTGAACTACACTGTGATGTGAATATACATGAAAGCACAAACACCTGTGACACGGAACATGTGGCTGCCAGCAGTGAAGAGATAATTCCACCGTTATTTAAGCAGGTTGTTCATTTCTTTTATTATTTCTGACTATGTTTCCTGCATCACCATCAAAGAATATTTATTTCATTTGTTTTGATTTCGCGGGGCATTTTTTGAGATTGTTGCAGCCTAAAATGCCTGAATTCGTGACAGCTTTTCTAAAAAAAAATTTGCAATCTAAGTTGCAATGTTTTAAGCATATTTGTTGTGATGAAATTGCAGGAGACAGTGACAATTGCTAAAAAGTTGCATTTTTTCAGCTTTTAGAACATGTTTCAACATTCTAATTGACAACATTTATTCCACTACTAATTCTTTAACACACTCCAACCCGATCGGAGTAATTGATCTAGCTTACGTTCATTCTTTCCATGGAAAGCATTGGTTGGTTTCTTGTGGACAGAGTAAAGAAGTATGGATGGAATCAGATGGAGTCAGTGATTTTAACTTTTGTATGCTCTGAAGAGCAGTGTGGCTCCATTACAAGCTTGCTTCTGGAATGTGTCTCCTTCCCCAGCATATAAAAATGAAAGATGGCTGCCAAACAGAATCACATTTGGTTCCAGTTTATTTTATGCAAACATTGACACCCTCTCTTTGTTACTAGCTTCATGATGGAAACAAGAACCCACAAATCTAAGTAAATTTTTTTCTTGAAATGCTAAAATTAACTGTGCATTGTACAGCACAAAAATTCAAATGATGGCAGCTCTACTTTTCCTCGCAGTAGGTAGGTTACTGTAGGACTCACTACTGGAATTGCACTGAAGGATAACAGGGTTTAAATGTAGAACTGAATGTATGTGTCCTACTCCTGCAGCAGCTAAATGGCATGTGGACGGCAGAGCTGGACAGATGACAGCAGATGGCAGATCACTGACAGTGAGAAAGTAAAGCTGGAAGTGAAACCAGACGTGTTTTCACAGGTATTTCTTGGGACAAAGTTCCCTCTTGGTGTTACCTGTCCTTCTAGTGCAGCAGAGCAGGCAAACACTCACTGGAAGCACAAAGAGGCAGTAACTCTGAAACATCCCAGGCTAGATCTGTACAACCTCCCGCCAGTGTTCACTAGCTGCCAGAGAGGATCTGTTGACTGCTGACTAATGTCTAGCTTTGTGACTGGAGTCTCTGATGGTTCTTTTCTCTCCTCTGAAGATGTGAAATACAGAGATTTAATCTCAGCTCACAAATTTTGCCTGTGAACCATCAACTATTTTCTGGCTGCTGGCGGAAGTTAATTAAGTAGTCTGAAACTGGTTTACACACGTTTGGTTTGGGTCAAATAATACTAGAGGTATTACGGTAGAAATATTATATGCTAATGTATGGAGAGTTATGCATGTGATTTTTGTTGCACTCTGCTGTGCCTGACATCTGCAAATGCGTGTGTGGCAATCTGAAATAGTTTAGGGTTTCCTTTATCCCGAGCACAGGTTCACAGGATCAATTGGGTGCCAGAGCTGAGCTGGAAATGAAGAATTCTTTAAAAAAAAAAAAAAAAAAAAAAAAAAAATTATTATTATAAGTTTTCCAACTCCAGAAGCTAAATACTTACAGCTTTCATTCACAGTAAATTATTTTACAGATACAAATAGAAACAGTATTTGGATTTGCAGGTTTGTGGACACATAAAAAGTTTAATACACACCCTCAAGTACACTTGCCAATCAGAATACACGCGTGCAGATTCCTCCACACATTCTTTAATCTCAGTGCAAACATGCAAATAATACAGCCAAAAAACAGAAAAATATACTTTTGTAAATTTTAGATATTTATATAATCAGATTTTTAAAATATGGGTGGATTCCAGTAAAGTATTGGCAGTACAGTTCATAGTGCAGTGCAAATGATCACAGACCAACATGTGGGGATGTGAGGATTAAATTAAAATAGAGTTGGAATCCAAGCCCACACAAGTCCAAACTATTTCAGATCCCATGAGAAATAACCACAGCTGTATGATATCTGTCACGGTACAAACAAAAAGTCAGTGTTGGCATTCTGATATCTGACACTCACCAGCCATGAACATGAATAGTAATTTTGATGAGACGCATGGACATCACTGGTGGGATACTGTCCAATACGTCTGATTCCAAGGAAGTCTGAGGAAATACACTGTTGGGGTGAAAACACCTTTGATTTTACAGCAGAGTTGTCCCTGCTGTAAAATCATTTAGGCAGTTTAGGCCAGAAATATGTCGACGGTTGGCTTGCAAGTGATGTGTGCAAAGTTGAGTGTTAGATAGCAAACTTGCGCAATGCTACAACAACGTAACTTTTCTAGTATTTAAAAATAAAGTTTGAAAACCAAAGAAATTTGCTAAAGTTATGGTTTTTAAAATGTCCATCCATCCATCCATCCATCCATCCATCCATCCATCATCTTAACACCACTTGATCCTCATTAGGGTTGCGGGGGTGTTGGAGTCTATCCCAGCTGACTTAAGGTGAAGCAGAGGACACCCTGGACAGGTCACCAGTCTATCACAGGGCTTCACAGAGACAAACATTCACTCCTACAGACAATTTAGAGTTACCAATTAACCTGAGGATGTTTTTGAACTGTGGGAGGAAGCTGGAGTACCCGGACAAAACCCACACATGCACAGGGAGAACATGCAAACTTCATGCAGAAAGATCCCAGGAACACCAGGATGCAAACCAGGGATCATGTAGTTGCAAAGTGATAGTGCCAACCACCAAGCCCTTTATTTATGAAGTTCATATGATAATTACAAAAACATTAAATTACGTAAGTACACATAAAATTATTATGGAAAAAGTGTCCTTGTTTTGCTCTGGACACCCACACAGTTGAGACGTCACACTGTGTTCATCCATCCTTTTGTTTCCTTCTTTTGGCTGCAGGTTCTGGGTCCATGTTGCGTTATTCTGCAGCTTATAGCACTTGATTTCAGAGTTCTTCAAAGGCTTTCATTTCTACAGTCTCTAGAGTCTTCACAAGAGCTTAGCTAAATAAGACCTAGATTATTTAATTACACATAAAAAAGCATGCCTTTTTATACTGTCTATAGACTTCCCAATGACTATTATACAAAATCAGTACAGCCATATTCTGGCTGATCAGAACTATTTGGTTGTATGTGGCTAACTGGGGGATGACTGCACTGTTAAAATGTATCTGTGTGGGAACAACAGCTGTATAAAATGGTAGTAAAACAATATGTTGGTGGATGTAATTGATACTGTGTTTCCTCTAGTGGGCTCTACTACTGGTTGTCTCTGGTGGCCAGGATGAAGCTTAGCCCTGGATTGCGAGGGAATTATCGTATATAATGTTAATCATGTTGCTACAACTTAGAGGTTAATCACAGGATGCAGACTATCCTCATTACTTCACTGGAAAATGAGTGGTTTTAAAATGATGATTTTTTTTTTTTTTGAATTGGAATTCTGGAATTTGAGCCTGTTGGTCCACATGGAAAATCTAGTAGAGCAGTTGGATTATTGTATTTCATAGATATGTAAAGAGAGACAACAGGAATTCAGGCAGCTCTGGCAAATGAAGTTTAGGACACGCATTCTTTAGTCAACTCAACTGACATGGAGGCTAAGTCATATGCTCTAAAGCTGAACAGCTGTCACAGGAATAAATCAGGCACATCTTTAGATGTAGTCCTGTTCTCCTTAACACATCTCTGGAAGTGACCTGCCTCTACCCCAAAACATTAATGGGAAGTACAGAGCCCTCCTCACATCAATAAGGTTAGCATGAAAGAATAAGTTCAGCATTCATAGAAATGTTGGAATAAAAAAGTAAAGCTGGCATAAAAAAGAAGTAGTAGCATAAGTTAGCATAGCAGTATTTACTGCTTTCTGTAGCCTGTTCCATTGCAGTAACTAATCAGTCTTGTTCTGTCATCATGTTGTCCTTGTGTGTGGTTGTAAGAACTAATTAAAAGAGTGGAGACAGATGAGCGGGAGGCTGGATCACCTGATGTCAATTACAACCTTCCGATAGAAAGGAATCAGATCAAGGCCACTTTGCCAGAAAGTAGACTCATTTATTGGTCAGTCTAGCTCCTCTGCTAATTCTGCAATGTTGCCATTGTTGTGCTGCCAGTTCTCTGACCTTCCTCCTGTCTTCCACTTGAACTAGCAGTCTCACTTCAGCTTAAGCAGTCTACACCAGAAAGTGCTCACATGCTTTCCAGAATACCTCCGTGCTCCTGCCACATTTTACACCTTAGACCTGTACTTTAAAGCAGGTTAACAACCGCATTCTGGCTACATAGTCTCACTACACTGGTTACCAAATCCTTTAGTCGACCAAGGTTCTCCCAGTCTAGCTATGAGCACGTTCACATAAATGGGAGGGTGTGTTGCATGGGGAAAAATATATGAATATATGAATCTGAATATCTGCTCAAATGGATTTTGAATACTTTGTGCAATATTATTACACAATCTAACTGATATTCGACCAGCAAAAAAAACCATTGTAGATTGTCACTGAAGGCATCAAAGCTATAATTGGAAATATATAGAATTATGTAGTAAACAAAAAATGCGAAATAAGTCAAAACATTTTATATTTTAGATTCTTCAAACTAGCCACCCTTTGCTTTGATTACTGCTTTGCACACTCTTAGCATTCTCTCGAGGAGCTTCATGAGGTAGTCATGCTAACTGCCAGCAATTTATTGAGCGTAGGCCTAAAGGTCAACCAGCCAACACGTTGGGTGCTATATTTTGGTTCAAAGATAACCATGTCAAGTCACTGCAACACACACAACCCTTCCTTCTAGTTGCTGTTACCTCCATAATAAACTAATGTGTCACAGCAAGAATTAAAACAACTAAGACACACATATTGCTACATCCAACAATCACAGCAACAGACTCAAACGATGCCAGCAAAAACACCCCCTCACAGCAAAGTAGGGCATCAGATATCCTCACTGTCAGGGTCAAGAGTTAAAGTTTATCATCTGTCACTCATCTGAAGCTCCTCTACCTTACCTTTTTAACTGCAATATTGTAGGATGCTGATACTCACAACCAACAGCACCGTCTTACACAAAGATAATACCATATTAAAACACAGTTTAGCTTTTCTCTGTGGATCAGAGAAATTCGACTTTATTTCTTAAACAAGATCCTGTCATGACCCTTCGTAGGTTCACATTTTAGTATATTCCAACAAGCTTTGCATAAAAAATAACTGAAAGAAACCATTGCAGCTGAAACGTTCATCCAGTATGCAGTCTAGCTCTATATGAAAAGCATTAGTGTGGGATTATTTATGGGTTCACAAAAGGTATCTTCAGAACACTGAATATTATTGAGTGTGAGGGAAAGCTTAGGCATTTTATACATCCCACAATCCCACGAGTACTTCTCCCAGGAAACAGAAGCAAGAATTCAAGGCTCAGTATTCTAGCCTAACTTGAATATGGGATAGGATTAGAAAGAATACATTACCATTCATAATAGGTGGGTGTGTTAGAGGATGTGACAGTTGTGGCCAATCACATGCTACTTTCATTTGCTGTTATGGCATGTGGACAGTTTATAAATCTGCTGGAGAAGACAACGTCAGCACAGGAAGTTTTTAAATAAACTTTTAAATTTGTTACCCTGCAAGGATGTGGTGCAATGACAGTGACAATGTGTTAAGCTGTAACTGGAGGTTAGAGGACTGACCAGCTCTCCTCTGACAGTCTGAGCTGCACTGCAGGTTTCTGTCCAGCAGGGGGAGGCAGAGCTCTGTTCCTGATCACACTTCAGCCTGTCTGGATCTATGAAGATGTATTCACTAAACCACAGACACATTTCACATGGAAGAATCCGTGTTTCCGCTTAATCGTAGTTTTGTGGGTTTCAGGCCCTCAGGTATGTGCACGATAGACAACCAATTGATTGTTGGTTGATAAAATACATCTCTTGGATGCTCCTGAACTCCTCATGCTCATCAGTGATGTAACCTGGGGTCCTCGAGTGTTTCGGGTCTTTCAACATCAGACATCCTCGCCTAGGCAACCCAGCCATCATTTATCAGACTCGGCTTGCATTCCGGTGGCATTTGCTACCCCCATGGATCTCCTCTCCTAATCCAGAGCCATCTCGAGGCATTCTCTGCTTCCTTTGTGATGTTCTTGACGGCTCTTCTCCTCTCCACTCCGGTGAAGCCCAGTACACTCAAGGTTTTGCAGAGTGATTGCCCCACAAACCCTCTGCAGCCAACCTCAAAATGCAAGCACTTAGTCTTCCAGCCCAGCTTGTGGCAGTCGATGACCAGCTCTTCATATTTGGTCCTCTTTCTCTTGTGGACCTTGTCCAGACGGTCCACCCACAGCACTATCAGCTCCATCAGGATGATGTTCCTTGTCTCCTCTGAAACTAGGAGGATGTTTGGCCTCAGAGTGGTTGCAAGAATGTGCTGGGGGAACTTAAGCTGTTTCTCCAGGTTGACAGACAGCTGCTAGTCCTGTGCAGTTGCCAGGAGTCCTGGTGGATTCCTGACTCCTGCGGTTCTATGCAGCTGTTCTCCAGCCTTCACGAAGGCGATCACCTGGGTGGTGGTACGGGACTGTCTGCTGCTGTTGCTGCTGATTCCCACGCTGATGGCTTCTGCGAGGGGTTTCAGAACCTAGTTGTGGTACCAGGTGTTCCTGGGCTACTGGACTGCAGCTCAGGATGTGCTCCAATGTGCCCCTGCCTGGGCATTGCGGGCAATTAGGAGACTGTTTTGCCCCAGATGGAGATGTTTGATGGGCTGGGCAGAATGTTGTACACTGCCTGGACAAGGAACTTTATGTGCTGTGGTTCTGCCTGCCAGAGACCAGTCCATGTCCATGTGACTTTTCGGTCGATGGCCTGCTTCCGCGTCATCCAGGCACCCTGCTCCCTTAGGCCAACAGCTCTGCTGTTCTTCCGCTCCTCCACCTCTGCCCTCATTTCCTCCTGGAAATGAGGGCAGATGAACTTTATAGATGAGCAAAGGCCAATGTATCCTAGGCAGGATACCGTGTTGGTAGATCCAAGCCTTGAACTTTCCGGGAAGCCCTGACCAGTCCACTGCTCCCAACCAGCTCTCTAGCTCCTGGCAGGTTTCCTGGCAGGTTTGCTGAATCCTTCAGGCTGCTGTTGAACACATTGCCAAGGCTCTTCATTGGCTCTTGAGAGACAGTTGGGATTGGTGTCCCTCTGATGCTAAAGCTGAACCTGTCTACGACTTTGTCCTTTTTCGGCACCAGTGATCTTGATTTTGCATCCTTGCCCATCCAGTCAGTTCCTCCAGCCCTTACAGAATCCACCTGCTCCCTGGTACTGACTCATTGGTAACAATCAGGTCTTCCATGAAGGCCCTGATTGGTGGTTGATGCATTCCTGATCTGGTCTTTGAGCCCCAACACTGAGTTGTGATGATCCCGACCTCAACTCTGGCCACTCTAATGTTGTTGGCTCTGATGAGACTCTCATGTTGAACTGGTTGTAATAGTCCATGATAAATTCCACCACTTGGCCTGGCACATGATGTTTTCTCTAAGGTTGTTTGGACCAGATTGTGTGGGATGGAGCAAATAGGCATTAGCCAGGTAATGCCAGAGCACTGCCGGGTCTCCCTTGTTCTCCCATGCTTCCCTGATGAGCTGGGTCACCACTCCTGTATGCTCCAGGCAACCTGACACTCCAGATATGCCCACCTTTTGCACTGAGGTGTCGATGTAGTTGTTGCCAGAGATAAAGTCAGTCAACCATCTTGCTACTATGCTGAAGAAAATCTTCCCTTTGACACTCAGCAAGGAGATGATCCCAAACTCGTTGATGTTCTTGGAATCTTCTTCCTTTGGGATCCAGACTACTTCAGCAAATTGCCAATGTTGCACCACTGGAAAGGATATTTGGTATTCCAAAGATAGGCAAATCTGGCCTTATTTACAAGTTCAGTGGGTTCATTTTATTTGTCATACTTCAGAAATGAAATGAACAATGTAAAAAATTGGCATCAGTAAACAGCAGTCAAAGATGGATGATTAGACCGAAGAAGGTATTCAGCGAAGCTTTAACAAAACATAGAGCAGATGTGGTAGTTGTTAGCATTACATACAGCTTTACTGCTCTGCAACTAAATGAAAACACGAGTAGTACAGTACATTACCCCTGGACTGGCTCATACAATAGTAAATAATACAAACACTGACTGTCTGGATCTCTGCTGGCTTCATAATTCATGTACACTCAGCTCTGTGGATGAGATTATACTGATGTGCTCAGAAAAGATATTTTAAAAAAAGTCACAAACACCAACACTCCAAAACAGGGACTGGCACAGTAATTATATTCTCTGGATGACAGCAAAAGACTGTCATACTCATTACTTTATTCTAAAGGTTTAAGCATCCAGCAATGCTTTCGGCATTCTTTTGAGTTTAGTCTAGAAGAATCTTTTTTAAAGAGCTGCTCAAATTTCAACATGTTTATAACTATTTGGAAAGTACATTTATTCACTGTCTTGCCAGATGCTCTTTAGTTTAGATTAACATAAAGACTGGAAATATGGAGAAACAGCTGTCCAGTAAATAGGGTTTGTTATGAAGTGCAACACATTCCGTCATGTTGTGGAATGTGTTAAAACACACACTTATTGTTTGAATGACTGAATTCCAGTGCACAGTAAGATTTTATGTCAGAACACATGTTTGGCTTCTTTTAATGTCCTCTCATCCATATTCAGGACTCAGCATTCAGAGGAACCCAGAATCTGAGTGACGTAGCTCCAGTGCTGAACAGCTGGTCTGTTGTGTGCTCTATGAATATTTCATGTCTGGGATTTCTTCCTGGGTTCTGCTGTGACCTTCAGGACTGACAGAACTCTCAGCAATATACAGCGTTCATTGCTGATTGGGGCTAGTAGTTATAATGACAAAAGTGTATAGTGATGAATATAAGCAAGTATATTCACTCACCTGGATGAAGGTGGAGAGAACCAGGTGATGGACCAATTAGACAGGTCAGGAGGAGGGGAGAAGGACTGCAGGTCTGGAACTCCAGGCTAATCAGCTGAGATGACTGGCAGCTGGAGTTCTAGAGCAGGCTCTGCAGCTCAGCTGTAGCTGAGTTTATACAGACCATCTCCCCGCACAACGGCTATGAAGGTCCACCACAGGAGCAAGACACCGGGGCCTGAAACACTAACACTTAAATATCCATCCATTATCTATACACCATTTAAACCTCAATAGGGTCGTGGGTGGCTGGAGTCTATCCCAGCTGACTTAGGATGAAGGCAGAGGGCACCCTGGACAGGTCACCAGTCTATCAAAGGGCTACGTATAGAAACAAACAATCATACTCACATTCAGACTACAGACAATTAACCCCAGCATGTTTCTGGACTGTGGAAGGAAGACAGAGTGCCCGGAGAAAACCTACGCATGCACAGGGAGAACATGCAAACTCCATGCAGAAAGATCCTGGGAAGGCCAGGATGTGACCCGGGGATCTTCTAGCTGCAAGGCGAAAGTGCTAACCACCGAGCCACTGTGCAGTCCTAACTCTTCAACCCATATTTCTTTATGCTTGCATGTAAGAAGAATGTCATGCCTCCCTTTATAAACTATTGGCAGGTAAATTCAATGTGTTGGTGGACCTTCTAAAACTTTTCCTTTTGGAATTTATCTTCTGATTGAATAGACGTTGGCTGGTGCTACAAATATTTCAGTTGCTAAATGATTTACTGGCTGACGCATTTCCTCTGTTTAAATGGTGCAATGAAATATAATAAATCAGAAATGCAAAATAGGCTGTTATAGTTGGAGATTTACAAATTCCTAGTACACCAGTGGTGTAGAAAGATTTGGTGTCATGGTGGCTGGATTGGTGACCTGTCCAGGGTGTTGCCTGCCTTCACCCAGCAGGGACAGACTCCTGCCCCACCGCAACCCTACAGAGGATAAGGCAGTGTATAGATAATGTATGGATGGATAGAATGGTGGCATTACATTCAGGCATTACTTTAGAGTCAGAGTAGGAGGGGTGGGGCTGGGTACAAGAAGGGTTACAAGGTTCACCAAAGTCATCACTCTTTGGGAGGGGTCAGTATCTCCATCAGGAGGCCAGTCTGAAAACACCCCAACTACTGATAGAACTACAGTCTCGTCCTGGTGGAGCCGTCGCCCTCTGTGTTCTGGCAGCCTGGCCCGGCCAGGCCCAGCTTGGCTTGGCTTGGCTGTACCGTCCTGCTGCCTGTATAATCTGCTCTGTCAGATGGATGCTGTCGTCCGGGGGAATAAGAGCTTTATTGTCCTGATTCTTCTCCTTTGTTAGGGATTGCAGCAACATTTCTAGGTCACTGGCAGTGAGTGAACATCCTGCTGCCCAAGCCAATGCTTCACTGAGGGAATTCACCCCCTTGCTTTACCCGCCCCACTCCACCCTCCCCATATTTCACCCAGCATTGTTGGGGGAACACAATTAGAAAATCCACTCCCAGCAACAACAGCCTGCCTGAGATCTGTCAAACGATCCCAGCTTCTGTTTTCTGTCAGAGCAGATATATTATGGATGCTGACACAAACTGTTTGTCAAATGGCTCTTTCATGGTGATAATTGGGCGAACAGGCCCTCGGATCCTTTCCCCATTCACATTTTCTCCTCATTAATATCTTTAACCTTTCATCCTGATCTCTCAGAGGGGTTAAACACACAATGTTCTCACCATTAGTTTGGCCGCCTCGATCATGTCTTAGTGAAACATTAATGATGTTAAGAACACTTACAGTCATTTAGCATAGAAACATGTCAGGGACTGTATGATCATCTATATCCAGACTAATGTAGATACATTTCAAAATTGGATTGTTTTGAGCCAAAATTAGCAAAATGTTCATCTTATCGTATCGCTCAAGTCTACTATTAAACATCTTTGATATTGTTTGCTGAATCCATACAAAAACCAAAATATAAAAATCACAACTTTGTGGTTTCATGTTGTGATAGTGCTTGCCTATGTTTTGATTCTGATAATTACCACATCACCTTTTGTTTCTAGTCATGGTTGATGCTTTTCTGTCATCATGTTAACAGTGAAGTCACTAACATCACCATCTTTGCAGCAGAATTGGGTCATATTAAGGTTAATGCTGCTTATTTGCATACCCACTCTGCATGTATTGTAGGCTATCATCTTCTTGGTGGTTAGCTTCCTATTGACTTTCCAGACTGCCTCTTCTGACAATAGTTCTACAGCTATGACTATGCTGAATCAAGTAAATCCATAAATGAAATATCTTCTTTGGAGAAGCCAATGTTTAACATGTTTCTAATAGTCTCTGGACACTGAGAAATAGCATAGAGTTTCATTTCTTTGTTTTGCCTGTTGTGAAACTCAGCAGCAGACTGTGCGAGGAGGTGACACTTGAACCTGCAGTCATTTAAGTGAAGAAACAGATTAACTGTAAAGATGGAAGGAGCTGCAGCAGATATCTAAAGAGACTCCTCAGAGTGAATCAGATCACTGCCGGCCTCTGACAGCAGTCACAGCCGGCAGTCCATGAAGACTCTACACCCAAAGGCTCAAAGGGTTGCTGCAGTCAGAGCGACTTAGCAGTAGGGACTCACACTGCAGGAGACAGAGGAAAAAGTGTGTCTACAGTCAGAAATTAACACAGAATTCAACTTAATAACACATACAGATGAGGAAATATAGAGGGAAGGCTATTAAAGACTTTCTTTGAGTTACTCATTAGTTATTACTTAGGAATCAAACTTATAATTTCACACATTTGTAGGTGATAAGTTGCCGATAAGACCTAAGTTTGAGTTAATCTGTTTCACATGTAAACACCAGGAAGTGAAGCAGAAAACAGGACAGGGCATATTTCCACTAAATGAAATATATTATTCTTCTCCTCTACTGCTAGTTACTGCAGTGGTTTCACTGTTGCTGACTGTGAAGTCTCTTAAGGTACCTTTGTGGGCTCTGTATTTACTTGAATATACATCAATGTCATCTACACTACCATTCAGAAGTTTGGGGTCACTTAGAAATGGCGTTATTTTTGAAAGAAAAGCATTTTTCAATGAAGGTGAAGGGTCCCTGTACCCCTGTGTAGATATTTCATCAAAAATCTGTCGTTTCCAGCTAATATAGACATCTACCACATTAACAATGTCTAGATTGTATTTCTGATTCATTTATTGTTATCTTCATGAAAAAAATCATTTATTTCAAAAATAAGGACATTTCCAAGTGACCCCAAACTTTTGATGGTAGTGTATGTACTACACTGGAGTTCCATTTGGCAGGTAGTTTAGTAAAGTTGTAGTCAGAATCATTATATTGTCTTGTTTTTCTATTAAATTAGTAAATGTTGATGGGGTTTCTATCCATCCATTTTCTTACGCTTATCCAGAGGCAGGCTGCAGTAACAGCAGGATGCGCCACAGCAAGGTCTTCCTGTTTCCTGTGAGGGATCCCGAGATGTTTCCAGGCCAGGTGTGATTTACCTATCTATCACCTACCCTGGGTTCACCTATAAATTGAAGCACCTGGAAGACCTCTAATGATAAGCACCCAAGAGGCATTCTGATCAGCTGCCCTAACCTCAACTGAAACCTCTTACAGTGGAGTTTAAAACTCCAAGCAGTGTGAGTGTTTGGCTTCCTTTCCCCGCCTGTAACGGTGAACCTTGTCACTCTACAGATTAAACTCTTTTTAAGCCCAGTCTTCTGTGCTGACATGCAATTAGTGTTTGATTTGTGAGGTACACCAGGCTAAACTAGTGCAGTCTAATACAACAGTTCCGCTATAAAAACAAGTATGTGAATTCAACTGTATAATGATTTTGTAATGATTTGTGGTGCTGTTGAGCTATGGTGAATCCTACTCTCAAGTGTTTCTGTGTATAGTCTAGTTCTAGCCCAGTCTAACTGATATAAATTGCTTAGAGAAAATAAAAAAAAACATGTCACTGGATAAACACATCTCTGGAACATTCAAACCTTCTTAAAGATGTGGTTTATTGTAGGACTATGGTATAACACTGTATTAGTTTTAGCCTACCTAATGAAATGAGTGTAATCAGGAAAGGGTCTCTCTGAAAGTCAAAATCAGTGTGACAGTAATGTCTTAGGTAACTGTTGGCAGTCATCAAGTGTAAAATCCAGAATTTGTCCCACCACCAACAGAAACACATACAAAATATTTGGCATCAAACTCTATTTTGCAATGACTCTTTGAATGAACTTTTTCTCTTAATGATTTTTTAAAAAATTGTTGCATGGCAATTTTGATTTAGGTAAAAAAATGTATCAGAACGTGCTCCACCCATGACAAGTGACTTAGTTTCTGTGGAAACCTGGCTGTTCTCCACCCATCAGGACCAACAAACCCAGCCCTCCCAAGATGTCTGTCTCATCCCAGAAAAGTGTCCTGGGAGTAACTGGGAGAAGGTCAGTGAGCAGCTTGTTCAGCATCAAAACCTCAGTGTACCCATAGCTCCTTTGTTTCCCAATGAATGGGAATGTCTAATTACTGGAGCAGCAACAGGGTCTGCCAGATTCATTTACAAAAGGCTCAGACATGCAAGACTGGTGCCAGAGAGCAAATCAAAGCCACATCGGTGATTAGAGGAGAATGTGGTTTACATACAAAGAGTTCCTTCAGGGTGATTCTTGAATACAATTAGACAAGAATGTTAGGTAATTACCCAGTGCCATGAAAGCTATAAATACAAATGAAATCTTAAGCCATATTATCTGAAATGATGAAAGGGAAAGGAAAAGTTAGATTTTTTTAAGAAAAGGTCAACAATACATTTGTAGCACACAATTGAAGAACCAGCTGGAACTGAAGTGAAATGTTTCTTCAGCTCCACCATCTGGTCAAAATTTCTACTAATCCACAACATCAGTTCATGACAATAGACTAAACCTGTAAGATGACTATATACCATTCAGCATCAGTTGCACTAACTAGACATTGATAACTAGTTAAGTGCACTGACGTGGAATTAATTTTTCTATTAGTACTATTTAAAAATGTAGGAATTGCTGTTTTTGATATCAATTCAATATTTTTGGTAAGGACATTTTTTTTCATTCTTGAATCTATATATTTAAAAAAATTAAAGGGTCTCATTGAATTTGTATTTAGTCAGTACTAAATGTAGTTATTTATATTTAATAATATTGCTTCCCTTAATTTTTGTTGCCTTAATTTTAGGGTGTATTCCTCAATACCCATCTCAAATACCTATCATTTTAAAAAATAACACTAAAAAACTGACCAGTGGTCAGGAGGGGAATTATTGGGCTGCTAACGGTTGGGTAAACCATCTTACCCAGGTTTACCCAACCGTTAGCAGCTTACCATTTAGCATTACTTAAAAGGGAATATCTGACATTTTAGCATAGGAAAGACACTAATTGTATTTATAATGTTTTCTTTGTTAGATTGCTGCTGTGATACAAGCTGAGTTATAAGCATCTCTTTGATTTCCATTTAGTCAATCCATTCATCAATCCATCCATCCATCCATCCATCCATCCATCCATCCATCCATCCATCCATCCATCCACTTGCTATACTCGAGCATTATTGAAGTACTCTTCACTTTATTACTCCGCCAAGGAACATGGTGGAGTTATGTAACAATCGGCATTGGTTTGTCTGTTTGTCTGTCTGTTCACAACATTCCTCAAAAATGAACAAATGGATTTGGATGAAATTTTCAGGGAAGGTCAGAAATGACACAAGGACCAAGTGATTAGATTTGGGCAGTGATATAGCTTATATTCCAGATCCATGGATTTGTTAAAGATTTCTGTATCGTTGCAAGATAGCGGCATGGCATCACTGTAACTATCACTACAAGTGAACAATTTATCAGCTGCCTGCTGAGGATCACATGATTGCGATACTACTACAAATCCAATGCTGTGGACCATAAATTTTTTTAAAGATTTCATCCATCAGAAATCATACAATGACTGAGCAGCCTTGGCTGAGTACTGGGCTCTCTGAGTGCTTTTCTAGTTACTCCGCCAAGGAGGCAGAGCCTCGGTGGAGTTATGTGACGATCAGTGTTGGTTTGTCTGTATGTTAGCAACATTATTCAAAAATGGATTAACTTTGCAGGGAAGGTCAGAAATGACACAAGGACTAAATGATTAGATTTTGGCAGTGATGTGGCTTATAGTCTGGATCCACGACTTTTTAACGATTTCAGAAGTCGGAAATGATACAACAACTGAGCAACCTCGGAGTACTGCTCTGAGTACTTTTATAGTTTTAAATGTTACCGACATGATCTTATAATCCATGTATAGCAAAAACACATCTTTGGTGTTTCATGATAATAATATGGACAAGAACAGTTTTAGAAGCAAAGGCTGGAGTTCTACAAAATTGCTGACATCTTAATACTGCAAGTACCTCAAATGACAGAAAAGACACCTTAAAAACAGGTCAAAATGTTTGAAATGGAGCACTCATCTCCATCCATCCATCCATTATCTATACACCGCTTAATCCTCACTAGGGTCGCGGGGGGAGCTGGAGTCTATCCCAGCTGACTCGGGCGAAGGCAGGGGACACCCTAGACAGGTCGCCAGTCTGTCGCAGGGCTACATACATAGACAAACAAGCACTCACACATTCACACCTACGGGCAATTTAGAGTAATCAATTAACCTCAGCATATTTTTGGACTGTGGGAGGAAGCCGGAGTACCCGGAGAAAACCCACGCATGCACAGGGAGAACATGCAAACTCCATGCAGAAAGATCCCAGGAAAGCCGGGACGTGAACCAGGGATCTTCTCGCTGCAAGGCGAAAGTGCTAACCACTACACCACTGTGCAGCCCGCACTCATCTCTCCCTCAAACATATTGTGGCTATATAAATGGTTGCTGCATTCAAAAAGGCACTTAGAGTGGAAGTGCAATTTAAACCCTCAGGCCTCCATTTTCAAAAGTTGTACAGAAAATCTTAAGAACAAAAATGCCCTTGCCATAATTAATTATCTGTTTATCACAGCCAGGCAGGTGTCAGTGACTAACTAAAACATTGTGTCTTATGCATTATTAATTTTTGTGCACTGTCAGAAATAAAAAATACAAACTTTTACAAAGAGGACAAAAAGTTCAGGCAAAAATCTCTCCAGACATCCAATGTACTCTCTCTCTATTGCACACACACACACACATACACACACACACACACACACACACACACACACACACACACACACACACACACACACACACACACACACACACACACACACACACACACACAAACAAACCACAGTCTGACATCCGAGAACCAAAGCAGTAGTTTCATCTTAAAGTTATTTACAGAAAAGATTGAAAGGGGAAAGTTTCCCCAAAAATACACACCTTTGCCAAAATGTATGCAATATGCATTAACACAACCAAAAGATCAAATAATCAACTAGAAAAAGGACAAAAATGGCCCTCAGGTCACATGAAGGTCAAAGGCACATGTGCTTTATTTGAGCATTTGTGCTTTCCAATTTGGCTTCACAACAATTCAGAATCTAAAGATTTCATTTTTTAACTGCATTGCATTTGTTTGACAGATTTAGTGACTTCAGTCTTATTACGGTATGTTTAGATTTTACATATAAATATGACGAGCTGGTAAAATATGACGCACTTCTGATTACAATGATCAAGAGCAGATAAAATAGTAGCTTCATCTCAACAATGGGAATCCACTCAATAATTCCGTCTTTTTAACCAACTACTATAGTGCAGCACTCGAGGGGGAAATGTTCTGAATTAAAGACATAGTTCAAGTTCATTACTGACCTTTTCAGAGCATGTTTGTAGTTTGCTTACACTGCAGTGCCGATTGTTTCAGAATTGCAATACTTCCACCACTTACACAAAACACACTCTTATATCTGTCAGTGTATGTCATTATCTGACCTCAGTCAACAGTGTAAATGTTGCTAGACTTTTTTATTTTCTTTCAAGTGTCTTTCAAGTTTCACTAATGTGTTTTTTTCATACTCTTTCTGTGTGAGCTAAGGACAAGCAGAGTGACACTGAGTTTGTGATTCAGGCTATGATTACCCGAGACTTTCTGCAGTTTTACAGGTGTAATTAGTTGCCTTGGAGGAGCAACAGGCCTTTTAAGCTGAAATCAGGAAATAAAATTCAGATTAAACACTGCTGATTACATGGCTGGCTACAGCCTTCCTCTGGAACATGTGCACTGATTTGGATCAGAAGGTTTAATTAGGTAAGTATATGGTAAATCTCCCCGGGTGTGGGTAAACGCCCGATATCTGCTCCAATGTACAACTTCAGCTCGCTTTGTAAGTTATTATGTAAATCACAGGAATACTAACTTCAGGCATGATAACACCAGGTTAACACTAGTGAGCCACCAGTTTTTCAGGTTTACCGTGTCTGTCAAACAGTTTGGCTTCACAAGTCCACACTGGTAGCTCATACCATTCATATTCAGAATGTGAGCTGAAGATAGTTCCACCACTAACATGTATTTACTTGAACAGGAATACTTTGAACAGAAGAGGCAGCATCTCAGGTGTCAGTCCGCAGTGCACTCATCTCCTCAAACACCATCCTCAACACTGGCACCCCCCAAGGTTGTGGTCTCAGTCCACTCATGCTCACTTTTCACACACTCTCACTCATAACGCAAACTCGGAGGTAGGAGTTAGTTTGCAGATGACACAGCCGTGGTGGGGTTGTTTACCAAAAATGATGAGGCAGCCTACAGAGAGGAGGTCCAGGCCCTCACATCTTGGTGTCAGAACAATAACTTGCTCCTCAACACCAACAAGACAAAGGAGCTTGTCAGTGACTTCAGGAAACACAAGGACACACCACACACCACACGCAAGTCTGGTGATCACTGAAGAAGAGGTGGAACAGGTGGGGAATTTCAAGTACCTAGGTGTTCATCTCTAAAGGGATCTGACGTTGGGAGTGAACACCAGGAAGTAGTGAAGAAGGCCCAGCAAAGGCTCTTTTTCCTGCAGACCCTCAGAAAATATGGGCTCCCACAAGAACTCCTTATCAACTTCCACCAGTGCACCATAGCAAGTGTCCTGAGCTATGGATGCATGGTGTGGTTCTCCAGCTGCACCTCAGAAGAGAGGAAAAAAACCTGCAGCAGATCACCAAGACCGCATTTAAGATCATCGGTGCCCCTTCCCATCCATGGAAGAAATATACTCTGCCTGGCTGAGGAACAGAGCTGAAAAGATCAGGTCAGACAACATGCACCATGGACAATGTCTGACACCCTCCCCTCCGGCAGGCTCAGGTCATGAGGGACAGAAAGACTTAAAAACAGCATTTTCCCCAGGACTATAAAAGCCATGTTGTAAGCCTGAGCTGGACTTGCACTCTAAACCCTGCATTAAACTTTTATATGCTGCTGTGACAAAGTGAACTATCAAACAAAATTTTGTTGAACAAGAATATACAGTGGCAGTAAAGAATCTATCTACCTGTGAACATAGACATAGTGTAACTGCAGTAATCACTGTTCTGCTGACAGACCAGACTGCACTGGTTCAGACCAGAAACCATCAAGTGACAACTTGTCTCAGAATAAATGAGGCTTGATGTGCTGTTTGTGGCACTGTTCACTCTGGTGGCCAGCTGAGAGTCAGACTCCCTTGGTTGTCATGACAACAGAAGGCGAGGACAGTGGCATGCTGTGTCCTGCCTGGCTGGGAGGGATGATGATGACGAAACGATGGCGAGAGAAAAAACAGCTGAGGGCTGTGCTAGAATGACGCAGGAAATCAAATGCTATCAGAAGAGAAGTGGGGTTTTGTTATATGTCTGACATCTGGGCAAAAAAAAACAAAAAAAAAAAAACAAGCTTCCATAATAAATTATGTTACTGCATTGATTTTTCAGTCCTGGCATCTGTCCGTCCATGCCTGAAGGAGGTTCAGTTGTTTGTTGAACTGACTGTAACTGTGAGTGGATGAAGACATGTTGAGTCTGAATTGTACAAACAATAGTGCCTGTGTCCTCTGGGCAGGCAGCAGTGATGACTGTCACTCTGCTTCTTTTCTTTATTTGGATGTTTCTCACCCTTCTAACAGTAATCATGATTTTACTCAATCTGAACTGCCAAATTCACACATGAAGAGAGAATACGCAACAAGATTCTCTGTCATCCACAGGTTTAGAATTCATCATTTACAAAGTTTTAGTTAAAGCAGTTGCTGCTGGACTTTGGAGGAGCTTTGATTTGTACATGTTTTTAAATGACAGGGCCCAAATACAGTCAGGGTTCTTAATTTCTCCAGGAATCCTTTGGTATTTTCAGATACTATGTTTTGTACATCTCAGGAACAATCACTGGCATGGTGATGCAGTGTAACTGTAGCCAGCTTCTGTTGCAAATGCCATTAGAATCGAATTTTATGTTGTTGACGGTGAATTCATAGAGGAGAAAATGCCACTTGAGGACATCAAGAGGCCACTTTAAATCAAAATGGCATTTGTTGTCTTTTCCTCTCCAATCTGTATGTCTACTCAGTTGCAGTGCAGTTTTGGTGGGAGGTGTCTGGTGCCCTATGACTGGTGGTCAGCAGTGTCACTACTACATCAGGACATATCACACCTTGACATAACTTAGGACGTTAGTCTGATATGTGGTATTTAATGTCCTCTTGCCTCCTGTGTTGCTTTCAAGTCATCATGTGCTGTGCCAGAGGCCTCTTCCTTAAATTGTCAACATGCAAACTGAGATTTGGATTTGTAAAACTCTCAGATGTATGTGGTGAAACACTGTTTGAACTCCCTCAAATCAGCGAATGAGTCATGTATGAAAAGGTTGTGTGACTGGTTGTGCATGTTGGGGTTTGTTCAGTTAGGGTTCCTACCTGTGGGTAGATTATGAGGTTGAAGCTGGCCAGTAACTTTATTTGAAGGCTGCAAAGACTTGAAATGTAGTAGCTCATTAATGAAATGAAAGTTGATATAAACAGTGTATTGTTCATTGTAAACTGAATGCACTGTTTCACTTAGTGGAAATATTGGGCTTTTCTGGATGTAATTACCTGTTATAAAGGAGTAGAAGCCATTGTACCACCCGCCTGTAAACACTTCTGGGGTCTTTTTACTTCGCCAAGGAATGCGGCTGAGTTATGTGACGATCAGTGTACGCCTGTTTGTCTGTCTGTCTGTCTGTTCGCAACATTACTCAAAAATGGATTTGGATGAAATTTTCAGGGAAGGTCAGAAATGACACAAAGACCAAGTGATTCGATTTTGACAGTGATGTGGCTTTGTTCAAGATTTCTGTATCATTGTGAGATAGCAGCACAGCGTCACTGTTACTATGACAACAAGTGAACACTACGTCAGCTGCCTGCTGACAATCACATGACTGCAATCCTACTACAAATCGACCGCTGTGGACTTATATGACTGAGCAGCCTTAGTGGAGTACTGTGCTCTCTGAGTGCTTTTCTTGTTTCCAAATAGGACATTTTATTTTTTTAAAACGTAGAATATGATAAATGATATGAACAGTTTTTCCCACTTAGTCGGTCTGAATTACAGCATTTAAACATGGCATCATCATTCAGTAGTGGAAATTTCTGTCTCATATTTTGCCTAATTTCTGTCAGTGCTACCACAAAGTTAAGGATTATGCGGCGGGGGCTCCCAATTCCTATTTGCTTGAATGTGAGTCCACATCTGGTTTTTGCACTAGTCTTCTGAAAACACAATGAAGCAACTGTGAGGAAAATTGCTGCACAAATAAATCAGCTCTTTAAATGTCAACCAGCATTCAGAAAGATCTATTGTAAAATATTTTTTAATAAAAGTGACACCTTCTTGTGGCTAGAAAAATGAAACAAAAAAATCCCACAAATTTTATACCTTATCACATTACAGGCTGTACAGACATTTCTGCTGTCAAACTCAGAGTGACGAAAGAAATGCTCACACAGCCAATAGCGATTCATAACAAACACAACACAGTCAACAGCCATTTTGGACATTTCACAGACTCACTCACACAAAGAAAGAAGGAGGAACATCCAGAAGAATAAACCTGAATGTGACAGCAGCCATGGTTGGAGATAATTTTTTAAGTCATGATCTCAACACAACCATTTCAAGGAACACTTGACAAAAGTAAATAAAAAACTATGTTTTCGGTGCAAATGTAATAGTTTTTTTTAACGGAAACTGAGTAACGTCTACATATGCTCGATTTTCTCTTTTTTTAAGGGAATTTCTTACAAAATTACCACTCATAAAACAAAGTTTACCAAATTCTTCTATCACATTGTTTCATTATGTCAAATCATTAAAAAAATTTTTCAGCAACCATGTCTGCTCTCAGCTTCCATAACACACAATGACAACAAACAAAAAGTACAACCGAGTGCACATTCAATAAAAATAGTGGTGAGTTAGTTAAAAAGAAAAACTAAAATAATTGACAAAAACTAATACTGACTATGTTTTCTTTCAAATATAGAAACTCTGTAAACAGTGAATGGACGGACAGTAGCGTGCTCAGTCTACCCGCCAGCAAACACAACAGTTCAACAGTTTGGGTTGCTCAGGAAATAACACTATGTCCACTAAATATATTCCTGATCACACATCAGATGAAGCTCCACCTAACACGTTTGACCTTAGCCCTTAGCAGTGAATTCCCACAGCAGAGTAGGCGGCCGAGGTGGACGCTTCCCTACGGACGGTACTGAACGGTGACAGCTCCAGGTCAGTGGTGGTGCACTCGTTATTGATATCACTGGTGGCGGTGGTGGGGGAGTGAGCTGGGCTGCACTCATCACAGCAGCAGCAACAGCAGTCCAGAAAGGCTCTGGTGAATGGCTGGCACAGGCAGAACAGCAGCACAGGTGTCACGGCAGACTTACAGAAGAGCAGCAACTGGCTGACCAGATGGAGGATGTCCAGGGTTCTCCTGGAAATGCCGGGCGCCATGTACACGCTGACAATGTTGCAGATGTTTTCTGGGATGATGCAGAAGCCATAGAGGATGGCCAGCGCCACCACGGCACAGTTCATCTGGCTCTCCAGCTGGATCTGCGTCTTGCTTCCACGGACACAGGCCCGCTCTGCCCGGCGGATCTTGCGAGCGGTGACCAACGAGCTGCAGATGGTAAACAGTGTTGGTAGGCAGAAGTAGCAGCCGAAGTACCACCAGAGACGTGCGCCGTCGTAGGTGAGCCCCAGGACGTATAGTGTGTCTGGGAGCTCAGTGGAGATCCGGACCATGCAGCGCTCGCACGGCGTCACGTCTGGTGGGTCGCCATCCTCAGTGACCAGCTGTCGGATCAGCAGCTCAGGCAGTGCCAGCAGCAAAGCACCCACCCATATGACGGCCAGTTTTGCTGTGGTTGACATCCAGTTCTCGATCATCTCGTAGTACATCTGCATGTTGGTGGCTGCACGGAAACGATCAATGCACAGAGCACAAAGTGTGAAGGTCGTGACCCCAAGAGACGCCACCTGGGGGGAAAAGATCATTTTAGATTAAAAGTAATCCATCTTTACCTTATTCTGAAAAAATAAAGCAGAAGAGAAAAGTGCAACACCATAATCCTAACTAGAGAAGCACTCAGAGAGCGCAGTACTCTGCCAAGGCTGTTCATTACCATTATGTCCATTATGGCATTGTCAGAAATGCAACATTTTTTTTGTAGAAATGCAGCATTTGTTTATTAATTATTGATGATAAGAAATCCCGGCAACATAGAACGTGGTCATTTAATATAGATGTACACACAAACAAAATGACCTTGCACTGAGCACAGGCATGTGTTAGGCATGTGTACATTATGTACAGATACCGAATCGCGTGACCTAAATATGTAGTGGGTGGTGAGGAATGATGGGACTTGGAAACACCCCCACAATTTATTCAATTGTTCCTTGTATCATTTCTGATGGGTAAGTCCCGGTGGGTCCGCAGTGGTGGATTTGTAGTAGGATCGCAATCATGTGATTGTCAGCAAGGAGCTGACGCAGTGTTCACTTGTCATAGTTACAGTGACGCCATGCCGCTATCTCGCAATGATACAGAAATCTTTAACAAGTCCGTGGATCCAGACTATAAGCTGCATAACTGCCAAAATCCAATCAGTTGGTCTTTGTGTCATTTCTAACCTTCCTTGAAAATTTCATCCAAATCTGTTAATCCGTTTTTGAGTAATGTTGTTAACAGACAGACAGACAAACCAACGTCAGTTGTCACATAACTCCGCCGCGTTCCCTGGCGGAGTAATAATTCCATGACACGAAGTGGATAAAGATCCCAGTCCAAATGTGTTTGAGGTGAATAGTTGCTGTAGTTAAAAAAGTAAAATACAACAAAGTACAATCGAAACAAACTGTTATTTGGACAGAAGTGAGTTAAGACCAGAATCTGACTTTCTGATATCTTTTTCTTAATCTTTTTAACAATATATTCATTATGCTATTTTTACAAAGATTTTAAACCAGTTTTGTTTTGGGGTTTTTTTGGTTTTTAACTGAACAATTTATAATATCAGAAGCTGAATTTGTTACAGCGCATAACTAAAGCAACCACTGTAGTAATAACCATCATGGAGAAATGTAACATACGTAACACACGTTGCTGCTGTCAGCATTTAGAGCAAAGAATGAGGATGAAGATAACATGAACAGCAACATTTAAGTTTCAGCTGTTTTTAACAGGAATTAACTGAAAACATCACCAAACCTCAGAAATAAAACTGGTCATTTGAATATTACATAAAATACAGTAAGATGCTGTATGAAGGTAATCAGTAGATATAGTGGGAGGACACAGTGCAACTCCACTATTGAATGACAGGCTACCTAAAAACCTGCAGCTCTGTAGTCCCTGTTCTTGACTAACTCGGTACACTGAAGGTTTCTTTTGTTGGTCTCTGTAAAAAAAAAAAACTATGTGACTTGTTCATCAGGATTACTATATGAGATGCCATATTCTGAGATAAAAATTAGACTTTACGTCTCAAGAATAGGTTGAGAGAACTGGTTAGGGTTAAAGTAAGACTGGATCCAGTTAAGCATCATTAAAACATGATGTTTTGAGTTCAGTTTAAGGTCAAGAAACACATCTAATATTGAGTCTTGGAAACTAATGCTGAGTATAGACTACAAAATATCAGTATGCTATCTGCCCCAAAAGAGGCTAGTGCTGAAAATGGACGCCAGGAATGACCCGGAGGCTTTTCCAGTGTAGCGATGCGTTACACTCTATGTCAAGAATCAAGAATCTTTATTGTCGTTGTGTTTCCACACAGCGAAATTACGATTGGTCACTCCCAGCTATATATAAAAGATAGAAAAAGGCACACTGTGTACAAATAAAATTTAAAAAAATATACTTAAAAGACATAAATATGTAAACAGTCTTAGTGCACATGAGCAGTAGGATGAGTGTAAAGTGCAGTCCAGTGCAAGACTCAGTTCTTTATTGCACATAGTGAGTCTGTTGTGTGTGTAGGGGGGAAATGGATTGGACAGCTCTTGGATAAAAACTTTTTTTGAGTCTGGAGGTCAGAGTTTTATGTCAGACTGACAGTCTGTGCTGTATCTCTGAGGTTAATCTGCACTCTCTCTAGGGTCTTTCGTCCAACACTTTATCTCTGGTGTCAAAAAACGTCAGCATGATTAGCTCTTCCTGGGCTGCACAGTGGGGTGGGGTTAGCACTTTTGCCTTACAGTTAGAAGATCACCCGGTTTCTGCATGGAGTTTGCATGTTCTCCCTGTGCATGCGTGGGTTTTTCTCCAGGTACTCTAGCTTCCTCCCACAGTGTGTACGTCTATATTAAATGGTCACATTAATAAACAAATGCTGCATTTTTACAAAAAAAAAAAAATGCTGCATTTCTGACAATGCCATATGGGGGAATGAACAGCCTTGGCGGAGTACTGCGCTCTCTGAGTGCTTTTCTTTTTCATGTTTAGCTGCAGCTTGCTTCTGACACCTCAAAAATACCTATGCACCAAATCATTACGTTAGGTTGAGGGAAAGATCATGGTTTGGGTTGAAATACAGCCTTTAACAACAAACTACAGAGAAAACATCAAATGCGATATTCAGAGATTTTTACTGCCATGAAGAAAAGCTTTCTATGCTGCTTCTAAAAATGTTGACATCTCACAATTTTATGGTCTTTTTTTGGAAATGGATTAATTTTTGTTCTGTGTGTCTTTTCTACTTTAGTGGTACTCAAAGCACTTTGTCTTTCTCATTCATCCTTTCACACACACCAATGTGGTCAGAGCTGCAATGCAAGGTGCTTGCCTGCCATCTTGAACAATTTGATGTTCAGTGTCTTGCCCAAGGACACTTCAACATGTGGAGGGGCCGATGAGCAAAACACCAACCTCATGATTAGTGGCCAACCTGCTCTTCCACCTGAGTCTCAGCCGTCACATTGCTGTTACAGCTTTTGTGAGACTGGGCTGCTGCAGGCTTGGGAGTAATGGTGTTCAGCAAAGGTGTTCACCATAACATACACTGATACATTTTAGTATGAAGACTAGGTTTCAGGGTGGGAAAAAGGTCAGACAGGTGGTACAATTAGGTTTAAGGTCTACACGAATTAATGTAAGTCAATGTAATGTCCTTTGTAACGATAAAAACATGGCTCTGTTGTTGTGTGTGTTGGGTATTAACCCATCACAGCAGTCTTCAGATTTAATCCTCTTGCTGTTTAGTGCGATTACAATCCGCTAAATAGTTAAAGCAGCTGTAAGTCAGTCTGCTTTAAATTTAGACAAATAAAAGACCAAGGAATAAGAAAAGTAGTTACAGATCCAATATCATATTCGACTCCATTTGGCTCTTTGGCTTTAATAAAACTGAGAAGAAAATAATCTATTTTTTCCACATAAATGTGTAAATTTGAATATGTTTAGAACAACATCATGTAAGTTTTTTTTTAATTTCTTACAGCTAAATTAATTTAAAAGAAATTGAGGGACAGTATGCGATAAAATACTAAAGAAAGCAATTAAAAGAATTACAGAAGACAGCTGATGTCGTCAGTAAATGTCATTAATGTCATGTAGGTCATTCCTGCAAACAAAGACAGCTGCTGCTGCTAAGAAGCTTAAACTCAATAAATATGACCTTTTGTTGTCAGATGTTACATACTGTACATAGACAGGTCTGGCACTGTCATGAGTTGCAAACATGCTGATCTGCTGCCGATATTTCAATTTTAGGTAATCAGCCAAATAAAATTTTAAAAAATACATTGATTGCAGATAATTATATAGTTTTTGTTGTTATTTCAACAAGTGGCTTGGTGGTTAGCACTTTTGCCTTCGCTGGGTACTCCGACTTCCTCCCACAGTCCAAAAACATAATCAGGTTAATTGGTAACTCTAAACTGTCCGTAGGTGTGAATGTGAGTGTGATTGTTTGTCTCCATGTGTAGTCCTGTGATAGACTGCTAACCTGTCCAGGCTAAAGAGGATTAAACGGTGTATAGATGATGATGGATGGATGGATGGATGGATGGATGTTTTTTCTACATTTCTTTTCATTGGAATCAAGGGGCTCAAACTAGGAAAAACTCTGCCAAACTGAAAGGACACAAACTCATGTCTACAATAATCTGATTGTCTAAATATATCTAGGGCTGGACCCGAATATCCGAATATTCGGTCCTGATGGTGGTATGCGGATATTAATTTTGAGATCGTGCGATTGGTATTTGCCCAACGTGTCCCCTGTCGGACGTTACTACGGGAACCGATTCTAATAACTAACCCTTTCTGCAGCCTGATGTGACACTGATCAGATTAACAACCCCTCCCTTCATTTAGCAACATTAAACCTGATTTAAATCCAGGCTGGAGTGACTGTCCACCTAATTCTCCTCCAGTGTGTCCTGGTCACATGTTCATATTCACATGACATTAGTAAGATTTGTACTGTAAAGTATCATTTAAAAAATCATTATCCAAGTGAAATTAGATTGTTTTGTTAGTTTCCCTCTGAATGTGACCCATATAATGCAAAAGAGCACAGATGTGTTTGGCCTGTTTGGTCAGGGAGCGGGAAAAATTGAGGTTTGGGTTAAAGTGTAAGACCTTCATCACTGTGGTTAGAACAATAAACACACTTTAAAGATCATAAGATGATCATATTGAAAAGAAGCATTGATTTAAAGCTGGAAATGAAGAGTTGTCTACTATGTGGGAGTCCAATGTTTTGTCGGCCCAGCCACTCACATCAACCATCTACCTCCTGCCTACACGACCTTAGTGGCTCGACAAATTTCTCACCTTCTGTTTTGCACTTGGCATATGGCCGCTAGAAAATGTTGTCACAATGGGATGTGACTGTTGATCACAGAAAGCAGCACTAACAGCCTGTGAGTTTTTTATGGGCAGACAGGTTTAAATGTTGATGCTGGAAGCTTGAAAAGCCCAGACTGTGTTTAATAATACTCTAATAATTTGTGCTTTCTTCAGCTACAGAACAGTGTAGACTGAGGAAATATTATGCCTGAGCTTGAGATATTTTTAAAAATGAAAATGTCAACTGCAGGTTTGTATCTTGAAGAGAAGTTTGGCTTCAAAATTTATGGAGACCTTCCAAAGTCACACTGTTTAACTGTTAATGCTCTATATTAGTTTCAGATAAACTTGGAGACATGTTTTTGCAGAAGATATGGGATTTTGTCTTCCTTCACCCTCAATGAAGACACATTAGGATGTATAGACAAGTTCTGTCAATGCATCTAATGCTGAGGCTTCAACAAAAATGGTCTTTATCTCTTTCTTCCCAACTTTTGCCACAGTGTGACATCATCTGGAAAACAATACATCTTGGCCAACTTCAGACATACCTTCACAAGGACTGCTACTGATGATTTAGTAGTAATTTTCCACAAAGTCCTCTCTGTGAGTGTTGTAAAGCATTGTACAGTGTCTTGGTGTCAGATCAGCTTTTAAATACTCATTTGTAATACCAGCAGGACTTCCTGGTTCATAGAGTGTCTTCCCACCCACCAGCACTCCTTTAATTGCAGTTTGTATCTCTTTTTATGAATTCTTTACTATCCAATATGGACAGGGCAGATGGTTACAGCAAGCAAAGCCTGCATCAATGTAAATGTGGGAACAGGACTATTGTTTAAAGACAGTTATAAAAATGTGAACCATGTTTTTAAAAATATCTTCCATATGAATTCTGAAGCTGAACATTAGATCTGTTTGTATCATTGGTGCTTGGTTGAAATTTTGCATGCATCAACATACACTATCGTTCAAAGGTTTGTGGTCACTTAGAAATGTCCTTATTTTTGAAAGAAAAGCATTTTTTTTTAAAATGAAGACAACATTAACTGAATCAGAAATGCAGTCTAGACATTGTTAATGTGGTAAACGACTGTTCTAGCTGGAAATGGCTGATTTTGAATGGAATACCTACACAGGGATACAGAGGAACATTTCCAGAAACCTCACACCTGTTCTAATGGTACATTACACGCACGCACGCACGCGCGCGCGCACACACACACACACACACACACACACACACACACACACACACACACACACACACACACACACACACACACACCACCACCCACCCTTCCCGCAACCCTCCCCTCACCTCCAGGTAGGGGATAATCCTGCACGAGAATTCCCCCAGCAGCCAGTTCTTGGTGAGCTCCCGAAACACCACGAGCGGCAGGCAGAAGAAGACGATGACGAAATCCCAGAGCGCGAGGTTGGCCAGCAAGGAGTTGGAGATGCTCCTCATGTAGTAGTTGTGACACACGATGCACATGACCGACACGTTCCCAATGATACCCACAGTGAAGATGATGGCGGCGGTGATCATGACCGCGTACGCTCCGTAAGACTCCGCGGTCACCGGGTAGAACGGGTTCCTCACCTGCTTGCGTCTGGTCCGTGTGTTTACCGGGGAGAAAGGCGTCGTTTCGGGGAAGTCCGGCACAGAGTACTCGTTCTCATAGTCGCTGGTGTTGAGGCCAAAAGCGGTTCCCCTCTCCTGTTCCTGCGTCATGACTGCAGGCAGGGTCTCCCATGCGCCTCCGGTTCCATCCTGTAGCGACTCGCTACTCCGCACCCTGCTGGATTTTGCATTCCGCCTTCGGCGCCGTTTGTGTCCATTAGTCTTGGTGCTGCAAGTGGGTCCATGTGGGGTTTGTTTAAGCACTTCTCTCTGAGTGCATGTAGATGCACTCCGAGAGTGAATCCTTCTCCGCTCATCGGCGTCGTTTTCTTGCGTGCGTACAGCTTCGTTGCTGGGTACAGTTCGGATGTACCGAGTTCCATCATGAGTGTCACTTTTACGCACAGAGCGCCGGGGTACATGAGTCCGCAGCAGCTCAGAAGACGGTGGGTTTACAGTATCCAGCCACGAGGCTTTCACATCGTGTGCCCACCCTTTGTCCTCCCCGCTGACGGTGCGCCATGTCCGTCTTGGTGCATTCCTGTCAGCGGCGGTGGATTCATAATGAGGACTGAAAGTCGTCTTTGTTTTATGCCCGTGGAGTTGGTTGGCGATGGCCTCGCTGCACAGCCACAAACAGAGGAGCCTCAGGGGTGGAGACCGCATCATGATTCAGTCTGAACCGCGAAATGAAACTGTGTTATCCAGAATGATCGATCCATCTCCGGGTTGTGATAATCAGTCCAACAGGGCGCAAGTCATAACTTGAAACTACCTGGGACTTTTCAGACACCTTGCATTGTGTCGCAAAAAGTTTTTACCAAGTCTGTGGTCAAGTAAAAGTAGTGCACCAGTTCGGGTGCGTCACGGAGCGGCTCCACTCCGGAGGCATCACCAGAGTAACCAAAACTCTGATAGGCTACAGAAAAATTATTCAAACCTGTCAGAAATGCGTAAAGTGACCGTCCAGATGCCCCACAGTAGAAAGTGGAAGTTGGAGTGTAGAGTTCTGAGGCAGGTTCAAGTTTGTTCCGTAAAGTTTCTGCACACGAAGCCGCTCCGAAGTACTTGGAGATCTGGGTAGAGTCCGACGAAATGTGGCTTGAGAACCGCGTCTCAAAAAGAGGAGAGGATGCGAGAAGAGGGGGAGGAGGAAGGCGGGAGAAGGAGGGGAGTCATCAGTAAACTGCTCTGATCCGATAATAAACTGAAAATACACATACATCTGGCGTGGTAATGTGCACCAAACCAAAGTTGATCTACATTTAAAACGATGTGGAAAATAATCAGGCAATAGAAAGAACGGACACAATGACAGGAAACCTGCATGCTTTGAAAAAAGGCAGTTTATTCTTTTTTAACGAATTGCAGTTTGATACTATCACCCTGTAGAACAAAAACACTTTGATCCTTAAGGAGATACACCTTAGGGTATTGTAAATTGCTTTTTAGTGTCATAACATGTAATATTTTGCTCCAATAAAAAGCGAAATGTTCCTCTTACCTGTGGAAAAACCTTATATTTACAAGAAACATACAAAAACATTATCTGAATATCTGAAGTGAGAGAATGCTTTGATTAGAGTTGAATCCATATTTCTTCTGCCAGAGTGGAAATTTAACTTTGCTGTCCTGCATATCATCCATCAGTGGTTATATTCTGCTCATCCAGGCCTTGTGTGATAGTTTAGTAGGAGTTAGTTTTCCTAAAGTTAGTTTTCCCGAAACTCGGAGCCAGGATGTTCCATTTAAGTAGCGCCAAGCTTTTTACTTTTATTTCTGTCTATATTCCGATGTTATTTTTTTTACAGGACAGTAAATACATGTATTATTCACAGCCTGATTTATAGAATGTATGGCATTTCAAAACATGTCAAAAGTGATTTTTCCCCCTTTAAAAACTACACAAAACAAAACTTTAATAGGTTAATAAAAATTACGCAAGAATTTTGAAGCTGTATAAATCCAGTGTTTAGATTAATTAATTGACACGTTTACTGAAATAATACCCCATTTGCATATTTAAACAATGTTCAGAAAAATTGCATAGCAAAAAATCTAATCTTAATGTACGCAATTAACTGTGGTAGTTTCATAGTGAAGTCAATCTAAAATATATGTTAACCTCTTAAGACCCGAGTTTTGGTTGGGCTTGCATTTTAGATTTCTTTCAGTTATTTGGGCTAAGGACTAACCAATGAATCTAATAACTGGAAAATATCCAATATCTGATTATTATGTTTATTATCTTTATATAATATTAATATTAAATGTATATTGTTGTTGTTGTTATTAGTATTATTGTTGTTATTATTCTTATTATTAGTATTATTATTATGAACAATACTCTCTTTTTGAAAAAAAAAAAAAAGATGTCCACATATATAGATACCAGGTCCTCTGAGGTTAAACGGAACATTACTAAATATTAGCTCTTGAGTGCCTTCTAGTGTATAGTTTGGGTATTAAACCTGTACTTAAGCTGCAACATTTAAACTAAAACTCTGTATGGAGGTTTCGGATTGGTCTGACTGCTTTTAGTATTTTACTTTTTTATATAGATGCTGTCCGCTAAAAAAAAAAAATGAATAAAAACAAAGTTAAACAAATTACGGTAGATTTGTTATTTTACAAAAGTTGAAAAAAATATGGATTAAACATGTCCATAATATTTCCAAGTTACTAATTTTACATTTTTAATTTGTTTCTACACTTGTTACCTATCTGTTCTATGTAAACACTGCCTGCAGTTCAAAAAGTTGCAGAATTTTTGCGATGTGACTGATGGTCGCAGCTGTGTCAATTAATGGTTTCACAATTGTGCTAAAGATAGCAGAATTTTTTGTTTTTCGACATAATCTGGGTAGAGCAAACTGATAAGCATTTTTAAAAAAAAAATGAGACATGTAGAATAAAGCAATTTTGTGAAATATTGCGATTTTAAGCTTAGACCTGATTCATTTTCCTACTTAAATATCATGTCACAGATAAGTAGCTCAAGGATTATCTTAAAGTTGAAAATCTGATGATTTTTTGTGTTTTGCTAACTTTTGAAATCTGTTTTGGGTTTTTGTGTTTTTTTCTTTTCCACATATTTTGCAAAATAAACATTTTTCTCTACAGTCGGGCCTCTCATTCATGCACAAGCAGCATTGAAGGTCACTCAAACTGAGATTTTTCAACCATTTTTATAAATTAAACACCTCACTGTTTTCTGTGTATCTCTGTGATGGAATGCGTCAGTTAATTGCCACTTCACTGGCCCATTAAAGCCTCTGTGTCTTCTGTACCCAATATTAGTTGGTCTACTCCAGGGGTGTCAAATTCATTTTAGTTCGAGGCACGATGGTGCAATGGACACAAGAGTTTTCTGTTTGGGTTTGGGAGCTTTCAGACCTTTTTGGTTTGTTTTTTGTTTTTGTTTTGTTTTTTCTTTTTGGTTTTTCTTTCTTTCCTTTCTTGTTTGTCTTTTTTTTTCCCAATCCCATTGCAGATGCTCAACCTGTTCACCTCATGCACCTCGGATCCCAGTCGTATGTTACACATTTACAACTATCCCTATGACTTTGTCATTGAGGTATGACTTCAAATAATGTACTTAAGCTTGCATCTTGGAATGTGATGGGGGCTGGGAGTGCCACAAAGCTGGGCCAGGTAATAACTCACCTGGATCTGCTTAAAGGTGACGAATACTTTCTCCAGGAAACACACATGCTTAACAGGGAGACAGTTCAGCTTAGAAAAGGCTGGGTGGGAGAGATTTTCCACTCAACGTTTAACAGCAAAGCCAGGGTTGCTGCTATACTTATCTGCAGAGGGGTGTCATTCACTGCAGATAGATCAATACTAGACCCATACGGGAGGTATTTGATGGTTTCAGGGAGACTCCAAGACATTCTTACTTTGTTTGTTTGTGTCTATGGTCCCAATTTGGATGACAGCCTATTCATAACTAGTCTATTTCCTCGTGTAAATAGTCTTCTTAAAAAAAAAAAATCTGTGTCTATGATGTTCTCTACGTTTTTGCACTGTGTGTTTCTAATTTATTATTGTACTGCCTTTATACATTTTTTCTACTTGGAGCTGCTGTAACAGTGAACTTTCCCCACCGTGGGATCAATAAAGTTTATCTTATCTTATTTACATCCTCTCCAGATCTTGAAGGCCATTATATAATCATGGGAGGTGATTTTAATTTGGTTCAGGATCCGGTGCTGGATCAATCATCCAACAAAGTCGCTCCACCATCCAGATCAGCAAAAACTTTATCTACCTTGTCACAACAATTTGGCCTTACTGACCCATGGAGACATAGATTTCCAGAGACCAAAACGTAGTCTTTTTTTCTTTCATGTTCATCACTCCTACTCCCGGATTGATTTTTTTCTTTTAGATATAAGGTTACTTTCAAGAATAGTTACAACAGAATATCACAGCATCATTATCTCTGATCATGCCCCAACTTCTCATGATTTGGCTATGTTTGCACGCCCACACCCACTGAGACCTTGGAGGTTTAACACTGTCCTTCTGGTGGAAGACCGCTACAAACAATTCGTGCACTCACAAATTATGTTTTTTGAGCTGAATAATGCCTGACACACACTGAAAAAAATTTGGAGTGACGTTTACTCAAAAAAAGTTAGGACACGTTTTCCACACAGAAAATGCTTGTAATCTTTACTTGGGCTATTTCTAAGTAATGTTTACTTAGTACAACCAGTTATCTTTAATGAAAAATAGGCAAGTAAATTATACGGGCAATACTCACGTTTACATTGTAACTTTCACTCAGATTACCATTGCATGTACTTACCAAACTTAAGTAAATTTTGCTGCTGTTTCTTTGTGTCTTGTACTCATTTTTTCTTTGTTATAATCTATGTATTTATTAATATTTATTATGAATGCATTACTAAATATTAATCATAATATTGAATAAATTAAATATTTTTACTATTGTATTAAATAATTCAATATTTCCGCCCCCCAAAAAATTGCAGCTGAAGGGATTCTTGAAAGACACTTTTATTTCACATCTTAAACAGTAGATATATTTAGAATATATATATATATTAGGGATGCAACGATACAGTTAAGTCACGGTTCGGTACGATTTTCGATATGAGGGACACGATTTTCGGTTCGATTCAATACATTTAATGCTCTGAAAAAAAAATACAAGTGTTATTCCTTTTTCGATATATATTTTTTAAATTTTGCTAACAAGCAAAAACAACAATGCCATAATAAAAACATGCATTTTAGTGCATAACATTATATAATATGTACGAGAGGGGATAGCATATCGTGGATCAACAGTTTTCATAAGGTACGAAAAGCCATCATTTTCAACCACAGAATAAGGCTGCAAAGCTTTGGCAACAAATGTTCCAACAGCACGTGTGATTTTCTTATGTTTATCGGAGGTGAAAGTGTACTTCTTTTGAAAGGCGTCCGCTATGCTGCTCTGAGACTTGGGTCGCGTTACCTTGTCCTCTGCCCCGCTCGCAGATGACTTGTCTGGGTGATGGCGGCGGAGATGAGTGGTCATGTTGGTCGTGTTGCCCGTGATCTACGGTATAGTTGTAAGGCAATACTTGCACACAGTTTTTGTTTTAGTCACCATTTTCGTCCCCTGATCATTATAATCAACAGCAAACCCAAAATGCTGCCATTAGTGGGGCAGGTTATCTCAATATTCATAAGAATCTTTCACTTGGTGATACAAGCACCAAAATTGGCACAAATGACGTCCAGGACATACATTTTAAGAAAAGTACGTTAGCCATCAGAAAATTCAAGATGGCTGCCAGTTTTCAAGATGGCTGCCGAAGCAAACCTGACAAATTGCAATTTTTGAAGTGGAACTCCAATTAACACAATTTCTTTATGGTAAAAAAATAAAATGAATGTATTCTCATATGGTAAAGCCAATGATGCCTTGCAAATTTCAATATGGCCACCATTTTTCAAAATGGCGACTTATTGATGACTGTATATAGTGCTGTTTTCAACTTAAACCTTGCATGTTTCTAAGCTCTGTGGTAACAAAGTAACAAAGTTTACATGTCCATTGCTAATTATTTGTCACACTACTGTAGTTTAATATTAAAGCTTTTGGCTCATGATACCTTAAGAGAGTGATGTCAAAGCACAACCAGGGCACACTGGTGACATTACTGCTGTGAAACTCAGCACGGGGTTCAGCGTCGGCTTGTAGTGTACTAACTGTAGTTGTAGTTACTAACTGTTGTAGTGGTAAACTAACTTTAGACAGTAGCATCTATAAGTGTCCCAAATGCTATCTAATTAGCCCCTTATGCATCTCAACTAGAAGTGTAGTTAGTTGAAGTGTAGTTGTTAGATAGCCGCGCCTGAATTGACAGGGTGTGCCAGCGCGGGAGAGCCGAGCCAAGGGTAACGGGGCTTTAGTTACCCGGAAGGCGTACAGATCGCACGGGATATAAACGGCGTTGGATGAACGATCGGGCTAGGTGTAGGGCAACAAAGGCCTGAACCTAGTCGTATCCCATACTTCAATGTGCTTTGATGTTTTGTACAGTAAGGTGGTAAAAGGATAGCCCCTCGGCCTTCAACTGTATACGCAAAATGTCTGCGAACAACCCATTGAGTAGCGGAGCCAAGACTGACTGGGGGAAGTGTTGCCTCTGTCAGACAGACACGAGAGAGAAGTTGAAGTCTCCTCCTACACGATATGAGTCTAGTTCTGATGGCTATTCCATGCTAGCCACGAACATACCACAATTTCAGGCAATCAACCTGTTACCAATAAAACTAGACCCATCTCGACTAGATGATGCAGGTGGCATTGAGGACACATTGAGACGAAACAGTGCAAAGTTCCATCAAACAGTCGTCTAATGTTCAACAACAGTAAGCTTGAACGTGCAACTAAAAGAGCAGCTGAAATTCAGAACAGTCCTGATGAAACTCGCACAAAAATGCGAAGAACTAATATGGAGATGGAACAGTGTTTCCTTTGTGAAAAGAAGGAACCAACATCAGAGCTGCGGCAAGCCATGACCATGCAACTGAATGAGAGGCTCAATGAATGTGCCCGTAACCTCAATGATGGTAGACTACTAGCTCTGTTGAGTGGTGGAGACGTGGTGGCCCTAGAACTGAAATACCATTGCTCTTGCGGGACTGCTCTGTATAACAGAGAGTGAGCACACATTGCCCAAAAGAACAAAGAAACACTGGAGTCATCCCAAGAAAAGGATTTTATTCCTTTGGTATTTTCGGAACTCCTGGCCTATGTCATTGAGAAAAGATACAGCACTGATGAGCCAGCCATATTCAGACTTGCTGAACTGGTTAGTCTATACAAGGAGCGACTTGAGCAGTTTGGGACAGACAAACCTGATGTGAACTCGACCAGGCTGAAAGAAAGGCTGCTGTCAGAGATACCTGGACTTGTAGCCTACAAGAAAGGTTGAGATGTACTCCTAGCATTTGACAAAGACATTGGCCCAGTATTGTCAGAAGCATCTTCCTACACTGATGCAATCATCCTTGCCAAAACTGCTAAGATACTGCGTAGGCACATGGTGGAACACAAGTGTAATTTTGAAGGCAGTCTATGAGAATTCAGTGTATGATTCCTTGCCCTCAGCTTTACTTCAGTTCGTCTGTATGATAGAGCATGGGGCTGACATAAAGTCTCAGATCAGATTTGGGGCAACCACAACTGATCTGGCAATGGCTCAACTCCTTAAATACAACTGCTTTGCCAAGTACAAAGAAGGTGCTACCACACAAAGGCATTCTAGAGATAGAGAGACTCCACTTCCAGTCTACATTGGGATGTCTGTTCATGTTAAGACCAGAAAAAGACATCTCGTGGAAATGCTGCATGACCATGGTCTTAGTATCCCATATGATCGAGTGCTTGACATATCTGCCCAGCTGGGAGATGCATTGTAAGTAGATATGTTGAGGAAGGTGTGGTTTGTCCCCTCAAGTTGAGGAAAGGTCTCTTCTGCACGAGTGCGATGGACAATATAGATCACAATCCATCATCTACCACTGCGACATCGTCATTCCATGGTACCAGCATCTCAATCTTTCAGCATACAACACCAGCTGACCGAGGAGAAGTCCGAGAACCAGTTTCTATCAAGAACAGCAATGTGAAGAAAGTCTCAGAACTTCCTGACTCCTACACAAATGTTCACCCTGCTTTCTTTGCCAAGAAGAATCCATCTCCTCCCAAGAGCAATGTGACATATACATCTTTGCCAAGTCTCTCCCTAACAGATGAATATGAATGGCTGCAGAAGTTCAGTCTCACACAGGAAGTAGGTGATGAGGTTAACATCAGTTGGTCAGCCCACCATACAGAGAAGAAGCAAGGTCTTGAGTTTGAAGTGAGCATAACTTCACTGTTGCCCCTCCTACGTGATGAGGCTCATTCTGTTGCTACGGTGAGACATTCTATGGACAAAGTCAAGGATGCTATTTCTCACCTCAATCCAAACCAGGTTCCTGTGATAACTGCAGACCAGCCAATCTACGCTCTTGCTAAACAAGTCCAGTGGCACTGGCCTTACCGGTATGGCGAGGACAGGTTTGTGGTAATGTTTGGTGGTCTCCACATAGAGATGGCTGCATTCAGGTCACTTGGGACCTTGCTCCAGAATAGCGGATGGACAGGTGCTCTCGTGGAGGCTGGGGTGGCTTCCTCTGGAACTGCAGACTCGTTTCTCTCTGCATCCAGTGTCACAAAAACGCGCCATATGCACGAGGTCACAGCATGCTGTCTCTATATGCTCCAAAAGGAAGCATATGACTACCACTGTGCAGAAGAGAACAGAGTCCTGGATTTTGACGGCCGGTGTGAGACACGGAGGAAAGAGAGCCCTCAGTTTCAGCTCTGGGAGCTTGTCCTGTCAATGGAGTTGGTTGTGTTCTCGTTGGTTAGATCTTTCAGAGAGGCTAACTTCAGCTTGTACTGTCAAGCACTCTCTGCTCTGATCCCCTTCTTCTTTGCCAACAACGTCAACTATGCTCGATGGCTCCCCATCCACCTCAGAGACATGGTATCCTTGGAACAAACTCATCCTGCTGTGTTCCATGAATTCTAACTTGGAAAGATTGTGGTCCACAAGACTCACAGGGAATTTTCTGGTATAGCCATTGACCAAGCCCATGAACAAGCTAATGCAGTGGTCAAAGGTGATGGTGGTGCCATTGGCATTACTGAGGATCCATCTGCACTGAGGCGATTGATTGGTCTCTGGACCAGAGGTTAGCCAGCTGGTTCACCAATATGAGTTGGTTACCCAGGCCAAATTGGGGAATGAGGATATCAGATATCATGAGCAGACCAGCCAGTCTCAGAAGGCCTTCACTGACAAGGTCAAGAAGTTATTTAGTGCAATGAAGGATCTAGGCAATCCTTTCCAGGAAGAGTCCAAAGATCTTCTCACACTGGACACAAAGATCATTGCACATCCCAGTGCTGCAGAGCTTGTCAGAACTCACATTGATAAAGGTCAAGCTGCCTTCAAAGACTTTTTCAATAGTCTTGGTGATGAGGCTTCCTTCTACAAGCCCATCAAAAAGAACAAAACTGACTTCTTCTGCCAGGAAGCAGCTGTAGCTTCCACTGACAAGAAGAAGCAGGTACTGAAAAGTGACTGCAGTCTGTTCTCACAGCTTTTCATATCCTGTCAAGCACGAGAATGTGATCTGTCAGAATTCTTCAGGCATGAGAATCAGTCTTTTCCTGCAGCACTGAGTGACACAGGGAATCTCTATCCTGGAAAGAAGTCTGACCTTGTTGGCATTCTGGAAGATACCATTGCTCTTCCTGATTCTCAGCCAGAATGTGATGTCATCATTATTGATGGTGCTGCTCTTGTACACTCTCTCTCGCCAAAGACCTCAAAGACACTTGGGGAATATGCTGTCCGTGATGTAGTGCCAAAGATTCGGAGTTACTCATCGAAGTATGAGCGAACAGACATTGTGTTTGATGTCTACAAGACTTCAAGCCTCAAGGCTGAAACGAGATCAAAGCGAGGCAAAGGAAGTCGGCGTAGAGTGACAGACAAAACCAAGCTGCCACCCATCTGGTCCAGCTTTCTCAGAGACAGTGACAATAAGACAGAACTGTTTGAGTATCTAGCAGACAAGATTGTATCCATGTGTCCCGACAATGTCGTAGTTGTGACCAAAGGAGAGAAGGTCTTGTCAAACAAATCCATCAACTTTGAAGGCCTACAACCTTGCAATCATGAAGAAGCTGACTCCAGGATTTTCACACACGCAGTTCATGCAGCCAAACAGAAGACAAAGTCTGTGTTGATCAAGGCATGCGACACAGATATCCTTGTCATAGCAGTTGGTCTCTTTGCGAGTCTTCAGAATGTTGGCTTAGAAATGCTTTGGGTAGAATTCGGCCAGGGACAGTCCATTAGATGGTTCCCAATTCACAACTTGGCGATGAACCTCGGCCAAGAGAAATGTAGTGGCATGCTCTTCTTTCATGTCTTCACTGGCTGTGACGTGGTCTCGGCCTTTCGAGGTAGAGGGAAGACAACTGCATGGCAAACATGGGCACTTTGTCCTGAAGTGGGCCCAGTGTTCAGCAAACTGAGTCAGTACCCACCTACCATAGAAGATGCTGATCTCAACATTCTCGAGAAATTTGTTGTCACTATGTATGACAAACACAGCAACACTACCAAGGTTGATGAGGCGAGACTGCACTTGTTTGCTCGGAAGCAAAGACCCTATGACTCCATTCCTCCAACTAGTGCATCTCTTGTTCAGCATGTTAGATGATCTGCATTCCAAGCTGCTTGCATATGGGGCCAATCAACAGAATGTACAATGCAACCTGAAAGTCCTGGCAACTGGGGCTGGCAAAAAAAAAGGTGAAGCCTGGGAAGTTCTTTGGTCAACCCTCCCACCCATTGCTCAGTCCTGCCAGCAGCTGACAAAATGTCGTTGCACGGGTGAATGTCGGGGACCATGCAAATGTTATCGCTACACCCTGAAGTGCACACAACTGTGTAGCTGTAAATGCAAAGAGTAAAACAATGATCCAGGCTAAATTCAAACAAGTCACTTCAGTCTGCTGTAGTACCTATATTGTGCTTCTGTCACAACAAATTGAGATACCACATCGGTAACTTCACTGAGACAGTGCTAGTTCATATAATTGTCATCATATCACTATAACGCTTAATGATATTGAAATTTTGATCGCAGAATTCGATTCCTCGTGTCAAAAAACATATATTTTGATGTACAGATCATGAAAATGTCATTACTTTGACAATATTTAGTGCAAATACTGTTTCGTACTGGAACGAATGGCGGCCATCTTGAAAAATGGCGGCCATTTTGTTTTTGAAGTTAGCTAACGTGCTTTTCTGAGAGAGGAGGTTCTGAAGCACCTGTGTGCCAATTTTGGTGCTTGTATCACCAAGTGAAAGATTGTTTCAGCAATCTGCCCCACTAATACAGCGGATCTGTACGACGTAGAAGCCGCCTCCTCAAACTTTTGTCTTTCCCCGCTAGCCATGATCCTCGTGTCTGTCACCTCTCCCTCAAACAACAGCAGCGTGGTTGCCCCCGCCCTCCAGGCAGCTTGGGGGATGAGGGGAGGCGGGCTGCTTGCGGGGAGGAGCTTTCTGGGAGCTTTTCAAGGCAGAGGGCTCAGCCTTGGTTGCGCCCATGGCATTTTAGCGAGAGCACACTAGAAAAAGTTCGGAAAATACATTTTGGGAGCGCTGTTTTCATTTGGATCGAACGTTTTTGCGTATTGAATCGAAGAGGGCGTATCGAACGGTTCAATAAAAAATAGAGTATCGTTGCATCCCTAATATATATATATATATATATATATATATATATATATATATATATATATATATATATATATATATATATATATAAAAAATTATAACCACAAACACATGGCCATACAACTTCCTACTAACAAATTTTTCAAACTACTTATGGGCCAAAAACTTTCATGAAACTTGAAATCACAGACACAAAACGTTATCAAACTGTGCTAGACAAAAACTCAAACACTGGAACACACACTCACATAAGCTTCTTGTGGAGAGACTGGACCTTTGGTGACATTTTAAGGATGTCAAGCTCAAGAAACAGCTTCTGAAAAACTTCCAACGTATATTTCATTTTCAATGGGTACCTTAAGTTGACAGCATAAATGACACCCATGAGCAAGAGGCACGCATTTGTCACACTTCTGCAGTCCTCCAGAACTTCTATCCCCTCAATGATGACCGAGACATACACAGGATCTTGGTTTTCCTGTGCCACATTCGGATGGATGATGGCAATCTTCATCAGCTGATCGCTACAGTCCTCTTTCACTGCTTCTTGACTGATGTCCTGTGAAATCAAATAAGCCACAATTAAGAATAACTTGGAATAGATTACAAGTACAAGAAAAGGTTAAGAGCGAAAAATGGGAAAATAAAAACAAAGAGGTATACTCAATTTAGTGTACTCAAATTAAACAATGTTCACATGTCACTTTTCCTACGTAAAGTTACACAACGTGCTTCACACAGAGGTTGACCCTGAGACAAAGAAAGTCACTTTTGGGGGCCATCCACACAGAGAGGGGTCAACGCCCAGAAACACAGGGAGTGCTGCCACAGTGACCACCCTGGCCCAAGCAGACAGGAGGCTCCACACTGAGATGCAGAACATTTTAAATTCAAAGTTTGATTTTACTCAGAGATAAAAAATTAACTGGGGACAAATTGACCACCCTTTGAGGTCATAAGGACATAAAACTATCAAAACAAATAACATAAGTAGTATTTGCACATTTTTTTGCTCGTCATTCACTCAACTTAAGTTCTTATAAAAAAAAAACCCCAACATGTTTATTTTTTTCTTTTGACATTTTAATGCAAATTTTATCATATGAGGTCAATGTTTTCATAAAATAAACTCACAAAAAATTTGTTATATCCAAAATCAAGAATTTCAGAGGGCTGGGTTTTTCTTAACTATCATATAATTGCACATACAATACATATAATTAGTGATAAAACTGATTTTTATGTGGTTTTTTTTTTTTTGGCAGTGCCGGATTTGTAATTCACAACCCATTGAGGTCACCAGACAAAAATGTCCTCTCACAAAAACTGCTATAAAAGTATAAGAGATTAATATTTTTGCTTTTCTTTCTTTTTGGCTCAAATCATTCAACTTCAGCCCTAATCGAAAATACCAAAAGATTAAATATTTCATTTATCTTAACCCTATAAATGCCAATTTGACAACGTAATGTCACTATTTCATGGAAAAAAAAACAGATAAAATGAGTTATTTTCCATGATAAATATTAGAGGGCTGAGGATTTTCTGTTTTCCCTTTTGAAATATCAGGCTTAATAATACATATATTAATGAGAAATCATGGTTCTTTTGTGTAACTGCTGTGGGATTTAAAAAATGTGGGTATAAAGGGACACACAGGGACATTTTTGTGCTGTTTACCTGAAAGGGCAGTTTGTTCGAATTTGACGCTACAAAAAATAACAATGCTCAAAAATCATTTTTTGATTAGGGCTGAAGTTTATTAAGTGTTTTGTGTAAAAAGAAGTACAAAAAAAATTCTGTTACATTTTTTAGCAGTTTTTTGAGAGGATATTTATGTCCTCTAGTGACCCCAAAAGAGTTTAAAATAAAGCTACCCACAAGGGTTTAAGATAGATATGATAAAGATAAAACATTATTAAAAAAATAAAGGATCGGAGCATTTTTTTTAAATCAGTTAAAACCCTGATTAAAAAGATGCATCTTGAGTCTCTTTAAAAAAAAAACATGAAGAGAAGAGAATATTTGACCTTCAATATAATATCACAAGCAAAGACCAGATTATAAGGCAAGACAATCATTTCAATAGGGTCATGATGATCATCAGATACCTGATAGTCTTTGATCAGCTCCTCTCCACTCTCTCCCAGATACTCAACTAAGCAACGGATGATAATGTCCCTTCTGCCATCGATATGATGCTATTAGACACAAAAAGAAAATTTATTGCAGAGAAAAAATAACATATGTAACATACTAACATAACAGCACATACAGATGTAAAAAGAAAGTTACCCATAGGAAATGTATGCCTGCAACTGCAATTATAACATTGTTAGTGTGCAACTAAACATGAATTTCTTAATGATGTGTGTTAAGAATAGAGTCAATGTCCAGTGCATGTAATACTTTGTGGGTTCAGAAACTTTGTCTCTGCCCCCTGAGGAAAGTTTTCTGCCACATCACTGGACCTGCAAATCAATTTTTCACAACATAACATTGTCTACTATCACAAAATGAACCAGGCAAGAACAGGAATTCCACTACACAAGAGTAATATTTTGGGAAATGACTGTATTGGAGTCTATGAGCAGTAGGAAGGGCTCTCACTGCACTTAGAGGGTCACTTTGAAAAAGTTGTAAATCTCTCTGTGCCTTTGGGCACATATTAAGTGAGAGATGGCAGGTTTGAATACACTTGTGGAGAAAATCATGTGCACAAATTGTTAATTGTGGCCAAAGTGACATGATAAGGAGAACACTTTCAAGGGCAACACAGACACTAATCACAATAAATAAGAGAGTGACACATTCTCAGTGCGTATGACCTCACCATTACATTATGTAATTTAAACAACTTGAAATTTTACCTCATTCAGTGAGTCCAGCATTGGTTTTATTTTGGCCCCTACAGTCCCACCCTTCTTCCGAAATATCTCCACGAGTTTGGTTGTGTACCTGTCCAATCTGGACAAAAACGTTTGCTCCAGATTCATTGTGGTTATTCGTTTGAACTCCACTTTGATCTGAAATGACACAAAAAACACAAAATCATATTAAAGATGACTCATGAGATCTCACATACACTTAGGTGCTGCATGAACAAGAACTGGATTTACCTGATTTTCACAAAACAGGGAAGGCCATCTGTCCAAGAGGTCTTGGATTGCGGGGCTATCCTTGACAACCTCCTTTCTTCTCAAAGCAAAAGACTTCTCCATTTTGTCATGAATTGCCTTCTCGTTCTTCTTCTTCTTTCCTTCAATCAGCAAATCTAGTCTTTCTTTCTCTAAGCTTTCCTCTGTCTCACCAAATGGCAGTGGTGGCAGATAATTGACTTCGGCTTTTTTGGCCTTCTTAAAGCCTTTAAGTGAACCCTCTTCACCGGAGTGTCGTCTCTTAAGTCTGTTCACCTCAAGCTCTGGAAAGACTAATTCACGACCTCTCAGTCTTGCCCTGTAGTTGCCCATTTTATACTTTAGTCTCTGTTGCCAACCATATAGGCCATTAAAAGACCCTGGCTCTTTGAGGCATGGGTATTTTTCTACCAAAGCTTCAACAACAGCTAAAATCTGGAGACCAGTTGGATATGCTGTGAAGCCAAATATGGTCTCTGCGAGCTTCTCAAGAATGCTACTAGTTACTCTTGGGTTGTTCAGAAGTGTGCCATCATTTTCATAAGCTTGCTTTCCTGCTTCCAGTGCAAGGTCAACCTCAAAGGAAAAGGCTGGTATTTCAAACTTTGATGGCCATGGCTTAGACCTGTAGGATGGTTCACTCTCATCTGGGGAGCAAGGCAGGATTGTGTTAGATCCAGAATAGAAGGAGCTTGCTTCCGTAGATAGTGGAACTGGAGATTCCACTTCTGACTCACCCACAGGAGTGAGACTCAAGATCACTGGCTCAGTTTTTACTATTTTGAGGGTAGCTTTATCTTTTACTTCTTCAATCGAGGTCAAAGTGAAAAACTGACCATCGAAATCCATGTCCTGGTACATAACAGTGAATGGTCCTGTAATATTAAAAGTGTCTCGCAGAACATCACTGAGGTCCTGAAGTGTGCTTGGGATGCCTGCAGGTAAAAGTAATTTGCGGACATCATCTTCCCCAAAAATGATCCGCAGTTTCGCTGAGGGTTCCATATCTACAGGAAGAAGCTGCAATAACAGAGAAGAGCAATACACAGAGACATGTATTCACAAGCTTCTCTGATCTTACTTAAAAGGATAGGCAAATGTGGTGCTTCAAAGTTGTCAGCCATCTTCCTGCAAGGGTGTATGGAGCCAAAGGATAGAAATCTTTAAGCTCTCTTTGCTCAAATAACTGCACACTCTGTGTGTTCTCCAGCTCATAACTCCTCAGGTGTTCATTGTACCATGTATTTTGTTTTCTCACAAAAAAAGTCAGTTGGTTACAAATAGGGTTGTCAAGGTTAACCGGTTTTACAATAACCACGATTATAAATAGATATTCGTCACATTTTTCACAACCACGATTATCCGTAGAAAAGCCTCGCGAGAGGTGCAATGCAAGAAACGTGAGCTACGCTGAGTGGAGAGTGGAGAGAGAGTGGCTCCTTGGCCTGTGCGCGCGCTCCTGTCTAATCGGCATCACTGAATTCACTCACCGCTAAATTGAGGATGGCTGACTGGGGTGCTCCTCCGGACTTGCATCCTCCCAAAAAGCGACTCAAATCAGCAGTATGGGAACACGTTGGGTATCCAAAAGATGCTAAAGGTGAGGTTTTCATGGATGGGCACCCCTACGTGCAAAGCCTGTCATCGCAAAGTTGCAGCAAAAGGCGCGAATACAACCAACATGATACAGCATCTTCGTGACAATCATCCATCGCTGTATGTCCAAGTCAAGGTAAAATCATTTCCCAATAAAAAAGTAACGCAAACACCGCGTTAGTGCCAACCAGTGCAGCGCTTCTAACAACTTTTTCCACAAGTTTCAAAAATAAGGGGGGGGGGCAATGACGTAGGCCTAATGCACGTGTGTAGGCAACACTACAGCAGCGATCCCCAACCACCGGTCTGTGGCCCGTACCGGGTCGCACAGAAAGAAAAAATTATTTCTGGATTTCCGGCCCGCCGCGCGCACACACACACACTCCCCGCCCGTCGCAGCCGGGCTGCTTTCCTGCGTCCGCAGGCGAGGGGAAGGCGGCGGGCCGCGGCGGGTGGGGAATGGGAGCGCAGGAGGGAACCGGAGCTCCCGACCCGCCGGTTGTTTTGGCTCCGGAAGCCCGTGCCCTCCTCCGAAGATGCTGTCGGCCCGGTCCCGTCAGCAGGGAGTGTGGTCCGGGAAGCCCCGCTGCCCGCTGACAGTGGTAGTGGAGGAGACAGTAACCTCCAGGACAGGGAGGCTGTCTGTCTGCCTGGACCTCCTGTCAGACTCTAGAGTTTTCCCTGGGAAATGATCCGGGTGTTTTGATTAATTGTTGTAAAATTAGTGGTGAATTGTTTATATAAACGTTTTAGTAAAAATAAATAAGCCTCCCATTTATCATTTTTTCTGTAGTTATATTGTCTAAAATTGTGGAGAATATTTAAAGCTTAAAATGAAGTGTTTTTAGAATCTTTAAATGTATTCTTTTTGTCTTTTTGTTTTGTTTGATTTACAAAGTAAACACTACGTTATCAACCATACATTAAATTGCAACATTCCATAATACATAAAAGTCTCAGAGGCACTTCACTAGAACTTACTAGAATTTACTCACTAACTTTTGTTTTAATGATGGCAGCTAAAGAAGCCTTTAAGTTCCTCAAGTTAGTGACTGTTTTGTAATGCAATTTGCACTTTTATTTACTACAAAGACGTGTTGGAACAATTTATTTTATTTTATAAGAACAGTAAATGTTTAAAAGTTTAAGTATTATTAAAGAGTTTATTTAAATACAAACAGTGGGTTTTTTTCTTTCATAATGTCGATAATCGTGAATAATCGTAAAATCACAATATTTCCTTCCACAATAATCGTGGCTCAAAAAATTGAAATCGTGACAACCCTAGTTACAAATCACTATTATCTGCAACACTTCAGAAAAATCAGGCAGGCCTGCGGTGGAACCACAACAAAGCAACATTCCGACTGCATAGTTGGTGCCTAGGCTGCATACATTATTGGCAACATGCACAGCCGTAACAGCAGGGAATCTACATTTCACCAGGTCTTTCAGATCATCCTTAAGCACATCTAAAGAGACCTCTGTTGTTTTTGTGACTACAAGTGATGGTTTGACAGGATGTGATTGATGGTATGCAACCATGAGCTGATGTTTATTTGCAAGGGACAGCAAGATATTTCTGAAACAACCAGTGTGTCTGACCACCTTCTTGAAAAAGCTGTGTTTGGCCTCAAACCTCATTGTCCAGAGGGCAGCTAGGGGGCCAAATTTCCGAATGAGCTCAGGATAGTGCTCAAGGAAATGGTGCTTGGGAAGGAGCTTATGCTGGGGGAAAACATCAAGAAATCTGCTTTGGTGTTCTGAAATGATGCTGTCGAGATAGCAAATGCTTTCTTCTGTATGGACTGGAGACATGACAAGTTCCACAATGTTTTTCAATGTCATCAGCATCTGCCATACAGGCTCTTGTTCAGGTACTTTTAAGCCTACAATCAGAGGCAAAAGCCGTAATAAGCACCAATTTTCATGTGCATGCCCCCTATTGGTTTTCGAGTCGAAAGGTTGGCAGGAATGAGATGAGGGCGATTTGTTTTATTACTCCACTTGTATGGGAAATTGCTAATGGCAGCATTCAGTTCCATGAGAGAAAAGTATTTTTTCTTCAACAAGTTATCAAATGCCAAAGCCAGTTCCACTGGAACAATGCCCTCCAGCAGATCATGTAAAACATCTGGAGGGTAACCAGATGTCACATGAAAATGTTCAAGTTTTTCTGACAATGCACACTGTTTTTTTACACCATAACAAGGTGTGTGATCTGGACTAGACACAGCTGTCTGTACGTGCAGTGCATGCTGATCTTTGGTTCGTGGATGAAAAGACCCAGATCTCACTTCATCGGACTGAAACCTGGATCGCTCCCCAACACAAAATCGGCAGACGTATGACCCTGCAAAGTTTTCAACAAATCCTGCCACAGAGTGCGCCCCCAAATTATCTGCCACCACACTGACCACAGTCCCTTTAATGGCCTTCCCTAATGCGGGAACAAAAATACCATCTGTCTCCAAGCTATGGATATCTGTTAACAGTGGCTCTAAAACTTGCTGGAATCCAAACTGCTTGGTGTCTTCAGCCTTACACAGAATTGCAAAGTAGATTGATGTCAGTGTGGAACGTAACTCCACTGGAATGTTTCCCAACACCCAATAGACACCTGTGATTTTGTGCTTCTTTCTAGATGTTCCAAGAGGATTACATACCTCAAAGTCATCAATGTACAAGATAAGACACACTCTGTTTTCCTCAACAGAGAAAAACTCATTTTTTTGATAGTGAGATCCATCACGAAATGTCTGGTACTTAAAGTCATTTTCAGATTTGTTTACACCTTCAAATTTCAAATGTGTTTTCTTGAAAAGACTTGCCGAGGACCTGCACCAAAGAGGGCAAGATTGGGACATACTGGAAGGTATTGTCACCTTTCTTATCAAGTATGTGTTCTTCCGGTTCAACAACTGAAAAATGCTTCTTTATGAATTCTCTTCTCTTGTATGAAGTTGTGAAAGGGCCACCTGTCCCCAAGGCAGTACTTATAGGGTGTGTCTCACAAATATTTTTCACTAAATCTGAGATAATGGCATGATCCAGATCACAATTATGGCTTTTCAAGGTTGACAAGACCACATCTCTTACAACTGGACCAGATGCAGATGTGGATATAAACTGAAGCTCATCTACTATTTCATCAATGCATTTGTTTGGGACATTAAACATGCTTTCCAACTTTAAAAAGAGATGGCCAAATTTCTTCTTTATATCTTGAAACAACTCCTGTGGTTCCACATCCCAAAGCTCTAAGTTCTCTTGCACACAGGTCTCATCCTGAGCAAACATGGGCTCATGAGGTTGGCTTTTTAATACTTCAGTTTTAAAATCTTCAAGGGTGTGGGGCTGGTGTTTTCTGTGTCTATGTGTAGCAAAAGTGGTATACACAGTAGTACTGAAGTTGCAGTTTTTGAAGACACATGCAACTGCTTCAAACTTCCTTAAGTGTTTTCCAAGATGCTCAAAATACTGCTTCTCTGAATCAAAAAAACCCGAGAAGCAAAGTAGACAAGTAAAAGAAAGAGGTCCACTGTGTGTGACCATCTCCACATGGGATCGAGACAAATGGATCTTAAGAGCATTAAATGTTTTAAACGAGCAAGGGCAACTAGTGTGAAGACAAGGGACTGACGGGCTGCTACCACCATTTCCATGCTTTAGTCTGTAGTGTTTGAACAAGCCTAACCTCTTCTCTGACTTAAAGCTACATATTTTACACATCCATCTCATGTTGTGGCACCTGAAACATACAATTTAAACACCTCAAAATGAAATCAAACAGCAACAAATGAAGAAATGATGTGACAAGTTAAACCTAATCTGATCTTACCTTGTGTCAACAGTCAGAAGTTCCTATATTCTGCAATTTAAAAAAAAAAGGTAATTGTAAGGATGAGTTTTAAGTCATAATATCTTTTGGGTTTGGACCCATCCATCAATAAATATATTCTTTAGGTTTTCATCATACCACTTCAGTTACGGACAAATTTTATATTCCCCATGAACATCAATAACCTGTATTCGTCTCTTCATGTGTCAGAACACACAGACAGAGTCTGACACTCAGACAGATATAACCTTGCAATATGCACAAATAGATATAGTTTCATGACCGTTTACAGTGCACTAACTCTAACCATGTTAGAGTTAGAACTGTCAAGATTCATATTTAAGGTGATGACATGATGCTCTCAGAAGACAGGGGACACAGAACAAGAGCCAGCAGACATATTTTCACAACCCATCACACAGACAGACATGCACCTTGACACAGAGTTAATCCAGCATGCATCCATTGTACATTTGTAACTGCTCTATAATAAATACCATAATACCCAGTCTGATATTCAGGATTCATAGTTCATTAAACATCTCACAATTGTCAATATCACATGGTGTTAATTGATAACAGTTATCAAAATGCCTTCCACTTAATTTGTAATAACTAAAGGATGCACATTGATATTTCATTTTTTAAATTTACATATCATATATTACAAATTATGTGTAAATTTTTTTTATATTACCTGTAGGGCCAGTTGTCTTGTTTTTTAGTCCAAAGTTGTTGCTATTTGTGCATACAAAGGCTGATTCTCCTCACGCTCCTAAAGACTGTTGTGACTTCCTGTTCAAGTCTAAAAGGAAAACAGAAATATAATAACAAGAAGAAGTGTCTCACTTTAAATAGTGCTGTGTTGAAAATTCATCAAACAACAGAAAGTTACATTCCCTAACAAGTACATAACATAACTTGCTGGTTAGACAGGTGTAACTGCTGGTGTATGTGATGTGACATTATTGTTACACAACAGTTTACAAAGTTAAAGTTATTGAAAGTAGATCATAATAATTATAACAAGAATAAGCAAAAACAGATCTCCAAATTTATAGTACAGACAACAGAAATCAGAAAATATGCCTCATTAGGTTTCTGACTCAAACATGCATACAATGTAAAAGTGGAGCCCAACTACAAAAATCATAATAATTCCCCAAATTTTTACCCGATATTCACACGGTTTTGTTTTTTTTAAAAACGGCTGACATATTTATGAAACAGGACGTTCTCACACATTAAAATACATGCTTTCATGTTGAAATACAAATATTTGGTATGACATAAATGTATATTTTTACATTTTACTAAAGAAAGAATTTGACTGTTAATTTCAATTTATGTTTATATTTGTATTTCATTCATATAAATAGTTTTAGCTTGTGATGCCCAAACTATAAATGACCAGACTTTCACTGTCTTGACATTCAGTTGAAGTTAAAACTGAACCAAAACCTTTACTTGTTAACTCAGACTTCTTCTTTCTCGCTGAAGAAACAAAAACCTACAGGAGTTATTAGGTGCATACTAGTATAATGGTAACAATTCAGACCTATGTTTATGTTAGTTTCAACCTTAGGCAGTTAGTAATTATTTTAACTTTATAGCTGAATTAAACTAAACAGATCAATAGTTTCCTTGAGTTATGTTCATGATTGAAGTATTGCCTTTTAATTTTAAATTTTAATAGGAAAAGAATGCTTTAAAAATATGCCTACAAGTTGTCTTAAATACTATGTTTTCTATAAAAACATCCTCAATTAATTGATTATTAAACTCTTCCTTATACTCATCTTTAAAACTGGATGTTTAACTTTTACCACAAAATAGAATGGAGTTGATAATTGATCTTTAAAGAAATAAAGAATATACAGTATTTTAAATTACTACCAAAACAATAAAAATTAAAATGCCTTTTTTTCTTAACAATCGATAAAAATAAGTTAGCATGTGTATTTTATTGCTCCTTCAGTGTGACAACGGGGCTTGTATAAAAACCTAACAAAATAAATACTGAAAATTACACCAAAAAACAAGAGTTGTACTGTTAACTGACGGTGCAGTGGAGAGACACACCCAATATGGCTGCTACGCTCCTTTACCGCCAGCACCTGCAGCGTCTATGTATCTATCATGTCTGGGCAATTTGTTATTTTTTTTTCTGTACACCGAGTATCATATAACAATGGCATTCACTTGTTCCAGCCAGCAACATGTTTACAACACCTCGCTCTGATAAAACATGGCCTAATGTAATGGGACATTTCTGGAGGAAAAGGACATACCGCGTGTCGGAAAGGTTAGTTAGCTAGCTAGCAGGAAAAGACACTCTTTACTTGCCCCGCTGCCGCTGCTCTCACTGCCGAGAAACTGACTTTTTAGGTAGGTGAGCCAACAGGAACGTACAAAGTTTGTTTTGAAACTTACCTTCATTGTCCCGTATTCACTTTCTTCCATCTGCAAAGCCTGGTAACGATGTGGATGAACGTCTGGAAAAACCGTTCAAATGTGGGGCGGGGCTCTGACGTCATGCTCCGAAAGCAGAGAAGGTTGCCAGATTCACTGATGTTACTCAATTACATTTTACTCGAAAATATCAACTAATAAAGGCAATGAGCTGGTAAAGTGAATATTACTTGTATTGAAGGATTCAATTTACATATAAAAATGAATACACATGATTACAAACAATTACCAAGTAATGCACTACGTGAAAAACTTCTATTTTAAAGTAAAAACACTGAATTGATATTTTTTAGTAGAATTTTTATAGATTATTGAAGTAATAATTACAAAGCCAAAAAAATCATTTTTTTCAGCTGACTATCATTGAACAGATATATAAATTGAAAGCTGAAAGTAATGAATAAATGTTAAACTATAGAACTTAATCAATGAATAAATAGCTCTAAGCAAAACAGTTACAATTTAATTGGATGCCAATGTCCACTTTTGGATAATAATTAGGTATTTAAAAAGAATTAAAATGAGTCAAATTAACACATTTCAGTCCATAAGCTGAAATGTAACTGATCTCCTTTTACAATAACAAAGCAAACATGATCCACATACAGGCAAACTGACCTCATGCTCATGAATGTTATCTGTGTGAAAAAAAATCTGAATATATAAGTTGTCGTTAATTTGCAGTCAAACTGGACTGGGCATTTCAAGCACTGGTGTTGGGACATTGATTGTACACCTCCACTACAATTTAGCTTCCTCACAGAAGGAGCTTGTATGATGTTAAGCTCATCATCAATAAATAAATAAAAAGGAAAATTTTCTCTTTGCTTTTCCCTTTTCTCTTTTTTCTTTTCTTTTTCCATTTTGTCATTGTCTTTTCCGTTTTAATCCGTGCATGGTTCGCTCATTCGTTTTTCCGTTTCAAAATAAAATGAGAAAAAACAAATAATTGATCTATTTTTTGTTTTTTCGTTAAAAAATTAAATTCAAAAAAACAAAAAGTAGAGAAAGAAAAAACACTGCGTTTTTACAAATTCAGGGTTTAACCAAAAGAAAAAACGTTTTCCCATTTGGAAGCTGCCGGCAGAACCGGAAATGAAAGCCATAACTCGTGGCGACTGGACTTGACACTTCTCAGTCCCGAACTCCGCACCACTTACTGTGAAAACAGCGGAGACATGTTTGTCTTATTTAGAGGAAGCAGACGCATCACACTGAGAACTCGTGATCTCAGTGTGAACAAAATCGCTTTAATATTCCAAGTAAATATTTTTAAGTATTAAAATGTGAGGAGCTCTGGCGATTCCAGTTTAATCAGGTGAACTGGTGATAGTTTCCGTCTCCAGATGTTTTGTCCTCAGATTCCTCTGGACCAGACCCGGCTTTGTGTGAAATAGAGATACTAGATAAAGAAGACCTGCCGAAAAAAGTCGGCATCACTACTTAATAAAGTCTGTATCCATGTAAATATCACCTACAGATAGTAAAATGAAATGTGCTGGCCGAAATAAAAAATTTTTTAAAAAAAACGTATTTTTTATGAACGCTGAGAGGAAACGATGGAATCCAGAGATAAAACTAGAGACCACAGTCTGACTCATCATGCCACCGATCAGTCTGATAAACATCCCGCTTCATCCACATAGATCTTTGTCATCCTGCCAGGCGTTGAACACCTGGTGATTGTTCAGGAAACATGCCCAGGTTAACTGTAGATAATCACAAATTAACACAGGCTGCCTGGTTAATAACGAGCCACAAAACTTCTCACCAAAAAAACCCACAACATAGAAGGACGTCCACTGCTGTGTGTTAGTCTGAGTTCAGATCCAGAGCAGAACTTCAGGTTTAACTCGGGTTTGTTCTCAGAAACACTCAGACCCTCAGCAGCCTCCCATCAGAACAACATGCAGCAGAACATCAGCTGGATCTGATAAAATACATCAGAACAACACGCAGCAGAACATCAGCTGGATCTGATAAAATACATCAGAACAACACGCAGCAGAACATCAGCTGGATCTGTAAAATACATCGGAACACGCAGCAGAACATCAGCTGGATCTGATAAAATACATCAGAACAACACGCAGCAGAACATCAGCTGGATCTGTAAAATACATCAGAACACGCAGCAGAACATCAGCTGGATCTGATAAAATACATCAGAACAACACGCAGCAGAACATCAGCTGGATCTGTAAAATACATCAGAACACGTAGCAGAACATCAGCTGGATCTGATAAAATACATCAGAACATCAGCTGGATCTGATAAAATACATCAGAACATGCAGCAGAACATCAGCTGGATCTGATAAAATACATCAGAACACGCAGCAGAACATCAGCTGGATCTGATAAAATACATCAGAACATCAGCCGGATCTGATAAAATACATCAGAACAAACTGAGACCACGTTGTTAAAACAAGTCACTCAGAAAACAATAAAAACACTTTCAGTCCTCCGTCCGAACTGTCATTTCAGAGCACGTTAACCAGTGACAATATTAAATAAAAATGGAAGGGATCCGATCTGGGCAAAACAAACAATATATTTGTGAGTTGTGTCTTTCCAAAAACTCTGGCTGGTTTGGCAATGGCAAAAAGATACTTTTAGAGACGTGGCAGAGGAAGACTAGAATACGTCCAGTACTGCAGTCTGTGATTAAACTACGCAGGCAGTTTGTGTTATATTTTTGTAATCCTTTTTACATCCTTGTGAAGATGTTTATCGGACTGATCGGTGGCATGATGAGTCAGACTATGGTCTCTAATTTTATCTCTGGATTCCATCGTTTCCTGTCACCATTCATGAAAATACTTGTTTTTTATTTCTCCAGCATGTAATATTCTGACAAGAATATGTATTATTTTGCCTTATGCATCATTTAATTATAAATGTAGCCACCTAATTGGATAATGGTGTCACATGGTTAAGGAAGCACTGTATTGTGACGTATTAACTCCACCTACCTGTTTTGCTGTACTTCTTACAAGCTCTGCTTAGTAAAGCGCCTTTTCTCTCCTGCTAAACGTAATACCTGCCTCCCTCGTTTATGTACACACTGTACACCCTCAGAAGCACAACATGGTGTCAGAGTAAACGTGAATCAGAAAGAAGATGGACAACTCCGGAGTCTCTTCGCCCCGCATGGACTGGGATGCGAAAAACTTGCCCGAAGCATGGCGAAAGTTTAAGCAGCTCGTTGGGCTAATGTTTTCAGGACCTCTAAAGAAGAAAGAGGAAGACGAAAAATGCAGCTATCTTCTACTCTGGGTCCGAGAAAAAGGCAGAGACATTTACAACACTTGGACGCTAACTGAAGACGAACGTAAGGCATTACAAACGTACTATGATCGCTATGAAGCCTATGTCATGCCTAAGAGCAACGTTATATTTGCACGCTACAAGTTTAATGAAAAAGTACAGGGACAAAATGAGCCTTTTGATCAGTTTGTGATGGAGCTCAGGCTGTTAGTAAAAGACTGCAACTATGCTAACAGTGAAGAAATGATACGAGACCGCATTGTTTTCGGTATACGCTCTCCACGAGTCAGAGAGAAGCTGCTCGATGCTGGATCAGACTTAACCCTTGACAAGGCGATAGACGTTGTCCGTTCTTATGAAATTGCACAGGAGCAACTCAAAACCATATCAGGCGGCAGCAGTGAACAGTCGGTGCATGCAGTTATCCGACAGCCACCAAAGACACCGCCATGGAAACCGCGCCGATACAACAAAACAAATGGCGGCGCAGCAAGTTTCGCCAAAGCCGATGGTGACAAAAAGTTCAAAAGCATGTGTGACTACTGTGGTAATAAAGCACATACTCAAAAGGAGAATTGCCCAGCAAAAGGCAAACAGTGCAAAGTATGTAATAAATGGAACCACTCTGCAAAAGTATGTCGCTCCAAACAAAGGAAAGCAGTACACACAGTAAGTGAAAATGAACCAGACAAGTACACAGACGACGAGGATTTGTTTATTGACGCGGTCACACGGGATGATGACAACAAAGACAAAGAACAAGTTTTTGCAAATATTCTGGTTGGTCCTAACAAAAGTGCAGTAAGATTTAAGTTAGACACCGGTTCCTCTGCCAATGTAATTCCTACAAGCGTTTTCAGAAAGTTAGGAATAGAGCACACTCTGCAACCCCCATCTCGCCCACTTTACGGCTACGGAGGTGAGCCGTTGGCAGTGAAAGGCAAGTTTAACATTGAATGCCAGTACAAAGACTGTAAACTACCCCTGAAAGTATATGTAGTTGACGCACCACCAGTGCTGGGACTGAAAGCATGTCTTGACTTTAAGCTCATAAAGCTGATTATGTCTGTCTCAAACACTCCAGGCATGACAATAATGGATGAGTTTTCTGATGTTTTTACAGGAATAGGACTATTTCCTGGTGAATGCACAATTCATATTGACCCTAATGCTGTCCCAGTGATACATCCACCAAGACGTGTACCTCTTGCTCTGCGTGACCGTCTCCTGGATGAGCTGAAAAATATGGAGAAACAGCAAATCATCACTAAGGTCACAGAACCTACCGAATGGGTAAACTCAATGGTTGCAACAGAAAAGCCACGTACAGGCAAGCTCAGAGTCTGTTTAGACCCGAAGGATCTCAACAAAGTGATTAAGCGCCCACATTATCCGCTGCCAACTCTTGAGGACATTACATGCAAACTAGCAGGAGCCTGTTACTTCAGTGTAATGGATGCTAGGTCTGGATATTGGGCAATAAAGCTAACAGAAGAGTCATCAAAGCTAACCACTTTTAACACTGTGTTTGGCAGGTACAGATTTTTGCGCCTACCATTTGGACTCAAATCATCACAAGATGAGTTTCAGCGCAAAGTGGATGAGACCTACGAAGGTCTGGAAGGTGTCACAGCCATAGTTGATGATGTTCTCATCTATGGCAAGAGTAAAGAAGAGCATGACAAAAACCTTCGTGCAATGCTGCAACGCTCGAGAGAACAAGGAGTCAAGCTTAACCCTGACAAAAGCATAATATGCGCAACAGAAGTCAGTTACTTTGGACATTTAATCACCAAAGATGGAGTCAAACCGGATCCAGCTAAGATCAAAGCCATCAGAGATATGGAGCCACCAAAAGACAAAGGTGAGCTGGAGACTATTCTTGGCATGGTTAATTATCTGTCAAAGTTCGCACCTATGCTGTCAGACGTCAACGCTCCACTTCGACAGCTACTTAAAGAGACTAGTGAATTTGTCTGGGATGCACAACATGACAGAGCATTTCAGAAAATGAAAGAACTGATAACACGTGAACCAGGACCTGTTCTCGCATACTACGACCCCAAAAGGGAACTCAGGTTGCAAGTCGATGCTTCCAAATGTGGACTAGGTGCAACCATAATGCAAGACGGAAGACCCATAGGATATGCGTCCAGATCGCTCACAGACAGTGAAGTAAACTATGCACAAATCGAGAAAGAGCTTTATGCAATCTTGTTTGGATGCAAACGCTTTCACCAATATGCATATGGACGTCATTGTGGAAAGTGACCACAAACCTCTTGAATCCATATTGCGTAAGCCACTCACTGCAGCACCCCCCAGGTTGCAAAGAATGATTCTTCAGCTGCAAAGGTACGATGTCACTATCACACACAAGTCTGGCAAAGACATTCCTCTCGCAGATGCTCTCTCCAGAAAGTCACTACCTGACCATGACAATAGCCTCTCAGAAGGCATGGACTTACAAGTACACACCGTATACAGCAGTCTTCCGGTCAGCGACACAAAGCTAAAAGAGATACAGACAGAGACTGACAAAGACTCGCAACTCACACTTCTCAAGAAAACAATCAAGGATGGATGGCCTGAGGAAAGGAAACAGTGCCCTCAGAGCATAGCAGAATACTGGAACTACAGAGATGAACTGTCTCAAATGAACAATATCCTTTTCAAAGGGGAAAAGATAATAGTTCCAGCAGCACTACATACAGAAATGCTTTCCCGCATCCACACAGGCCACATGGGCATGGAAAAGTGCAAACAGCGAGCACGTGATGTTTTGTTTTGGCCTGGGATGAACAAGCACATTGAGGACATGGTTGGCAAATGCCCAGTGTGTCAGGTGTTTGAGCACCTGTGCTAGGTGCTCAAACACCAAAGAGCCCATGATAAGTCACCCCATCCCGAGCAGGCCATGGCAAACAGTTGCTACTGATCTCCTCACCTGGAACAATGAAAGCTACATTGTCACCGTTGACTACTATAGCAGGTTCTTTGAGTTGGACAAGCTTCGCAGCACAACTGCCACAGCAGTAATACACAAGCTCAAAGCAAACTTTGCAAGACATGGCATACCTCAAACTGTGATCTCTGACAATGGCCCCCAATACAAGTGCAAAGAGTTTGAAACATTTGCAAACACGTGGGAGTTCAAACATATAACTTCAAGCCCTCACTACGCACAGAGCAATGGTTTGGCTGAGAAAGCAGTCCAAATTGCAAAGACACTCATGCAAAAGGCCAAAGCTGATCACAAGGACCCTTATCTGAGTCTTCTTGAGTATCGCAACACACCTGTTGACAACTTCAAATCACCAGCTCAGCTGCTGATGAGTCGTCGCCTTCACTCCATCATACCCTGCACGCACCAGCAGCTCAAACCTAAGGTTGTCAGTTGTCGAGATACTCACACCAAACGAGTGCTTCGTCAACATCATCAGAAGAAGTACTACGACAGATCTTCAAAGCCACTCTCCACTCTACGTGAAGGACAGAGTATTCGTTTTCAGGAAAATGGACTTTGGAAGCCTGCAGTCGTTGTCCAATCTGCTAACACTGCCAGGTCTTACCACATTCAAACACCTGAAGGAGCTGAGTATAGGAGAAACCGTCGTCACCTAATGGACACTAAGGAAACGGCCCCTTCTCACTCCACTGCCGACTCAACTGCGCAGAGTACACCCGAAATGTCTGTGGATATTCCACAAACACCAACTACTACCAAGGCTGTGAACTATCACACCCGTTCTGGTCGCGAGGTTAAGCCTAGAGACGTTTTAGATCTATAAAATGCAACCCAATGCACTTGTGTTCACTTTACAATATTTTGAAAAGTACATTCAATATGTTTTGTTTAGGCGTGCCATATTTCATAAGATGCACTAATTTCAAATATGTAGGCTTTGTTCAGTAATTAGTCAAGTTTGTGACAGTTTTGCACTATTTGTTGTTTACATGAGCTGAGCTAATCCAAATTTGAGCTACCTTTGTTGATTAGACTATATGCGAGCTAGCCTGTATTTTTATTTTTCTTCAAAAGAAGAGGGATGTAATATTCTGACAAGAATATGTATTATTTTGCCTTATGCATCATTTAATTATAAATGTAGCCACCTAATTGGATAATGGTGTCACATGGTTAAGGAAGCACTGTATTGTGACGTATTAACTCCACCTACCTGTTTTGCTGTACTTCTTACAAGCTCTGCTCAGTAAAGCGCCTTTTCTCTCCTGCTAAACGTAATACCTGCCTCCCTCGTTTATGTACACACTGTACACCCTCAGAAGCACAACACAGCACATTTCTTTTTATTGTCTGTAGATGATATTTACATGGATATAGACTTTATTAAGTAGTGATGCCGACGTTTTTCGGCAGGTCTTCTTTATCTAGTATCTAGTATCTTTATTTCACACAAAGCCGGGTCTGGTCCAGAGGAATCTGAGGACGAAACATCTGGAGACGGAAACTATCACCAGTTAACCTGATCACCAGTTAAACTGGAACAGCGGCACCAATAGATGACCAGTATCCCGTCGTAAACTGTCGTCCACATGTCGCACCTGACTGTAAAACACACAGAAGTGAAACGTAACATTCTACAGTTAATAAAGTATGGCACTGAAAATAACATATCTGGTTAACAGAACAAATTCCAGCTCTCCAAATCAGCATCGACACATGATTGATCTTCTTAAACTGTTCTCCAGCAGAACGTCCTTACTCTTATTATAGAACAATGTGGAGCTCCATGAGTTCTGCGTAGGTTTTCCACTCTTAAAGAGAATTAAATCGGAAAGGGGCTCGAGGACAGCCATTCTAGATGTGTTCACGGTCCAGACCAGCTCTAAACTGTGTTTCCTCGGCGACTTCCGGTGTTGCTACAAAATAAAACAACATCCATATTTTGTATTTCGGGTTTAAAAAGCTAGAGCAAAAAACCAACACTGTATTTTTTTCATTAGTTAAATAATACATTTCTGCATTTAGGTTTTAAAAACGGAAAAACAAAAAAAAATTGTGGTTTATTGATTTTTTTTTAGATTTTATTTTGAAACCGAAAAACGAATGAGCGAACCATACACGGATTCGTTTTGCATTTGCTTTTTCCGTTTTGCATTTGCTTTTTCATTTTGTCATTCCTCAGTCCACAAAGTTAAAGAAATGACAAAAGCCTTTGCTTTCACTTGGTGGACTGAGCTGTCAATCAAATGGCTCTGGATGGGGCTTTCTGTCCAGGGTGAGTTGTCAACACCTGATCACAGGATTCCTGCCTGACTCCAGCTCCTAACACGGCTGAAGTGAAGTGGTGGCGCTCCGGCTGATTCTACCAGCAGACACTGAAAGGACTCTGCTAGTTCGGTAAGTAAATTTTGATTTTCTTAATGGTGCCGGTTTTAATGCACTTTATATACACCTGTAGTGTCAGATATAATTTGTACGGTGCACTCCAGATGTCGATGGAGTTTTTTTGTGTGTTGACCAGAGAAGAGAGTTAGCATCCAGTAAATATTAGCTTTAATGTGAATTAGCAATGCTAACCGAGCTAGCTGCTCAGTCGTAGCCTGATTAAAGCTAACGTAGCATTAAGCTAACAATGTTTGTGTTGAGTTTCATGTAAACAGCTGAAGTGTGTTGTGTCAGTCTAATGTGGTACATTTAGTTAATAAAACTGTCAGTGGAGACACTGGTTCACATTAATGCAACATTTAGAAAACCTAAATGTGATTAAAACAGTAAGGTTAAGGTTCTGTGTTGTCAGTAGTCCTGAATATCTGCTGAGTCTCTGAAGTTTAACTGGAGAAAACAGTGAATCTACTCTCTAGTCGTTAACATTGTTTAATGACTGAGTCACATGTTGTAGTACTTATTCCTGCAGTGTAGATTGGAACAATAAACTCCCAGAATATGATCAAAGTAATGATGAACACTGCAGTTATTGCATTTAATGTTCCAACAGTTGGACTGAAAGAACCTTGTAGATATTTTCCTCACTATTAATGTCTTTTCCTTCCAGCCTTGGTCTGGATCATTGGGAACATCTAGTCTGATGGACTGAGAGCTACAGAGAACAGGACCATCCAGCTGTGGTTGTATGAAGAATCTTCTCTCCTTCATCACTGTGAGGAAGAGCAGCACTGATGTCCTCATCATCATTCCAGTAATAACAATAATGCTGCAGATTCAGCTCCTCTGTTCAGAATACAACTTGTCTTGTGACTATTTAGTATTTACACTTCACTGTCAGCAATACATTGTTTATTTCATCCGTTTATTTCATGTTTAAACATCTTTACAGTTCAGAATTGTTAAACAATGTAGTTTTTAAATGTGCAATAAAGGGAATAATGAAGCTCTTACCCTGAATATGTTGATGTTTTAATGCTGCATATCTGCTATAAATAACATGGACTTTTTATATTGTACACTATATTGCCAAAAGTATTCGCTCACCTACCTTGACTCGCATATGAACGTGACATCCCATTCCTAATCCATAGGGTTCAATATGGCGTCGGTCCACCCTTTGCAGCTATAACAACTTCAACTCCTCTGGGAAGGCTGTCCACAACTTTTAGGAGTGTGTTTATGGCAATTTTTGACCATTCTTCCAGAAGCGCGTTTGTGAGATCACACACTGATGTTGGACCAGAAGGCCTGGCTCTCAGTCTCCACTCTAATTCATCCCAAAGGTGTTCTATCGGGTTGAGGTCAGGACTCTGTGCAGGCCAGTCAAGTTCATCCACACCAGACTCTGTCATCCATGTCTTTATGGACCTTGCTTTGTGCACTGGTGCACAGTCATGTTGGAAGAGGAAGGGGCCAGCTCCAAACTGTTCCCACAAAGTTGGGAGCATGGAATTGTCCAAAATGTCTTGGTATGCTGAAGCATTCAGAGTTCCTTTCACTGGAACTAAGGGGCCAAGCCCAGCTCCTGAAAAACAACCCCACACCATAATCCCCCCTCCACCAAACTTTACACTTGGCACATTGCAGTCCAACAAGTATCGTTCTCCTGGCAACTGCCAAACCCAAACTCGTCCATCAGATTGCCAGATGGAGAAGCATGATTCTTCACTCCAGAGAAGGCGTCTCCACTGCTCTAGAGTCTAGTGGCGGCGTGCTTTACACTACTGCATCCCACGCTTTGCATTGCACTTGGTGATGTATGGCTTGGATGCAGCTGCTCGGCCATGGAAAGCCATTCCATGAAGCTCTCTGCTGAAGCAAGGTTCTCAAGCTAACCTGAGGGCCACATGAAGTTTGAAGGTCTGTAGCCATTGACTCTGCAGAAAGTTGGTGACCTCTTGGCACTATGCACCTCAGCATCCGTTGACCCCGCTCCGTCAGTTTACGTGGCCTATCACTTCATGGCTGAGTTGCTGTCGTTCCCACACACACTTCCACTTTCTTATAATACAGCTGACAGTTGACTGTGGAATATTTAGGAGCGAGGAAATGTCACGACTGGATTTGTTGCACAGGTGGCATCCTATCACAGTTCCACGCTGGAATTCACTGAGCTCCTGAGAGTGAGCCATTCTTTCACAAATGTTTGTAAAAGCAGTCTGCATGCCTAAGTGCTTGATTTTATACACCTGTGGCCATGGAAGTGATTGGAACACCTGATTCTGATTATTTGTCTTGGAAGCAAGTAAAGAGCAAATATTAAAACGTCATTCAAACCGGTAAGTAGGCTTAATGCAAATCATATAACAAGTAAACAAGTACAGGCTTTAGTGCTTTGATCAGTCTCTGTTTCAGAATTCTATCACTATAGATTTATTTCATCTCAAACCATCAGGGTCATTTTGCCTGCCCATCTCTAACTGACTTGAAACATTTTTATGTAGTTTATTTTTTTAAGTATATGAGAAATATTAGATCAATATATCAAGGACTTTTCTGAGTAAATTTTTTTTCAAAAAACTCCCCTCAGTCCTCTTTCAGCATATTATTTTGGAAATTGAAATTTGAGGTTATATTTGGAAAATATCTCAGGAACTATTAAAGATAAAAAACTTTCAAAAAAGTTGCTGTTATTTCTCATCATGCCACTGACCCAGAATCTGCAGTAGTGGACAAGTAGATCAGATATTCTCTGATTATGGGTCAGTTAAAACATCAAAAACAATTGAAGCAGTCATGTAAAGTCCCATCTTAACCACACATTGTCAAAAACATTCATAATGCAGATGTCAACTAGTGATATTTTCTGAACCATATGTTCTTGCATGTCACAATAATAGAATACAGAACAATTCTTGAGATGAAATATTTAGTTAAAAAATTATTTTTATTGAATTTAGAAACTGAGCAGGAATGACAAGTTGTATTACAAAAAAACAACTTCTAGATAATCTAATCCAAGTACAACATAGTTTTAGAATTTTAAAATGCTTGTTTATATATAACTTATAGAATTTAAATATATATATATATAGGTATATAACATCATTTTCAGTCACTTTGGCCATCACATCAATTCAATGTATTGTTATACTAAGTTTTAGAAGATATATTTGGGAGGAAATGCTTAAGCAGTAACTCTATATATACATGTACACATGCATTGTTCAGCTTGAGACATTCTTCTTGAAAGCCAAGTTTATTCCCAATGAAGCACAACGCAAGAAAATCAATTTTGATCCTATGAAACAGTTGAGTCCACAATGATTATGTGATAAAATTTACCACTGTGGTTTTGTTCACAGTGGTACATCAGATTACCAATGTATGACAATGTATGTCAAAGCATGAAAATTTTCCAACAGAAAAATCAAACTATTCCACCAGATTTATGTAGTTAGTCATGGTTTTATGATGCTATAATGACCAGATGCAGACAATTAACAAAGAAATTGCAGAACTTTATGACACGTCTCTTTCAAACTAGCATTTATGCCTGCAAAGTGGTGTCAAAAATGAAACCTATGCCCATTTTAAAAATGTGTTTTTAATTATTTATATTGGAAGGTGGGTCAATGGGAAATTAAAAAAAAATAAATAATAGTAACTCAAAAATGTTTGTTATATTGAGCTACGATTTCCCAAATATCTGTATAAATGTCAGTATTTTATGATACAAAATTTTTGCCAACTCAGAGACTGGTCAGCAGAAGTTGTTCAAACAATGTGGTGTTTTTAGATGGAATAACTCTATACAAAGCCCTTTAGAAAAATGCAGTTGCTTTGAAATTGCTTGTAGTCAACAGATAAACAAAGCAAAGAAGACTGGAGTTCCCTCCACCCAGAATCTATATCTGTCCCTCTATGCTCATCAGAAAAAGAAAAGGTCTTAAATGACAACGTTTTTGCCTTCTTCAGAGACCCCTCTTGCTATTTGTGCCTCGAGTTTCAAGGGATTCATAGGAAGAGAACTGATTGATCAGTAGGCACTGGTTTTATATGCGCTGATTTGTTGTTACCATAACCTGCTTCAGAGTATGTGTGGAGCTTAAGTTACCATAACGATACTTCTAGGTAAGAACTGAGCCATTGTTGTGGATATGAAAACAAGGGTCGGACCCAAAGTTAGACCCCTCTCTAACTCTAAACCTTGCTTTGCAGTACAGGCCTCTGGTCATGCCGACAACATCAAAACTTTAATCCAGGACAATACAACAAATTGACAAAACACTTAGGTATACAGATAAAGCATATCTAAAAATCAGGTTACTGTGTGATAATGTAAGCACGTGCATGTAATCAGGGATGTAATCTAAAAGCCAGTTCCATTGTGGGTCTAGTTTAGTATTTTGGAAATTTAAACAAATGTTAGAGATTTGAAAGAATTCCAATTTTTTAAGTGAATTTGGAACTGAATTTTAGTTTGACAAAATTTTCTCAATGTATATGTACCGCATCAATCAATCAGTTTTGTTGTTAGGGCATTGTAGGAATCTTAATTTGTTTTGTGTAACTTTACATTGACTTCAAGTGAAATGCAATGTTCCAAATTGTCTGTGAAAAAAGGAAAGAGCAAGAAATGAGATTGTCTATCAACAGACTATAGACATTCCCACAAGGCAAGAATAGCAGCAGATTGCCTCCAGAAGCCACCGTACAGTTGAATCCAGTGGTTTGTGCTGTACGACTCTTCAAATATCACCACAGTCAGTGGTCCTAACCTTAATTTCTTCTTCTTAACACGAGTCGGATTCAAGGTTGTGGCCCTACGTCTACCCCAGTAAATACTCAGAAGCTCCAAAACTACAGGAAGAGGAAAGGTGGAAAGACGAGAGGGAGAGAGAACGAGACAGGAAAGGGAAAGAAGAGAGGCTACAACCAAAGGAGGGACTCCAGAAAGAGGAGGTGAAGGATGGCCAAGAGGGCAGGACACAGCTGCCCCTGGAGGAGCACCGAGGGGAAGGGAAGGAGCCACGACCCCCCCACATACAGTTTCCATCTTCTTTGGCCCAGCACCAGGGATACATGCAGTACATGCATGGACCTTATGCCTACAGCCAGGGCTACGAGCCCAGCCACCCTGGGTACAGAGGCATGCCCTCGGTTATGATGCAAAATTATCCAGGTAATAAGAGAAATAATTATTGGAATTAGGTGCCTTATTTTTTCTTGAATTGTTTTTGTAGCACGGTAAGATAAAAACACAGACACATGAAGCGTAAATGCAATGAAAACACCAGAAGAGAAGTGGAGACACTTTTACTATGCACAGAGTTAAAGTGTGTATGGTGAAGGCATGTAAACATCAACAGAAACACTGGAACAAAAACTATGTGATAAATGAAACTTGGGATAAGAATCTAGAAGAGTATTTTTGGTAATAGCACTCTTTATTCAAACAAGCAAGCATGCAGGACACAGGATTAATACTTGAAACATTAAGTCCATTAACTGACTAATTGTGAGCAAACATAAAGCGCCTGAAATCAGTTTTAAAAGACTGGAAACAGCAAAACAGGCACTTCAGAAATACAGTACACCTATTAACACATAATCACACAATCTTCTTTTTGAAAACCTTAGAAAATAATTCTTAGTTGAAGCTGCAATATCAGTGTTTCTGCTGTTTTGTCTTCTTGCTATCTTTTGACCTTAAGATGGGTCAAAAACTTTGACATGTTCATAGATATCTTCTAAATGCATCAGAGCATGCTTTTAGAACAGGATCCAAACAGTGAAACAGTTCAGTAATAAAGTGTGATAGAGGTGCTAAGAGTAGGGACATGTCCTGTGGCTGACTTTAAATGGAAATCTGCCTTTTTAAAGAGGATCTGATTTCAGGAGTTTAGCACTTTTGGAACGGCGTACCAGTTGTTTTCCAGATGTTTTCATCCCGTGCTGAATCTGCAGCTAACAACAGTCATAATCAGACTGTTGATTAGTATGATGAGCAGCAATAGGTATGTCAAATTTTTCTTCCTGATGACCAGACATGTTTGAACAATTAAAACACTTTGTCCTCAGGCTCATACCTACCGACAGGTTACTCCTTTCCCTCATATGGAGGAAAGGTGTCAGTGGGTGAGGATGGGGAGAAACCCTCTAGGTCCAGTCCAATGATGAAGCCGGCCAGTGAGGCCAAAGCTCTGGACTTGCTACAGCAGCACGCCAGCCAGTACAAAAGCAAATCCCCATCCGTCCAAGACAACAAGACCCCACATGACCGAGACAGGGAGAGAGAAGGCGACCGGCCGCAATCCTCACCCTCTCAGCGCATCCTGCCTACCCATCATCATTTGGGATACCCTTTGCTGTCAGGACAGTATGATCTGTCCTACACCTCAGGTTAGACTTACACACCTTATATGGTGGACACACGGGTGAAAAGACGACAAAAACACAGCCTCTGATGCGGGCATTCAGCCCTGCATTACAACAGCTGTGTTGTTTGTTTAAGGTATGGATGAGACATGAAATACAATTTAGGAAATCAAGTCACATTTACAGGTATGTGTTTGTGTTGAAATTTTATTTGTCAGCCCTCTTGTTTTCCTTAGGATTCTCTCATACTCCTCTTTCCTGTTGTCCTCCCTTTTATGTGTTTTCCCATAAATCTCCCATATTTTTAGTCTTTCTAAGAAAAATTTGATATCTTGTGCGTAAATGTGCTCCATAAGGGCATATACAGAATGAAACTCGCGCTTAGAAGTGGCTTCCTTTGTAGAGAGCAGTCCAGAGCGCTCCTTTTAGACACACTTCATTTTTCAGACAAGACAATGATTATGTACTCTCTCAATCAAGGTTTACTGAGAACTTTTGCATGCTGTAAAGCAATGGAGAGACATTATTGGTCAACGTATTTCTAGACCAACGGAGCAAACTGTTTAAAAGGCATTGAGGATTATAGTGCGAGCACAAGGTTGTCAGATGTGACTGAGTGGCTAATGTAAATGGTTTCCATGACTTAGAGGTCGGGTAGGAGAGCCCCTTTTAGGATTCACCCTATGTACCCCTGTCTAAATGTAAGGTGCATGCAGACAGCAGTAAAGGTGGTGGAACAGCCTGAGGCACCAGAATATTGGTATGGTTTATCATTTTATCAGGTGTCAAAACACTGTCCAAGAGTTTAACAGCTTATACTACAGGCTTACAAATTTTTCACTGAAGCAATGTTAATTTTTTTTTTTTTTTTACATTTGACCTCTAATTCATAGTGACAATAGAAAAAGATGGGAAATGTAGCAAAATAAAGAAGTGGAATGACATGTGACAACGGTCCAGGTTGGCTGAGAATCACTGCTTGTAGGCATTTCTGCCCATGTGTTATGCACCTTAACCACTCAGTTACCCAGTGTAGCACTTATTTTCTCTTTCATCACAATAATTGTGATACATGTGATGCATACATGCTCTGTTTATGTATCAAAATAATATGCCAGGAATTTCAACTTGCAAATGTGTGATTTGCCAGTGCAGGTTTTTGCAAGAAGATTTGTTTGTTTGTTTGATGTTGATGTTGAGCCTGGTTTAGTTTTTTTCACAGGATGACTTTTGTAGCAATTTATTTTGAAAGAGCCCAAATTACACAGCTTTGAATTCTTTTTCTTTAATTAAAATTTTCAGTTTTCCTCATTTTATTTCTCTTATGTTTTGGTGTTGTACCATCTAGTTGCAATATGCATTTGCTTCTCACACATGATATTTGAAGTTGTCTGTGTTTACTGTGCGTATGCACAAATGTGTTTATGTGCCACACTCTGCAACCTGAAAGTCAAATTGCATTTTTTTTAACTGGCCGTGGTTTCAGGGACCTCTAGGGTGGAAAAGATTGAGCATTGGCTTTGTTCAATCAGAAAACAGTATTTTGTTTTCGGAAGGTTTGTTCTTCAAGCCATAGAATTGTATTTTTACAGATTTGTCATACTTGTCAAATGAATTTAAGTGGAGTGGAGTGGAGACTGCGATATTATAACTTTTAGTCCTTAGTATGAATCATGAAACAACACACAAAATTGCAATCTTTACTTAATATGCTGTCCTCTGCAAAAATGGACAACAACGCCTGGACCTTGTCATCAGTCCATTGGTTGGTTCTGCTGGCTGCTCCATCCTGATTAGCATAGTCTACCAAATGTGATGTGTTTGCAATTACAGGTGCTGAGGAAAGCTGAATATGTAGCATCATTACAGAAAACTATAGTGTTCTCAATCAGTCAATGACAATCACCACTAACCCTAATTTCCCTCAAAGAGGGGTTAAAACAGACCCGCTCTACCCTAATTTACACCCTAGTTTTTATGGTGAAAATAAACCGAGGAGAACAAAGTTCCCCAAAAGCTTCCTATTCCCAGCAGAAAATTTCTGCGCTAGTAATGCTTCTAAAATTGATATAATGGAGATGCTGCCGACTACGACTAAAATGGGTTTATTACTGTTAGGTTTAAGATTATGCAGTTCTGATTTTATGAAAACAGACTCCGTGGCATCAGTGTCTACTCACTCGTTTTAAGAATGTTATTGGCTGTACTACTTAAAATTTTTAATAGGTTTACATAAAAACTGACCTGGTGGTGGGGACTAGGAGACTTGCTGTTCATTTACAGCTGTTGAAGTTTTACTGGTTGAGTCTGGGTATGCATTTGCAGTCAGAAACTCTTGTTAGGCATGTTAGGTTGAAGCATGTTGAATTTTTCTGACAGTTGTCCCTTTACTTTCAGGCCTCTCCTCCTCAGCCATTGTTGCCAGTCAGCAAGCATCTGCCCCATCTATGTACCCTCCTGCACGAAGGTGAGAATGGTAAGATAAACACACTTTCGTATTAGATTGTTATACTCAAACAGTATTTTAATTTACTTTATTATGTTCACACTCAAACACATCTAAACTTGTCTATGCTTATAACATTAAAAGCTGACCTCTCCTATTTCTATCCATCCTACTTAAACAACTCTGTAATCTAGTTAGAACAAGTGCAGTGACCACAAATGTTTATCATCTGTATGATTCAGAATTTGCTGAAGCAGACATGTATCACTTCGGTCTAGTTGACTTGAGTGCCTTTATTCCGATGTTACAGTACTATAGCACCATCTAAGGGTTTGAAATCAGTATCTCAGTGTAGCTGAGTGGCAGTATGGCCTGTACTGTATGTCATATTGTTGGCTGTTGGGAATTGTTGGAAAAAATAGTTTTCGTATATAAACAACCTGCTTTGTGTACTTGCATACAAGTACTGTACATCAAGAACACCTAAGGACTGGACTGAGTAACTTAAATGCTAAACACATCTCTGGCCAATTAAACCAAGGTTTCTGCAGAACTAAAACGTAAGTGAAATTATTCTTATATTGTTTTTAACATTTGGTGGACATTCCAGTTGTTATTTGATGGCAGTGCAAGGTTACATGTACTTGCAAGTGGAACTTCCTGGAACTTTTATCCTCAAAAAATGGCTATTCTCACTCATGCATGGGCTTCAAGAATGTGTCAAAATTACTATGACAGGAAAAGGGAAGGAATTTATTTCTTTATTTTTTGTAAATTTGGTAAAATGGATTCAGTGCGTGGGAAGTAATTTCAACATGGAGACAAGAACTCTTTATTTTCTTTATTGTTAGGAAGTTTCACATTGTAGTGGTGTCCATCTAGTAAATTCAAAAATAAACATTTATGTAGCTGCCAACCCCATAAAAGTAGTAATTTACAGCTGGTAGATTTAATTGTTGAGTTGGTCCCTTTAAACCATTGCAGAAGAAGACACAATGAAATGACATCTGTAGCAGAGCTTCAGTCAAACTCAAGTAAATGAAAGCCATGTGGAACATGTGACATTTGAAGGTTATACTCTCCTTACCTGAGGTGTTTTATGCGAAATTGAAAATATGCATAAAAACAAGTGAATGGAAGCATGGTTATACTGTATATAACCATATATACTGATACTGTATCTGTTATATTCTAAAATCTGCCTTTAATTTGCAAGAAGTACTCCTACCAAGCACAGCTGAACAAAGTATTCAAAAGATATGTGAGATTAAAATAAAATGTATATATAGAAATGAAGTTACACTAACAGCAGCAGAATGTAATATATTTGTCTATATATAGAGAGGTGCCTGGCAGGTACTCCTGTGCAACTGTGCCTTTTGACCAATGTTGTCCTCTCACCTTATACAGGCACACCTGACTGACTGACCTCCATCCCTCTCAAAGTCATGTGAATGGGTCACATGAGGAAGCATTTCTGTTGTAACATCAGCTCAATGGTGTTTTGTGTATGTTTGATATCTCTGCCTGGATGTCCAGTTGCCCTTTGCTGGACTGGACCGGACCAAAAGGATTGAAGCCCTCATTCTGCTGGTCCTGCTGGTTCCAGGCGGTACTATTGGTGCTCAAGTGTGTGGGCAGCAGAGATTTTGGCTCAAAGACTGAGGACAAAGTGGACCTGGTGGGTGGAGACACAAGGAGATGCTGATGGTTGTTGGTGCTGGTGGGACATAGGGTGGGTCTGACAGTTCTGAGCTGCTGTGGCGGGGGGCGGGGGGGGGGGGGGGGGGGGGGGCTTTCAGAGTCTCGCTGGCTTTTTGCAGTAAGGAAAAGACGGTCACAGTCGTCTTTCAGTTTTTTTTATTTCATTCTCATATTTCAGAAATGGCTTCTGACCCTGAGACTTAATCTACAGTGGCCTCTGACCACTCTGAGAACCAGTGGTTGGACATCATCACACGTTCACCTGGACGTATCTCAGCTTTATGGAAAATAAAATGAATACTGTGCACAGAGAAGGACGGACCAATCAACAGGAAGCATTAGGAGTGATACTGTATCCTCATCCTGACTGACTCACAGACAGAGAGTCAGGTGGCATCAGGCTTCTCCACCTCAGTTTGTAGCTATTATGTATCCTGTGTGTGTGTGTGTGAGAGAGAGACAGTGAGAGTGTGTAAATACTGTACAGAGGAATTATTTTAAAGAGCCTGTTGGATGATGTTGAATTTCCTACTCTTTGTCTGGTAGCCTTCCCCTCTGTTTTTCTACTGTTGCTGATCTGATATTAAACCTGTAGCTGGTGGAACAATGTTCAAGCTCAGTTTCTTCATTTATTCGACCACAACCAGATGAAACTAAAAAAACATAGATGCAACTACCTTGAGCTGCTAGTACTTATTTTCTGTGAAATTACATTATCTATACAATTAAAAATGATATACATTTAAAAAATAATCTAATTGGTGCGGCTCTGTAACTGTCCACACCACATGCTGGTAGGGCCTTGAGAGGTTTCTCAAACACAGTGTGGCACACAGTAACCATAACTGCCACAGTTATGCTTACATGTGTTGTACAAGCCATAAAACATTTGTAAAGCAGATTTTTAAAACTTTTAAACCTTGCACTGTTTGTAAGTGTGGTATTTACTCACTATAGGCACTCACCACAGTTGCCTGGGGACAACTGATTGATTTCCCATAATTTCAGACCGGTGTTAAGAATGTATACATGGGGTGCCCCTGTAGCTCGCTAGGTTTCGCAGGTGACCCATAAACAGGGGCTATAGTCTCGATGCAGTAGTCATGTGTTCAAGTCCGACCCATGGCCATTTGCTGCATGTCTTTCCCCCATGTTTCCTATCTCTCTCTCTCTCTCTCTCTCTCTCTACTGTGCACTATAATAAAAAATAACGTTATACATGGTAAGACAGGGCCTACCTATGGCGCCTGGTAAAGTGGCTTTAAAATCACAAGCTTGGTTGCACCTCTTAATCAGGCCATGAAATGCTGGTAGACGGCCAGTTACAGTTGCTTGGAGAGTCTTGTGGAAACTCGGTAAGTCTGAGTGAGGCACAAGGTTGTCAGTTGTGTCTTGTCCGGTTCAGAGGCAGTATCCTTTTTTTTTTTTTTTTTTTTTTGTCTTTTTAGTAAATTTAGCGAAAAGTTTCAATTGTCATTCAAACTGGCATTTTTTGTTGACAGGATCTTTATTTGAGCAAGTGATACACATCGTAACATTTGCACTTTTAAAATGGGATGCGCTGCACACCAACAGATGCACAGTATAATCTTTTGCAAAAGGACACAGGTGCTGCATTCAGATGGAGCTCAATTGTGTTGCCATTTTCATTCCACCTCGTGGGCCTGTTTTCTATTGTTTGTCTGACCTTATTGTATTTACAATCATGAATCCAGTTTCAGTGTAGCCAAATAAACGGGAGTCTCAGACATGCTTTTCCTGTACTGTTTATTGTGTGGAAGCTAATCAGTCCCACCAACTGAACTGATCGAAATGACTCATTTTCAAGTATTTTCCAGTGCTCACAATTTCAGATTCAAAAGTTTTTGTTGCAAAATTCAGTGCATGAATATTCAGATTACTTAAATTTGATAGGCTAAACTCAGAGTCCAGAACTCTGGGCCACAAATTCAGCGTTAAAATTTGTTCTGATTAAATAATGAAGACTGATGTGCAACCCATTAAGACGATATATTAACTGGTGATCATGTTTATTTGTGAGGTTTGTTAATATGTTCCTGTTATTGTGCTCCAGATGAAGCAATTTACAAGTTTGTTACAAGTATGCCTACTTTGTGTGTCTGTGAGGTGTGACAAGATATTGAAGATCTTGCTGAAAACAGCTACTCCCACTCCTGAAATGTCAGTGACTGCCCCAAAATGTAATAGATCAAGTTAATTCCCTGAAACTCTGTCATCCAAGTGCTGGTGAATGCAGTTATTGTGTCTGAGTGCAGGTGAAAGCAGAAGAGTACGTGTATGATTGTTTTCTTAACTCTTAAAGTATTTTCCATCCATCTGTTATCTATACACCTCTTAATCCACAATAGCGTTGCGGGGGGCTGGACTCTATCGCAGCTGACTTAGCATGAAGGCAGGGGACACCCTGGATAGGTCACCAGTCTATCACAGCGCTACACAGAGACAAATAATCATGCTCACATTCACATCTATGGACAATTTGGAATCACCAATTAACCTCAGCATGTTTTTAGACTGTGGGAGGAAGCTAGAGTACCAGGAGAAAACCCACATAGGGAGAACACAGAAACTCCACACAGGACCTTCTAGCTGTGAGGGAACATTACTAAACATGCTACCACCATATAATGCAAGAGCTGTAAAATCCAAACAACTTGCAGATGGCTGTATGGTTGAAGTAGTTACTGGGAATGATTTTATTGCCTATTCTTCAGTACCGATGAGGGTTTTTTCGTGTAGTCTTAAGCAAAGTCTAAACCAAAAGCTTACGTTTTAATTTTAAAATAATCTCCATCCAAATGCCATTTAGTACCATTTTAGAAATCATCTCCATGCATACATACCTGTAAATACTTATCATATGACTATTCATGTACACTAAGCATGCAGGTACGTGTATGCAAATAAAGCTTATTTTGAGAAAATATTATAAAGGACAAACAGCAATGGTAAAAAGTAAGACAGTTGTGAACATAGGCATCAATGCTAGCAACATGTCAGTTGTTGTCCTTGTTGAAATAAGCATTCTTACTCAAAGCTGATGTCTTAGAAAAGGATATGAACTTGGCGAATCATTGAACGACAGCATACTGTTATGATCAGATTGTCCACTTGGTCACTCACTACTACATCTAATGTACTAATGGATCTCAAAAAAGTTTAATATTGTCCATCAGTCATTTAATAAAGTGAACATTTAATTCATTCAAGATGCATTACATGTGCACTGAAATGTTTCAAGTCTTTTATGTTTTGATTTAGATGCTTATGGCTTACAGCTCATGGAAATCAGGAACCAACTATCTCAGATTATTAGAACACACCCTAAGAACATTTTTAAAAGCATTTACAATGCAGAAGTGTTCAACTTCTGAAAAGTATGCTACTTAATTTATACACTTAATGCTTGGTTAAGGCTCCTTTACCATGAATTTCTGCATCAATGCAGCACAGCAACTTGGGACTTTCCCCAGCATCACAATGTGACAGACCTCAGAAGGTTCCTGGGGATGGTCAACTATCTGGCAAGGTACGTGCCAGATAGTTGACCATCACTTAAGTAAATCATAAAGTGGGTCATCCACTTTATGACTTACTTAAAACAAAGATGGAGTGGTTGTGGGGGGCAGCACAACTGGAGGCGTTCCAGAAACTTAAAGCTGCGCTAGCCTCTGCTCCTGTACTCACCGTCTATGATCTCACCAACCGTGGCATCAGCAGACGCCAGCAGTTACAGGCTGGGAGGCGTCTTACTCCAGCAACATGGGGATCACTGGAAGCCCATAACCTACTGTTACAGGTGCCTGAGCAATGCTAAGACCAGGTACACTCAAATTAAAAAAGAGTGTTTGGGCTTGTGAATATTTTGGAAGTACCTATACCAGGGCTGCCAACTGGTGACCAGACCTTAGAGTGAGATTTGGTTTGTGCTGGATGCTGACGGGGGGTCTAGGGGCCCTCCCCCTGAAAATTTTGAAAATTATTGATCCCATTTCCTGCATTCTGGTGTATTTTAAGAGCGTTTTGCCTGTTAAAATCTTATTGAAGCATGGCTGTACTAAAGACCACAAACCACTCACACAGGCACCTAGTTTTTGCTCATAGTTTCCCATCCAAGTGCTAACCAGCCACAACCTGCTGAGCTTCTAATATTTGATGGGATCAGCACTCTCAAGGTGGTGTAGCCATAAATTATGCTACATTTGACACTTTAACTTGCATGTAAACTTATTATTAAATTTTAAATACAGTACATTACAGTTTTAGAATAGAAAGCACTTTTTTGTTTGAGTTGATACTTATCTAAAACGTTTATCTCATCTGTCTTCATATTTTTTGTATATTCATATTTGTTTTTTAAAACAAACGATGTAGCTGAAAATTAAACAATCAGATCACAATATCCAGCAGAATTGGAAACACAATTTAATACATGGAATGAAAGGGGCATAGCCTGAAAAATGTTGACAATCCCTGCTGTAATGTAACAGGAAAATATTGTGCTGTAATTAGGTGCAGCTAAGGTCCTTGTACAAGAGTTAATATGCAGATTATATTTAATTGGAAACATTTTCAACTCTATAATAGAGTTGGATTTTTCTGAAAATAGTAATTCTGCTTTGTGGAATGAATATTTAAACTTTTTTTAAAAAATGCAAATAGATTTGTTTGAGGAAAACTTAAGTGACAGACTTATTTTTTACTGTTTCCAGATACATTTTAATATTTAGTTACATTAACGCAGGCTGGTGAGGTCATCACAACTGCAATATTTCAATTTCATTGTAAATTTGAGGGTAATATTTCCAATCATTTACTTTTTGAAAGCAGGACTTTAAAATAGTAATTTAGAATTTACAATTAGAACAATATGTCAATAGGAACAGTTTAAAACCAGTTTTCTCACAATTCCACTCACGCTAGAGGTTAGTGAACAAAGAAAATCATCTACAATAACAAATTATATTTTGATTATGGTTAAACTGAGCATTCACTTTAAAGAAATTCTCATTTTCCATGTAGTTTGTACCAAATTACATGGTTCTTTGCAGTGAAGTCTACATTTTACACAACTTGTATACAATAGGTGAAATTACAGTTAAATTGCAGATACTTCTTCCATCTTCCAGGCTGCTTTCTTGTTGTTTGTTGCTCTGGATTCTTTCATCCAGAGCAACAAATAAGAATGAAAGCTGTATCAGCAATAAACAAAATGACTTAATATTTATTATATCATAAAATCTAAAGTATAATAAATTAAATATATCAGCAACCCCGACTGACACTAAAGACATCAGTAATATTAATAAATCTATTTTGCTATCCAGTTACTTCAATAACAGCCAGGGAAACCACAATAATCTTAAAATTCTTTATTCATAAACTTAATGCAAGTTTACAAATTACTGTACATGGTCAAAATTTTTTTCAAATGGAAAATGAAAAATAAAAACCATCGTGAGCCAACAGAGCCAGACTATCATCAGCTTGTTGGTGCCGGAAAATGAATTGACTATTGAGATAAATGAATCTTTTCAACACACTTTCTAATTTTGACCATGGTAGTTTTTGATTTTTGTTGAATAATTTAGTTTTTTAAGAAAAGTAAAACAATGCAAGCATCTAAAATACAAGCAGGGTGTTTGGAAAAGCTGTGTTAAAAATTCCTTCATCTGTTTCACAGCACTTGGGAATTTTTTGGGAAAAAATCTAAAATTTCATAGGGGAGCTAATAATTTTGTCTTCAACTGTATTATACTTGCCTTCAGCTGTATTATACTTTTAAAAAATAATTTGAGTTGTCTGTCACTAAACATCTTTAAGGATGAAGAAAAAAATACTACAGGTCAAATACTTACTTGGAAAATTATTGAAATTATTCCAGAAGAGAGAGCTTGGGGGTCAATGGAAGACATGTTGTTTACAGTATTAATATTTTCCTGCCAAAAATATTTATTTGTTTTGCAGTTCAGAGTGTGGGGGACTGGGAAATGTAGTGTTTGTCTACATTCAGTCAGAAATAGGTACTGCTAGACAGCCTTAAAAAATGTTGCAATTTTACAACTGTGGGCCTCAGAGAGTTAAATGGATTCCAATACAGTGGTTATGGTGAATATGACAGTTTCATAAATAAGTGATAAAGCTGCCAGTGTGGAAAGGCGATCACATCTAATGTACTTATATTAACCCAATGTACATTTTAGTACCACTTAGGTTTGGTCACCTGAGGTGGTACCAATATTTGGTCTGGCCCATGGACTAACTAGTTAAGGTTCCCTGACAGAAAGATTTGAAGAAGCTTCTTGCTAAATCAAAGGATTTACATTTCCTCAAGGGGGATAGTCTTTACTGAGCCTTCTTGAAAATAACCTCATTGTTCTTGTATCAGTTGAATTGGCTGATGGAAAACAAGATATTTAAGATATTTTAACATTGAACTATCTCTATCTGTTTAATTTTACATTTTCTGTGGGAAGACCTCCTATTCTGTCCTTCTTAAATCTGTAATTGAGTCTTGGGTTTTCCTAACATTCATTAAAAAGATTAAGTTCTCTTTAGTAAAATAGATTATTGCCTTGTAGACCCACTTAGAATTACTGTCTAAAAACTTTTTCAATTTGACAAGACACCTGATTGTGCCTATAGTCAGCAACTGCATTTCACCTACAGCTAGGAAATTCGGTTCACATCTGTAAAAATAAGTATTTGCTGGATTTAGCTGATGGTTTTCTTACATCAGAAATGTCGACACCATACAAAAGGATACATTTTCAGTTTCCTGAAACTTTAATGATTACAACGGCATAGTAACAAAAATAAGAACTTGAGTTACTGAGTTTTATGCGGCTCCAGAGAAAATCAAAAGAAGGCAGCATATTCATTGGTTTTCATGTTTCTGGTGCTCAGGCGCTACGCTGGTGGCATCAAAGGCCACAGGTGACCCCAAGGCCCAGTGGGGGTCCATGCCAAGGGTGGTGCTGGTGCTGAAGTGGGTGTGGAATTTCGCTGGATTTTGGTTGATTTTTATGTTAATGTTGTTAAGAGAATATTAGAAATTTTACATTTTAGATATTTTTAGGATTTTTTTTGGGAAGATTTTTACTCATTTTTCTGAAAATATATACAAGAAGTTTCTTGCCAAGTGTGTTTTTTTGTTTTTTTTTTTTTAAATGAAACTTTTAAGGGAGACTTTTAAGGAATTATTGAAATTTTCTTCCTGAAGGTTTTGCAAATTTTCAGAAATTTGGGAAGAATTTTTGGGGAATTTTTTTTTGCTGAATTTTTGGATTTTTTTCAGACAAGGAAACAATATTTTTTGGTGCCCGTGAATGAAGACAACAGGAGGGTTATGTGCTTCAGTCCTGGAGATTGTTTCAGAATAAAAGCTGCAGATTTGAAATCCTCAGGGTGTGTGTGGTTAGTCATCAGAGATGCTCACACCGAGCTCTGCAACATCACAAACCTACTATTATGTATGTTGCCTGTTTTGTTTCTCCCTGACGCTGTTTGCTACAATTCCACAGTTTCATTTAACTTTTATCCAGAGTGATCTGAAGTAGGTGCAACATACAGTTGATGTCCCTGAACACATCATCAGTGATGCTTCCTGGACTTTCAGCATCAGTCATCCAGGACACCCAGGCACAGCGCCCCCTACAGGTACCTAGTACAGAACATACTGATTTAATGTCTGTCAAAGTACAAATAATAATAATAATAATAATAATAATAATAATAATAATAATAATAATAATAATAATAATAATAATAATAATAATAATAATAATGAGACTCAAATCTGACACGTGTTAGATTCACGTGTGAAACAATAATGCTCAGTTTCGCTGAATGTAATTCTGGGATTTAGCAGAAAAATATTTACTCCTCCTTCAGTCCTGTTTTCTGCCCACAGCTGCTGGTTGTCAGATTATTTCCTCTGGCTTTAACCCTCCTGTTGTCTTCATTTATGAGCACCAAAAAATATTGTTTCTTTGTCTGAAAAAAAATTGTGTGTGTATGTATGTATGTAATCCCCCAAATTTGGCAAGAAAATTCGTGTAAATATTTTCAAAAAATTCGTAAAGATCTTCCAACAAGAATCCTAAAAATTTCTAAAGTGATTACATAGAAATCAGTAAAATTTCGAATAATTTCTTTAAGAACATTCACAAAAAAATCAACCAAAATCCAGCGAATTTCGCTGGATTTTGATTGATTTTTTGTGAATGCTCTAAAGAAACTTTTTTCCCCCACCAAAACATTTTCAAAAATTTCCCTAAAATGTTGACATCAGAAGTTTCATACTTTTAAAATCACATTTTCAAACTGTAAAACATGTCAATTTGACCCGCAGGACAACACGAGGGTTAATAAACACCTTCAGCATCAGTGCTTCATATGCGCATTTACGCACGAGGTGTCACAGCAGCGGTGCGTTCATTAAGATGTGAAGATCAATAATATCCAGACTCTGTTCCACACAGATTCTATGTTTATAGGGTTTAATTATTTGTATTAAATCTTCTGTGGGTGAATCCTGAGTTCCATCAGAGCTGCCAGGAGACTTTTATTAAGGTAAGCGGCCATAACGCACAAAATTACACAGCACTGCTTGAACTGCGTTACTAGAAGGACTATAAGATGATTTTAGTCCAATCATTTGCTTTTCACCATCTTTGTTCCCACTGAGATGCTTCAATCAGAGGCGGATCTTGTCAGAAAAGGTTCAGATAGCTTTGAGGCTCCGCACATTTCTGACAGGTGATGGAAACTCGTCCACATATGTGGAAAAACGAAACAGAAATGGATTATAGATTTAGCTCCAGATCAGAACTGGTCAAGCACAGGCGCGTGCGTGCATCATTTGTCATGGCAACAGAAGGTGACGCGCACCTATAAAAGGCCTGCTGACCTTCAGACGTTCCCATTTTGCATTCGGACGTTTACTTGGCCCCTTGCAAAACTACAAGCCAGCTGCAAAGCTAGCAATTTTGGAGAGTCGGAAAACTTGGAAATCTTTGGGCACTTCGGACCTCAGCGGATTCACGTCGGATAAGCCACAACACCCGAAGAAACACCTGAAGTCGGCCAGCTCGACCGTCACCATGAAGGTAAAAAGATTCACTTCATGCTTTTCTCTTCTCTGAGCACTGCGTTTCACGGTCTAACTGTACAGGCAAACGTGTTGATGAAACTGTTGTTTTGTTTGAGATCATGAATTTTAGTCTAATTTAACATGGAAAGTTTGGTGGAAAATGGCTGCTGGTCCATTTTTTATGAAGTGCTCCAAAAACAATCAGTTGTGTGTGAAGCATTGAAGGTCCTCAGAGCCTCTTTTTAAACTTTCTGAAGCAAAATTCTGTTTATTTTATTGTGGAGATTCATTTAAATGTGCTGAGAGCATTAAAATGAATGATTTGTGTGTTAGCTAACTGAAAAAACGTCAAAGATCTGTATTTTATAAATGGTTATTTGTTCTTTTACAATGTTTGACCGTAAAAGTAGACTTTTTCTCGTTTCATTTTTGTATTGTATATGTAGTGAGAAATTGTAAATAATTTCTGTATAATTTGACATCAAAAATCTAAAAAACAAAATGGCGACTGGGCCATTTTTCATAAAATGCTCCAAATGTGTATCTTTGGTAACCATGGAGACGATGGAAGTATTAGCAGAAGCGTCAGGGGGGAAACGTCACGATGTCAGAACGTGCAGGTGTAAAGAAAGCAGCTTGTCTTAAAAAAAAAAAAAAAAAAAAAAAGAAACTGTAAATGATGTCGACATCAAAAATATGTATTTTTACAAACAGTAATTATTATTATTATTATTTTACAACAGCTAGCACTAAATGCATGCTATTTTCACTGTATTTAAATCACCAAAATATAGTTAATTTACAAATATTTGCTGTTATCTACAAGAGAAAGATATAAGCATTTCAGATTGAAATCAAATGGTAAATAATTTCAAAATGGCTATTTTACAGATTTCTCCTGTTTTCTTCAGTTACAGAAAGCATTTAGTGAAATAATATTCATGTACATATTGACTGTAAAAGAAAAGAAAAATAATAACGAATGTTTAAATCAATAGACTGTATTTTTCTTGTTATTTCAGTGTTTTACTGTTGTGTTATTGTTTAAAAATAGTGAACTACTGCATTGTTCAAGTGAAAATAACAGCAAATACCTGTTTTTCTATTTTTAAAATTAATTAGAAATACAATAATAATAATAATAATAATAATAATAATAATAATAATAATAATAATAATAATAATAATAATAATAATTGTTATTTGTTATCTAGTAGTAGTAGTAGTATTTCAGAAAACATAAAGCATCATACAATAATTATTATTATGGCTATATTTAAAAATTATTTTTATTGAAATACTTCACAGATATTTCCTGTTATTTCCACTATTTTTAACCTATATTCACAATGGTTTACTGTGTTATTATTCTTGTTCAAAATAGTGGAATACTGTATTGTCCAACTGAAAAAGAACAGCAAATATCTGTATTTATATTTTTTTAAAATAATGAGAAATGTAATGACAACAACAAATATAATAATAATAATAATAATAATAATAATAATAATAATAATAATAATAATAATAATAATAATAATAATAATAATAATATTAATATTAATATTAATAGTTATTTATTATCTAGTAGTAGCAGTAGTAGTAGTTTTACAGAAAATATATTATATAGTATAATAATTATTATTATGGTTATAATTTTATATTAATTTTATTTAAATACTTCCCGTTATGTCCATTATTTATGATCTATATTCACAGTGGTTTACTGTATTATTATTATTGTTAAAAATAGTGGAATAATATATTGTCCAAGTGAAAATCACAGCAAATATCTGTATTTAAATTTTAAAAATGTATTCAAAATGTAATAATAATAATAATAATAATAATAATAATAATAATAAGAAGAAGAATGATAATAATAATAGTAATAATAATAATAATTATTATTTGTTATCTAGCAGTAGTAGTAGTAGTAATAGTAGTAATATTGCAGAAAATATAAAACATAGTACAATATTTGTTATTATTGTTTTTTTTAAATATTATGTTTATTTAAATACTTCACAGGTATTTCCTGTTGTTTCCACTATTTTTAACCTATGTTCACAGTGGTTAACGGTATTCTTATTATTGTTAAAAAATAGGGGAATACTGTATTGTCCAACTGAAAAAGAACAGTAAATATCTGTATTTATATTTTTAAAAATAAAGATAAATATAATAATAATAATAATAATAATAATAATAATAATAATAATAATAATAATAATAATAATAATAATTGTCATTTGTTATCTAGTAGTAGTAGTAGTATTACAGAAAATAGAAAACATGATGCAATACTTATTATTAGGGTTATAGTTTTTATTTATACTATTCAAAGATAGTTCCTTTTATTTCCACTATTTTCAACCTATATTCACAGTGGTTTACTGCATTATTATTATTGTCATTTTTATTATTATTATTATTATTATTATTATTATTATTATTATTATTATTATTATTATTATTATTATTTATAAAATAGTGGAATACTGTATTGTCCAAGTGAAAAAAAACTCAGGATTTTGGAGGACAAGAACAAGCTCTTCTCTAGCTTCTACGGGCGATCCTCAAGGAGCAGCAGAGGCAACGTGGCTGCCCACAAGGTAAGAGGTCTGCTGGACCTGCTACCGGGTGGTGGTAGTGGTGGTGGCAGTAGCCAGTTATTTTATTTGAATTAACTGTCTTAGAATGGGTTGAGTGTGATTCTGTGAGCTCGGTTCTTGTCGGTGGTTCTCTGGTCAGGCGGGTTGTACAAAGTGTGAGTGTATCTGGGTGGGATCGTTTGAAACATCCAGCGGTCCCCCCCTTACAGTGAAGCTCCACTCAAAAGGTGATCAGGATGCAGACATCATGTGATGGAGGAGGAACATGTGTCTGTATCCCAGCCTGGACCAACAGTGGAGTCAACACACATGGCAGTGTTGGCGGTGGCGGTGTTAGTGGTGGTGGCGGTGGTGGGGGTGGTGGGGGTGGGGGTGGCGGTGGTTGCGGCGGTGGCGGTAGCCACCAACTTCATTTGAATTAATTGTCTTAGATTGGGTTCAGTGTGATTCTTTGAGTTCGGTCCTCATCGGTGGTAATCTGGTCAGGGGGCTTGGACAAAGTGTTAGTGGATCTGGGGGGGGGGATCCGTTTAAACATCCAGCGGTCGCCCCCTTACAGTGAAGGTCCACTCAAAAGGTGAAAAGGATGCAGACATCATGTGATGGAGGAGGAACATGTGTCTGTATCCCACCCTGGACCCAGGGGTTTGTACAAAGTGTGAGTGGATCTGGGGGGGATCATTTGAAACATCCAGCAGTCGCCCCCTTACAGTGAAGGTCAACTCAAAAGGTGAAAAGGATGCAGACATCATGTGATGGAGGAGGAACATGTGTCTGTATCCCACCCTGGACCCAGACTGAAGTCCACACACATGGAAGTGTTGGCGGTGGTGGTGGTGGCTGTGGTGGTGGTCGCTGCGGTGGTGGCGGTGGTTGCAGTAGCCACCAATTTTATTTGAATTAATTGTCTTAGATTTGGTTGAGTGTGATTCTTTGAGCTCGTTTCTTGTCGGTGGTGATCTGGTCAGGGGGGCTTGTAGAAAGTGTGAGTGGATTTGGGTGGGATCGTTTTAAACATCCAGTGGTTCCCCCCTTACAGTGAAGCTCCATTCAAAAGGTGATCAGGATGCAGACATCATGTGATGGAGGAGGAACATGTGTCTGTATCCCAGCCTGGACCAACAGTGGAGTCCACACACATGGCAGTGTTAGCGGTGGCATTGTTAGTGGTGGTGGTGACGGTGGTGACGGTGGTGGTGGTGGCGGTGGTGGCGGAAGTAGTGGTGGTGGTGGTGGCGGTGTGGATGGTGACGGCGGTGGCGGTGGTGGTGGTGGTGGTGGTGGTGGTGGTGGTGGTGGCGGTGGTGGTGGCGGCGGTGGTGGTGGCGGTGGTGGTGGTGGCGGTTATGGTGGCGGTGGCTTTTGTGGTGGTGGCGGCGGTGGTGGCAGTGGTGGCGGTGGTGGCGGTGGTGGCGGTAGCCACCAATTTTATTTGAATTAATTGTCTTAGATTTGGTTGAGTGTGATTCTGTGAGCTCGGTTCTTCTCGGTGGTTCTGTGGTCAGGGGGGCTTGTACAAAGTTTGAGAGGATCTGGGTGGGATCATTTGAAACATCCAGCGGTCCCCCCCTTACAGTGAAGCTCCATTCGAAAGGTGATCAGGATGCAGACATCATGTGATGGAGGAGGAACATATGTCTGTATCCCAGCCTGGACCAAATGTGGAGTCCACACACATGGCAGTGTTGGCGGTGGCATTGTTAGTGGTGGTGACGGTGGTGGTGGTGGCGGTGGTGGCGGTGGTAGTGGTGGTGGCGGTGATGGCGGCAGTGGCGGCAGCCACCAATTTTATTTGAATTAATTGTTTTAGATTGGGTTGAGTGTGATCCTTTGAGCTCGGTTCTTGTCGGTGGTTCTCTGGTCAGGGGGGCTTCTACAACGTGTCAGTGGATCTGGGGGTTATCGTTTGAAACATCCAGCGGCATCCCCCTTAGAGTGAAGCTCCACTCAAAAGGTGAACAGGATGCAGACATCATGTGATGGAGGAGGAACATGTGTCTATATCCTAGCCTTGACCAACAGTGGAGTCCACACACATGGCAGTGTTAGCGGTGGGTTGTCTGCGGTGGTGATGGTGGCAGCGGTCTCGGTCGTGGTGGTGGTGGTGGTGGTGGCGGTGGTGGCGGTGGTGGCGGCGGTGGCGGCAGCCACCAATTTTATTTGAATTAATTGTCTGAGATTGGGTTGAGTGTGATTCTTTGAGCTCTTTTCTTGACGGTGGTGATCTGGTCAGGGAGGCTTGTACAAAGTTTTACTGGATCTGTGTGGGATCGTTTGAAACATCCAGCAGTCCCCCCTTACAGTGAAGCTCCACTCAAAAGGTGATCAGGATACAGACATCATGTGATGGAGGAGGAACATGTGTCTGTATCCCACCCTGGACCCAGAGTGAAGTCCACACACATGGCAGTGTTGCCGGTGGTGGTGGTGGCTGTGGTGGTGGTGGTGGCGACGGTGGTGGCGGTGATGGCGGTAGCCACCAATTTTATTTGAATTAATTGTCTTAGATTTGGTTGAGTGTGATTCTTTGAGCTCGTTTCTTGTCGGTGGTTCTCTGGTCAGGGGTCTTGTAGAAAGTGTGAGTGGATTTGGGTGGGATCGTTTTAAACATCCAGTGGCTCCCCCCTTACATTGAAGCTCCATTCAAAAGGTGATCAGGATGCAGACATCATGTGATGGAGGAGGAACATGTGTCTGTATCCCAGCCTGGACCAACAGTGGAGTCCACACACATGGCAGTGTTGGCGGTGGCATTGTTAGTGGTGGTGGTGACGGTGGTGACAGTGGTGGTGGTGGCGGTGGTGGCGGTAGTAGTGGTTGTGGTGGTGGCGGTGTGGATGGTGACGGCGGTGGCGGTGGTGGTGGATGTGGTGGTGGTGGTGGTGGATGTGGTGGTGGTGGTGGTGGCGGTGGTGGTGGCGGCGGTGGTGGGGGCGGTGTTGGTGGTGGCGGTGATGGTGGCGGTGATGGTGGTGGTGTTGGTGGCGGCGTTGATGGTGGCGATGGTTGCGGTACCCACCAACTTTATTTGAATTAACTGTCTTAGATTGCGTTGAGTGTGATTCTGTGATCTCGGTTCTTGTACATGGTTCTCTGGTCAGGGGGCCTTGTACAAATTGTGAGTGGATCTGGGTTCGATCGTTTGAAACATCCAGCGGTCCCCCTCTTACAGTGAAGCTCCACTCAGAAGGTGATCAGGATGCAGACATCATGTGATGGAGGAGGAACATGTGTCTGTATCCCACTCTGGACCCAGAGTGAAGTCCACACACATGGCAGTGTTGGTGGTGGTGGTGGTGGTGGCGGTTTTGGTGGTGGCGGCTGTGGTGGTGGTGGCGGCGGTGGTGGCAGTGGTGGCGGTGGTGGCGGTGGTGGCGGTGGTGGCGGTAGCCACCAATTTTTTTTGAATTAAATGTCTTCGATTGGGTTGAGTGTGAATCTGTGAGCTCGGTTCTTGGCGGTGGTTCTCTGGTCGGGGGGGCTTGTACAAAGTTTGAGTGGATCTGGGTGGGATCGTTTGAAACATCCAGCGGTCACCCCTTACAGTGAAGCTCCACTCAGAAGGTGATCAGGATGCAGACATTATGTGATGGAGGAGGAACATGTGTCTGTATCCCAGCCTGGAACAACAGTGGAGTCCACACACATTGCAGTTTTGGCGTTGGCGGTGTTAGTGGTGGTGGCGGTGATGGCGGCGGTGGCAGCAGCCACCAATTTTATTTGAATTAATTGTCTGAGATTGGATTGAGTGTGATTCTTTGAGCTCTTTTCTTGTCGGTGGTGATCTGGTCAGGGGGGCTTGTACAAAGTTTGAGTGGATCTGGGTGGGATTGTTTGAAACATCCAGCAGTCCCCCCTTACAGTGAAGCTCCACTCAAAAGGTGATCAGGATGCAGACATCATGTGATGGAGGAGGAACATTTGTCTGTATCCCACCCTGGACCCAGGGTGAAGTCCACACACATGGCAGTGTTGCCGGTGGTGGTGGTGGCTGTGGTGGTGGTGGCGGCGGTGGTGGCAGTGGTGGCGGTGGTGGCGGTAACCACCAATTTTATTTGAATTAATTGTCTTAGATTTGGTTGAGTGTGATTCTTTGAGCTCGTTTCTTGTCGGTGGTTCTCTGGTCAGCGGGCTTGTAGAAAGTGTGAGTGGATTTGGGTGGGATAATTTGAAACATCCAGTGGTTCCCCCTTCACAGTGAAGCTCCATTCGAAAGGTGATCAGGATGCAGACATCATGTGATGGAGGAGGAACATGTGTCTGTATCCCAGCCTGGACCAACAGTGGAGTCCACACACATGGCAGTGTTGGCGGTGGCATTGTTAGTCGTGGTGGTGACGGTGCTGATGGTGGTGGTGGTGCCGGTGATGGCGGCGGTGGCGGCAGCCACCAATTTTATTTGAATTAATTGTCTGAGATTTGGTTGAGTGTGATTCTTTGAGCTCTTTTCTTGACGGTGGTGATCTGGTCAGGGGGGCTTGTACAAAGTTTGAGTGGATCTGGGTGGGATCGTTTGAAACATCCAGCAGTCCCCCCCTTAAAGCTCCACTCAAAAGTTGATCAGGATGCAGACATCATGTGATGGAGGAGGAACATATGTCTTTATCCCAGCCTGGACCAACAGTGGAGTCCACACACATGGCAGTGTTGGCGGTGGCATTGTTAGTGGTGGTGACGGTGGTGGTGGTGGTGGTGGCGGTGGTGGTGGCGGTGGTGGTGGTGGCGGTGTGGATGATGACGGTGGTGGCGGTGGTGGTGGTGGTGTTGGCGGTGGTCATGGTGGCGGTGGTGGCGGTAGAAAGTGTGAGTGGATTTGGGTGGGATCGTTTGAAACATCCAGCGGTCCCCCACTTACAGTGAATTTCCACTCAGAATGTGATCAGGATGCAGACATTATGTGATGGAGGAGGAACATGTGTCTGTATCCCAGCCTCGACCAACAGTGGAGTCCACACACATTGCAGTTTTGGCGTTGGCGGTGTTACTGGTGGTGCCGGTGATGGCGGCGGTGGCGGCAGCCACCAATTTTATTTGAATTAATTGTCTGAGATTGTGTTGAGTGTGATTCTTTGAGCTCTTTTCTTGTCGGTGGTGATCTGGTCAGGGGGGCTTGTACAAAGTTTGAGTGGATCTGGTCGGGATCGTTTGAAACATCCAGCAGTCCCCCCTTACAGTGAAGCTCCACTCAAAAGGTGATCAAGATTCAGACATCATGTGATGGAGGAGGAACATGTGTCTGTATCCCACCCTGGACCCAGAGTGAAGTCCACACACATGGCAGAGATGCCGGTGGTGGTGGTGGCTGTGGTGGTGGTGGCGGCGGTGGTGGCAGTGGTTGCAGTTGCCACCAATTTTATTTGAATTAATTGTCTTAGATTTGGTTGAGTGTGATTCTTTGAGCTCGTTTCTTGTCGGTGGTGATCTGGTCAGGGGGGCTTGTAGACAGTGTGAGTGGATTTGGGTGGGATCGTTTGAAACATCCAGTGGTTCCCCCCTTACAGTGAAGCTCCATTCAAAAGGTGATCAGGATGCAGACATCATGTGATGGAGGAGGAACATGTGTCTGTATCCCAGCCTGGACCAACAGTGGAGTCCACACACATGGCAGTGTTAGCGGTGGCATTGTTAGTGGTGGTGGTGACGGTGGTGACGGTGGTGGTGGTGGCGGTGGTGGCGGAAGTAGTGGTGGTGGTGGTGGCGGTGTGGATGGTGACGGCGGTGGCGGTGGTGGTGGTGGTGGTGGTGGTGGTGGTGGTGGCGGTGGTGGTGGCGGCGGTGGTGGTGGCGGTGGTGGTGGTGGCGGTTATGGTGGCGGTGGCTTTTGTGGTGGTGGCGGCGGTGGTGGCAGTGGTGGCGGTGGTGGCGGTGGTGGCGGTAGCCACCAATTTTATTTGAATTAATTGTCTTAGATTTGGTTGAGTGTGATTCTGTGAGCTCGGTTCTTCTCGGTGGTTCTGTGGTCAGGGGGGCTTGTACAAAGTTTGAGTGGATCTGGGTGGGATCGTTTGAAACATCCAGCGGTCCCCCCCTTACAGTGAAGCTCCATTCGAAAGGTGATCAGGATGCAGACATCATGTGATGGAGGAGGAACATATGTCTGTATCCCAGCCTGGACCAACAGTGGAGTCCACACACATGGCAGTGTTGGCGGTGGCATTGTTAGTGGTGGTGACGGTGGTGGTGGTGGCGGTGATGGCGGCGGTGGCGGCAGCCACCAATTTTATTTGAATTAATTGTCTTAGATTGGGTTGAGTGTGATTCTTTGAGCTCGGTTCTTGTCGGTGGTTCTCTGGTCAGGGGGGCTTGTACAACGTGTCAGTGGATCTGGGGGTTATCGTTTGAAACATCCAGCGGCACCCCCCTTAGAGTGAAGCTCCACTCAAAAGGTGAACAGGATGCAGACATCATGTGATGGAGGAGGAACATGTGTCTGTATCCTCGCCTTGACCAACAGTGGAGTCCACACACATGGCAGTGTTAGCGGTGGGTTGTCTGCGGTGGTGATGGTGGCAGCGGTCTCGGTCGCGGTGGTGGTGGTGGTGGCAGTGGTGGCGGTGGTGGCGGCGGTGGCGGAAGCCACCAATTTTATTTGAATTAATTGTCTGAGATTGGGTTGAGTGTGATTCTTTGAGCTCTTTTCTTGACGGTGGTGATCTGGTCAGGGGGGCTTGTACAAAGTTTTACTGGATCTGGGTGGGATCGTTTGAAAAATCCAGCAGTCCCCCCTTACAGTGAAGCTCCACTCAAAAGGTGATCAGGATGCAGACATCATGTGATGGAGGAGGAACATGTGTCTGTATCCTAGCCTTGACCAACAGTGGAGTCCACACACATGGCAGTGTTAGCGGTGGGTTGTCTGCGGTGGTGATGGTGGCAGCGGTCTCGGTCGTGGTGGTGGTGGTGGTGACGGTGGTGGCGGCGGTGGCGGCAGCCACCAATTTTATTTGAATTAATTGTCTGAGATTGGGTTGAGTGTGATTCTTTGAGCTCTTTTCTTGACGGTGGTGATCTGGTCAGGGGGGCTTGTACAAAGTTTTACTGGATCTGGGTGGGATCGTTTGAAACATCCAGCAGTCCCCCCTTACAGTGAAGCTCCACTCAAAAGGTGATCAGGATGCAGACATCATGTGATGGAGGAGGAACATGTGTCTGTATCCCACCCTGGACCCAGAGTGAAGTCCACACACATGGCAGTGTTGCCGGTGGTGGTGGTGGCTGTGGTGGTGGTGGCGGCGGTGGTGGCAGTGGTGGCGGTGGTGGCGGTAGCCACCAATTTTATTTGAATTAATTGTCTTAGATTTGGTTGAGTGTGATTCTTTGAGCTCGTTTCTTGTCGGTGGTTCTCTGGTCAGGGGGTTTGTTGAAAGTGTGAGTGGATTTGGGTGGGATCGTTTGAAACATCCAGTGGTTCCCCCTTTACAGTGAAGCTCCATTCGAAAGGTGATCAGGATGCAGACATCATGTGATGGAGGAGGAACATGTGTCTGTATCCCAGCCTGGACCAAAAGTGGAGTCCACACACATGGCAGTGTTGGCGGTGGCATTGTTAGTGGTGGTGGTGACGGTGGTGGTGGTGGCGGTGGTGACGGCGGTGGCGGTAGCCACCAATTTTATTTGAATTAAATGTCTTAGATTGGGTTGAGTGTGATTCTGTGAGCTCGGTTCTTGTCGGTGGTTCTCTGGTCAGGGGGCTTGTACAAAGTTTGAGTGGATCTGGGTGGGATCGTTTGAAACGACCAGCAGTCCCCCCCTTACAGCTCCACTCAAAAGGTGATCAGGATGCAGACGTGATGGAGGAGGAACATATGTCTGTATCCCAGCCTGGACCAACAGTGGAGTCCACACACATGGCAGTGTTGGCGGTGGCATTGTTAGTGGTGGTGACGGTGGTGGTGGTGGTGGTGGTGGTGGTGGCGGTGGCGGTGGTGGTGGCGGTGGTGGTGGTGGCGGTGTGGATGATGACGGCGGTGGCGGTGGTGGTGGTGGTGTTGGCGGTGGTCATGGTGGCGGTGGTGGCGGTAGCCACGAATTTTATTTGATTTAACTGTCTTAGATTGGGTTGAGTGTGATTCTGTGATCTCGGTTCTTGTACATGGTTCTCTGGTCAGGGGGCCCTGTACAAAGTGTGAGTGGATCTGGGTGGGATGGTTTGAAACATCCAGCGGTCCCCCCCTTACAGTGAAGCTCCACTCAGAAGGTGATCAGGATGCAGACATTATGTGATGGAGGAGGAACATGTGTCTGTATCCCAGCCTGGACCAACAGTGGAGTCCACACACATTGCAGTTTTGACGTTGGCGGTGTTAGTGGTGGTGCCGGTGATGGCGGCGGTGGCGGCAGCCACCAATTTTATTTGAATTCATTGTCTTAGATTGGGTTGAGTGTGATTCTTTGAGCTCGGTTCTTGTCGGTGGTTCTCTGGTCAGGGGGGCTTGTACAACGTGTGAGTGGATCTGGGTGGGATCGTTTGAAACATCCAGCGGTCCCCCCCTTACAGTGAAGCTCCACTCAGAAGGTGATCAGGATGCAGACATCATGTGATGGAGGAGGAACATGTGTCTGTATCCCACTCTGGACCCAGAGTGAAGTCCACACACATGGCAGTGTTGGCGGTGGTGGTGGTGGCGGTAGCCACCAATTTTATTTGAATTAATTGTCTTACATGTGGTTGAGTGTGATTCTGTGAGCTCGGTTCTTCTCGGTGGTTCTCTGGTCAGGGGGGCTTGTACAAAGTTTGAGAGGATCTGGGTGGGATCATTTGAAACATCCAGCGGTCCCCCCCTTACAGTGAAGCTCCATTCAAAAGGTGATAAGGATGCAGACATCATGTGATGGAGGAGGAACATGTGTCTGTATCCCAGCCTGGACCAACAGTGGAGTCCACACACATGGCAGTGTTGGCGGTGGCATTGTTAGTGGTGGTGGTGACGGTGGTGGTGGTGCCGGTGATGGCGGCGGTGGCGGCAGCCACCAATTTTTTTTGAATTAATTGTCTGAGATTGGGTTGAGTGTGATTCTTTGAGCTCTTTTCTTGACGGTGGTGATCTGGTCAGGGGGGCTTGTACAAAGTTTGAGTGGATCTGGGTGGGATCGTTTGAAACATCCAGCAGTCCCCCCCTTACAGCTCCACTCAAAAGGTGATCAGGATGCAGACATCATGTGATGGAGGAGGAACATATGTCTGTATCCCAGCCTGGACCAACAGTGGAGTCCACACACATGGCAGTGTAGGCGGTGGCATTGTTAGTGGTGGTGACGGTGGTGGTGGTGGTGGTGGTGGTGGTGACGGTGGTGGTGGTGGTGGTGGTGGTGGTGGCGGTGGCATTGTTAGTGGTGGTGACGGTGGTGGTGGTGGTGGTGGTGGTGGTGGTGGCGGTGGCGGTGGTGGTGGCGGTGGTGGTGGTGGCGGTGTGGATGGTGACGGTGGTGACGGTGGTGGTGGTGGTGTTGGCGGTGGTCATGGTGGCGGTGGTGGCGGTAGAAAGTGTGAGTGGATTTGGGTGGGATCTTTTGAAACATCCAGCGGTCCCCCCTTACAGTGAAGCTCCATTTGAAAGGTGATCAGGATGCAGACATCATGTGATGGAGGATGTACATATGTCTGTATCCCAGCCTGGACCAACAGTGGAGTCCACACACATGGCAGTGTTGGCAGTGGCATTGTTAGTGGTGGTGACGGTGGTGGTGGTGGCGGTGGTGGCGGTGGTAGTGGTGGTGGCGGTGATGGCGGCAGTGGCCGCAGCCACCAATTTTATTTGAATTAATTGTTTTAGATTGGGTTGAGTGTGATTCTTTGAGCTCGGTTCTTGTCGGTGGTTCTCTGGTCAGGGGGGCTTGTACAACGTGTCAGTGGATCTGGGGGTTATCGTTTGAAACATCCAGCGGCACCCCCCTTAGAGTGAAGCTCCACTCAAAAGGTGAACAGGATGCAGACATCATGTGATGGAGGAGGAACATGTGTCTGTATCCTCGCCTTGACCAACAGTGGAGTCCACACACATGGCAGTGTTAGCGGTGGGTTGTCTGCGGTGGTGATGGTGGCGGCGGTCTCGGTCGTGGTGGTGGTGGTGGTGGCGGTGGTGGCGGTGGCGGCGGTGGTGGCAGTGGTGGCGGTGGTGGCGGTAGCCACCAATTTCATTTGAATTAATTGTCTTAGCTTTGGTTGAGTGTGATTCTTTGAACTCGTTTCTTGTCGGTGGTTCTCTGATCAGGGGGCTTGTAGAAAGTGTGAGTGGATTTGGGTGGGATCGTTTGAAACATCCAGTGGTTCCCCCTTTACAGTGAAGCTCCATTCGAAAGGTGATCAGGATGCAGACATCATTTGATGGAGGAGGAACATGTGTCTGTATCCCAGCCTGGACCAACAGTGGAGTCCACATACATGGTAGTGTTGGCGGTAGCATTGTTAGTGGTGGTGACGGTGGTGGTGATGGCGGTTGTGGCGGTGGTAGTGGTGGTGGCGGTGATGGCGGCGGTGGCGGCAGCCACCAATTTTATTTGAATTCATTGTCTTAGATTGGGTTGAGTGTCATTCTTTGAGCTCGGTTCTTGTCGGTGGTTCTCTGGACAGGGGGGCTTGTACAACGTGTGAGTGGATCTGGGTGGGATCGTTTGAAACATCCAGCGGTCCCCCCCTTACAGTGAAGCTCCACTCAGAAGGTGATCAGGATGCAGACATCATGTGATGGAGGAGGAACATGTGTCTGTATCCCACTCTGGACCCAGAGTTAAGTCCACACACATGGCAGTGTTGGCGGTGGTGGCAGTGGTGGCGGTGGTGGCGGTGGTGGCGGTAGCCACCAATTTTATTTGAATTCATTGTCTTAGATTGGGTTGAGTGTGATTCTTTTAGCTCGGTTCTTGTCGGTGGTTCTCTGGTCAGGGGGGCTTGTACAACGTGTGAGTGGATCTGGGGGTTATCGTTTGAAACATCCAGCGGCACACCCCTTAGAGTTAAGCTCCACTCAAAAGGTGAACAGGATGCAGACATCATGTGATGGAGGAGGAACATGTGTCTGTATCCTAGCTTTGACCAACAGTGGAGTCCACACACATGGCAGTGTTAGCGGTGGCATTGTTAGTGGTGGTGGTGACGGTGGTGACGGTGGTGGTGGTGGTGGTGGTGGCGGTGGTGGCGGCGGTGGCGGTGTGGATGGTGACGGCGGTGGCGGTGGTGGTGGTGGTGGTGGTGGTGGTGGTGGCGGTGGTGGTGGCGGCGGTGGTGGTGGCGGTGGTTGAGGTAGCCTCCAACTTTATTTGAATTAACTGTCTTAGATTGGGTTGAGTGTGATTCTGTGATCTCGGTTCTTGTACATGGTTCTCTGGTCAGGGGGCCTTGTACAAAGTGTGAGTTTATCTGGGTGGGATGGTTTGAAACATCCAGCGGTCCCCCCCTTACAGTGAAGCTCCACTCAGAAGGTGATCAGGATGCAGACATTATGTGATGGAGGAGGAACATGTGTCTGTATCCCAGCCTGGACCAACAGTGGAGTCCACACACATTGCAGTTTTGGCGTTGGCGGTGTTAGTGGTGGTGCCGGTGATGGCGGCGGTGGCGGCAGCCACCAATTTTATTTGAATTAATTGTCTGAGATTGTGTTGAGTGTGATTCTTTGAGCTCTTTTCTTGTCGGTGGTGATCTGGTCAGGGGGGCTTGTACAAAGTTTGAGTGGATCTGGTCGGGATCATTTGAAACATCCAGCAGTCCCCCCTTACAGTGAAGCTCCACTCAAAAGGTGATCAGGATGCAGACATCATGTGATGGAGGAGCAACATGTGTCTGTATCCCACCCTGGACCCAGAGTGAAGTCCACACACATGGCAGTGTTGCCGGTGGTGGTGGTGGCTGTGGTGGTGGTTGCGGCGGTGGTGGCGGTGGTTGAGGTAGCCACCAACTTTATTTGAATTAACTGTCTTAGATTGGGTTGAGTGTGATTCTGTGATCTCGGTTCTTGTACATGGTTCTCTGGTCAGGGGGCCTTGTACAAAGTGTGAGTGGATCTGGGTGGGATCGTTTGAAACATCCAGCAGTCCCCCCTTAAAGTGAAGCTCCACTCAAAAGGTGATCAGGATGCAGACATCATGTGATGGAGGAGGAACATGTGTCTGTATCCCACCCTGGACCCAGAGTGAAGTCCACACACATGGCAGTGTTGCCGTTGGTGGTGGTGGCTGTGGTGGTGGTGGCGGCGGTGGTGGCGGTGGTTGCAGTAGCCACCAATTTTATTTGAATTAATTGTCTTAGATTTGGTTGAGTGTGATTCTTTGAGCTCGTTTCTTGTCGGTGGTGATCTGGTCAGGGGGGCTTGTAGAAAGTGTGAGTGGATTTGGGTGGGATCGTTTTAAACATCCAGTGGTTCCCCCTTACAGAGAAGCTCCATTCAAAAGGTGATCAGGATGCAGACATCATGTGATGGAGGAGGAACATGTGTCTGTATCCCAGCATGGACCAACAGTGGAGTCCACACACATGGCAGTGTTAGCGGTGGCATTGTTAGTGGTGGTGGTGACGGTGGTGACGGTGGTGGTGGTGGCGGTGGTGGCGGAAGTAGTGGTGGTGGTGGTGGCGGTGTGGATGGTGACGGCGGTGGTGGTGGTGGTGGTGGTGGTGATGGTGGTGGCGGTGGTGGTGGCGGCGGTGGTGGTGGCGGCGGTGGTTGAGGTAGCCACCAACTTTATTTGAATTAACTGTCTTAGATTGGGTTGACTGTGATTCTGTGATCTCGGTTCTTGTACATGGTTCTCTGGTCAGGGGGCCTTGTACAAAGTGTGAGTGGATCTGGGTGGGATCGTTTGAAACATCCAGCGGTCCCCCCCTCACAGTGAAGCTCCACTCAGAAGGTGATCAGGATGCAGACATCATGTGATGGAGGAGGAACATGTGTCTGTATCCCACTCTGGACCCAGAGTGAAGTCCACACACATGGCAGTGTTGGCGGTGGTGGTGGTAGCGGTTGTGGTGGTGGTGGCTGTTGTGGTGGTGGCGGCGGTGGTGGCGGTGGTGGCGGTGGTGGCGGTAGCCACCAATTTTATTTGAATTAATTGTCTTAGATTTGGTTGAGTGTGATTCTTTGAGCTCGTTTCTTCTCGGTGGTGATCTGGTCAGGGGGGCTTGTAGAAAGTGTGAGTGGATTTGGGTGGGATCGTTTTAAACATCCAGTGGTTCCCCCTTACAGTGAAGCTCCATTCAAAAGGTGATCAGGATGCAGACATCATGTGATGGAGGAGGAACATGTGTCTGTATCCCAGCCTGGACCAACAGTGGAGTCCACACACATGGCAGTGTTAGCGGTGGCATTGTTAGTGGTGGTGGTGTTGGTGGTGACGGTGGTGGTGGTGGCGGTGGTGGCGGAAGTAGTGGTGGTGGTGGTGGCGGTGTGGATGGTGACGGCGGTGGTGGTGGTGGTGGTGGTGGTGGTGGTGGTGGTGGTGGTGGTGGCCGTGGTGGTGGCGGCGGTGGTGGTGGCGGTGGTTGAGGTAGCCACCAACATTATTTGAATTAACTGTCTTAGATTGGGTTGACTGTGATTCTGTGATCTCGGTTCTTGTACATGGTTCTCTGGTCAGGGGGCCTTGTACAAAGTGTGAGTGGATCTGGGTGGGATCGTTTGAAACATCCAGCGGTCCCCCCCTCACAGTGAAGCTCCACTCAGAAGGTGATCAGGATGCAGACATCATGTGATGGAGGAGGAACATGTGTCTGTATCCCACTCTGGACCCAGAGTGAAGTCCACACACATGGCAGTGTTGGCGGTGGTGGTGGTGGCGGTTGTGGTGGTGGTGGCTGTTGTGGTGGTGGCGGCGGTGGTGGCAGTGGTCGCGGTGGTGGCGGTGGTGGCGGTGGTGGCGGTAGCCACCAATTTTATTTGAATTAATTGTCTTAGATTTGGTTGAGTGTGATTCTGTGAGCTCGGTTCTTCTCGGTGGTTCTCTGGTCAGGGGGGCTTGTACAAAGTTTGAGAGGATCTGGGTGGGATCATTTGAAACATCCAGCGGTCCCCCCCTTACAGTGAAGCTCCATTCGAAAGGTGATCAGGATGCAGACATCATGTGATGGAGGAGGAACATATGTCTGTATCCTAGCCTGGACCAACAATGGAGTCCACACACATGGCAGTGTTGGCGGTGGCATTGTTAGTGGTGGTAACGGTGGTGGTGATGGCGGTGGTGGCGGTGGTAGTGGTGGTGGCGGTGATGGCGGCGGTGGCGGGAGCCACCAATTTTATTTGAATTGATTGTCTTAGATTGGGTTGAGTGTGATTCTTTGAGCTCGGTTCTTGTCGGTGGTTCTCTGGTCAGGGGGGCTTGTACAACGTGTGAGTGGATCTGGGTGGGATCATTTGAAACATCCAGCGGTCCCCCCCTTACAGTGAAGCTCCACTCAGAAGGTGATCAGGATGCAGACATTATGTGATGGAGGAGGAACACGTGTCTGTATCCCAGCCTGGACCAACAGTGGAGTCCACACACATTGCAGTTTTGGCGTTGGCGGAGTTAGTGGTGGTGCCGGTGATGGCGGCGGTGGCGGCAGCCACCAATTTTATTTGAATTAATTGTCTGAGATTGGGTTGAGTGTGATTCTTTGAGCTCTTTTCTTGACGGTGGTGATCTGGTCAGGGGGGCTTGTACAAAGTTTGAGTGGATCTGGGTGGGATCGTTTGAAACATCCAGCAGTCCCCCCCTTACAGCTCCACTCAAAAGGTGATCAGGATGCAGACATCATGTGATGGAGGAGGAACATATGTCTGTATCCCAGCCTGGACCAACAGTGGAGTCCACACACATGGCAGTGTTGGCGGTGGCATTGTTAGTGGTGGTGACGGTGGTGGTGGTGGTGGTGGTGGTGGTGGCGGTGGCATTGTTAGTGGTGGTGACGGTGGTGGTGGTGGTGGTGGTGGTGGTGGTGGCGGTGGCGGTGGTGGTGGCGGTGGTGGTGGTGGTTGTGTGGATGGTGACGGTGGTGACGGTGGTGGTGGTGGTGTTGGCGGTGGTCATGGTGGCGGTGGTGGCGGTAGAAAGTGTGAGTGGATTTGGGTGGGATCGTTTGAAACATCCAGCGGTCCCCCCTTACAGTGAAGCTCCACTCAGAAGGTGATCAGGATGCAGACATTATGTCATGGAGGAGGAACATGTGTCTGTATCCCAGCCTCGACCAACAGTGGAGTCCACACACATTGCAGTTTTGGCGTTGGCGGTGTTAGTGGTGGTGTTAGTGGTGGTGCCGGTGATGGCGGCGGTGGCGGCAGCCACCAATTTTATTTGAATTAATTGTCTGAGATTGTGTTGAGTGTGATTCTTTGAGCTCTTTTCTTGTCGGTGGTTCTCTGGTCAGGGGGGCTTGTACAAAGTTTGAGTGGATCTGGTCGGGATCGTTTGAAACATCCAGCAGTCCCTCCTTACAGTGAAGCTCCACTCAAAAGGTGATCAGGATGCAGACATCATGTGATGGAGGAGGAACATGTGTCTGTATCCCACCCTGGACCCAGAGTGAAGTCCACACACATGGCAGAGTTGCCGGTGGTGGTGGTGGCTGTGGTGGTGGTGGCGGCGGTGGTGGCGGTGGTTGCAGTAGCCACCAATTTTATTTGAATTAATTGTCTTAGATTTGGTTGAGTGTGATTCTTTGAGCTCGTTTCTTGTCGGTGGTGATCTGGTCAGGGGGGCTTGTACAAAGTTTGAGAGGATCTGGGTGGGATCATTTGAAACATCCAGCGGTCCCCCCCTTACAGTGAAGCTCCATTCGAAAGGTGATCAGGATGCAGACATAATGTGATGGAGGAGGAACATATGTCTGTATCCCAGCCTGGACCAACAGTGGAGTCCACACACATGGCAGTGTTGGCGGTGGCATTGTTAGTGGTGGTGACGGTGGTGGTGATGGCGGTGGTGGCGGTGGTAGTGGTGGTGGCGGTGATGGCGGCAGTGGCGGCAGCCACCAATTTTATTTGAATTAATTGTTTTAGATTGGGTTGAGTGTGATTCTTTGAGCTCGGTTCTTGTCGGTGGTTCTCTGGTCAGGGGGGCTTGTACAACGTGTCAGTGGATCTGGGGGTTATCGTTTGAAACATCCAGCGGCACCCCCCTTAGAGTGAAGCTCCACTCAAAAGGTGAACTGGATGTAGACATCATGTGATGGAGGAGGAACATGTGTCTGTATCCCAGCCTTGACCAACAGTGGAGTCAACACACATGGCAGTGTTAGCGGTGGGTTGTCTGCGGTGGTGATGGTGGCGGCGGTCTCGGTCGTGGTGGTGGTTGTGGTGGCGGTGGTGGCAGCGGTGGCGGCAGCCACCAATTTTATTTGAATTAATTGTCTGAGATTGGGTTGAGTGTGATTCTTTGAGCTCTTTTCTTGACGGTGGTGATCTGGTCAGGGGGGCTTGTACAAAGTTTGAGTGGATCTGGGTGGGATCGTTTGAAACATCCAGCAGTTCCCCCCTTACAGCTCCACTCAAAAGGTGATCAGGATGCAGACATCATGTGATGGAGGAGGAACATATGTCTGTATCCCAGCCTGGACCAACAGTGGAGTCCACACACATGGCAGTGTTGGCGGTGGCATTGTTAGTGGTGGTGACAGTGGTGGTGGTGGTGGTGGTGACAGTGGTGGTGGTGGTGGTAGTGGCGGTGGCGGTGGTGGTGGCGGTGGTGGTGGTGGCGGTGTGGATGGTGACGGCAGTGGCGGTGGAGGTGGTGGTGTTGGCGGTGGTCATGGTGGCGGTGGTGGCGGTAGCCACCAATTTTATTTGATTTAACTGTCTTAGATTGGGTTGAGTGTGATTCTGTGATCTCAGTTCTTGTACATGGTTCTCTGGTCAGGGGGCCCTGTACAAAGTGTGAGTGGATCTGGGTGGGATGGTTTGAAACATCCAGCGGTCCCCCCCTTACAGTGAAGCTCCACTCAGAAGGTGATCAGGATGCAGACATTATGTGATGGAGGAGGAACATGTGTCTGTATCCCAGCCTGGACCAACAGTGGAGTCCACACACATTGCAGTTTTGGCGTTGGCGGTGTTAGTGGTGGTGCCGGTGATGGCGGCGGTGGCGGCAGCCACCAATTTTATTTGAATTAATTGTCTGAGATTGTGTTGAGTGTGATTCTTTGAGCTCTTTTCTTGTCGGTGGTGATCTGGTCAGGGGGGCTTGTACAAAGTTTGAGTGGATCTGGGTGGGATCGTTTGAAACATCCAGCGGTCCCCCCCTTAGAGTGAAGCTGTACTCAAAAGGTGAACTGGATGTAGACATCATGTGATGGAGGAGGAACATGTGTCTGTATCCCACCCTGGACCCAGAGTGAAGTCCACACAGATGGCAGTGTTGCCAGTGGTGGTGGTGGCTGTGGTGGTGGTGGCGGCGGTGGTGGCGGTGGTTGCAGTAGCCACCAATTTTATTTGAATTAATTGTCTTAGATTTGGTTGAGTGTGATTCTTTGAGCTCGTTTCTTGTCGGTGGTGATCTGGTCAGGGGGGCTTGTAGAAAGTGTGAGTGGATTTGGGTGGGATCGTTTTAAACATCCAGTGGTTCCCCCCTTACAGTGAAGCTCCATTCAAAAGGTGATCATGATGCAGACATCATGTGATGGAGGAGGAACATGTGTCTGTATCCCAGCCTGGACCAACAGTGGAGTCCACACACATGGCAGTGTTAGCGGTGGCATTGTTAGTGGTGGTGGTGACGGTGGTGACGGTGGTGGTGGTGGCGATGTGGATGGTGACGGCGGTGGTGGTGGTGGTGGTGGTGGTGGTGGCGGTGGTGGTGGCGGCGGTGGTGGTGGCGGTGGTGGTGGCGGCGGTGGTGGTGGCGGTGGTTGAGGTAGCCACCAACTTTATTTGAATTAACTGTCTTAGATTGGGTTGAGTGTGATTCTGTGATCTCGGTTCTTGTACATGGTTCTCTTGTCAGGGGGCCTTGTACAAAGTGTGAGTGGATCTGGGTGGGATCGTTTGAAACATCCAGCGGTCCCCCCCTCACAGTGAAGCTCCACTCAGAAGGTGATCAGGATGCAGACATCATGTGATGGAGGAGGAACATGTGTCTGTATCCCACTCTGGACCCAGAGTGAAGTCCACACACATGGCAGTGTTGGCGGTGGTGGTGGTGGCGGTTGTGGTGGTGGTGGCTGTTGTGGTGGTGGCGGCGGTGGTGGCAGTGGTCGCGGTGGTGGCGGTGGTGGCGGTGGTGGCGGTAGCCACCAATTTTATTTGAATTAATTGTCTTAGATTTGGTTGAGTGTGATTCTGTGAGCTCGGTTCTTCTCGGTGGTTCTCTGGTCAGGGGGGCTTGTACAAAGTTTGAGAGGATCTGGGTGGGATCATTTGAAACATCCAGCGGTCCCCCCCTTACAGTGAAGCTCCATTCGAAAGGTGATCAGGATGCAGACATCATGTGATGGAGGAGGAACATATGTCTGTATCCTAGCCTGGACCAACAATGGAGTCCACACACATGGCAGTGTTGGCGGTGGCATTGTTAGTGGTGGTGACGGTGGTGGTGATGGCGGTGGTGGCGGTGGTAGTGGTGGTGGCGGTGATGGCGGTAGCCACCAATTTTATTTGAATTGATTGTCTTAGATTGGGTTGAGTGTGATTCTTTGAGCTCGGTTCTTGTCGGTGGTTCTCTGGTCAGGGGGGCTTGTACAACGTGTGAGTGGATCTGGGTGGGATCATTTGAAACATCCAGCGGTCCCCCCCTTACAGTGAAGCTCCACTCAGAAGGTGATCAGGATGCAGACATTATGTGATGGAGGAGGAACACGTGTCTGTATCCCAGCCTGGACCAACAGTGGAGTCCACACACATTGCAGTTTTGGCGTTGGCGGAGTTAGTGGTGGTGCCGGTGATGGCGGCGGTGGCGGCAGCCACCAATTTTATTTGAATTAATTGTCTGAGATTGGGTTGAGTGTGATTCTTTGAGCTCTTTTCTTGACGGTGGTGATCTGGTCAGGGGGGCTTGTACAAAGTTTGAGTGGATCTGGGTGGGATCGTTTGAAACATCCAGCAGTCCCCCCCTTACAGCTCCACTCAAAAGGTGATCAGGATGCAGACATCATGTGATGGAGGAGGAACATATGTCTGTATCCCAGCCTGGACCAACAGTGGAGTCCACACACATGGCAGTGTTGGCGGTGGCATTGTTAGTGGTGGTGACGGTGGTGGTGGTGGTGGTGGTGGTGGTGGCGGTGGCATTGTTAGTGGTGGTGACGGTGGTGGTGGTGGTGGTGGTGGTGGTGGTGGTGGTGGCGGTGGCGGTGGTGGTGGCGGTGGTGGTTGTGTGGATGGTGACGGTGGTGACGGTGGTGGTGGTGGTGTTGGCGGTGGTCATGGTGGCGGTGGTGGCGGTAGAAAGTGTGAGTGGATTTGGGTGGGATCGTTTGAAACATCCAGCGGTCCCCCCTTACAGTGAAGCTCCACTCAGAAGGTGATCAGGATGCAGACATTATGTCATGGAGGAGGAACATGTGTCTGTATCCCAGCCTCGACCAACAGTGGAGTCCACACACATTGCAGTTTTGGCGTTGGCGGTGTTAGTGGTGGTGTTAGTGGTGGTGCCGGTGATGGCGGCGGTGGCGGCAGCCACCAATTTTATTTGAATTAATTGTCTGAGATTGTGTTGAGTGTGATTCTTTGAGCTCTTTTCTTGTCGGTGGTTCTCTGGTCAGGGGGGCTTGTACAAAGTTTGAGTGGATCTGGTCGGGATCGTTTGAAACATCCAGCAGTCCCTCCTTACAGTGAAGCTCCACTCAAAAGGTGATCAGGATGCAGACATCATGTGATGGAGGAGGAACATGTGTCTGTATCCCACCCTGGACCCAGAGTGAAGTCCACACACATGGCAGAGTTGCCGGTGGTGGTGGTGGCTGTGGTGGTGGTGGCGGCGGTGGTGGCGGTGGTTGCAGTAGCCACCAATTTTATTTGAATTAATTGTCTTAGATTTGGTTGAGTGTGATTCTTTGAGCTCGTTTCTTGTCGGTGGTGATCTGGTCAGGGGGGCTTGTACAAAGTTTGAGAGGATCTGGGTGGGATCATTTGAAACATCCAGCGGTCCCCCCCTTACAGTGAAGCTCCATTCGAAAGGTGATCAGGATGCAGACATAATGTGATGGAGGAGGAACATATGTCTGTATCCCAGCCTGGACCAACAGTGGAGTCCACACACATGGCAGTGTTGGCGGTGGCATTGTTAGTGGTGGTGACGGTGGTGGTGATGGCGGTGGTGGCGGTGGTAGTGGTGGTGGCGGTGATGGCGGCAGTGGCGGCAGCCACCAATTTTATTTGAATTAATTGTTTTAGATTGGGTTGAGTGTGATTCTTTGAGCTCGGTTCTTGTCGGTGGTTCTCTGGTCAGGGGGGCTTGTACAACGTGTCAGTGGATCTGGGGGTTATCGTTTGAAACATCCAGCGGCACCCCCCTTAGAGTGAAGCTCCACTCAAAAGGTGAACTGGATGTAGACATCATGTGATGGAGGAGGAACATGTGTCTGTATCCCAGCCTTGACCAACAGTGGAGTCAACACACATGGCAGTGTTAGCGGTGGGTTGTCTGCGGTGGTGATGGTGGCGGCGGTCTCGGTCGTGGTGGTGGTTGTGGTGGCGGTGGTGGCAGCGGTGGCGGCAGCCACCAATTTTATTTGAATTAATTGTCTGAGATTGGGTTGAGTGTGATTCTTTGAGCTCTTTTCTTGACGGTGGTGATCTGGTCAGGGGGGCTTGTACAAAGTTTGAGTGGATCTGGGTGGGATCGTTTGAAACATCCAGCAGTTCCCCCCTTACAGCTCCACTCAAAAGGTGATCAGGATGCAGACATCATGTGATGGAGGAGGAACATATGTCTGTATCCCAGCCTGGACCAACAGTGGAGTCCACACACATGGCAGTGTTGGCGGTGGCATTGTTAGTGGTGGTGACAGTGGTGGTGGTGGTGGTGGTGACAGTGGTGGTGGTGGTGGTGGTGGCGGTGGCGGTGGTGGTGGCGGTGGTGGTGGTGGCGGTGTGGATGGTGACGGCAGTGGCGGTGGAGGTGGTGGTGTTGGCGGTGGTCATGGTGGCGGTGGTGGCGGTAGCCACCAATTTTATTTGATTTAACTGTCTTAGATTGGGTTGAGTGTGATTCTGTGATCTCAGTTCTTGTACATGGTTCTCTGGTCAGGGGGCCCTGTACAAAGTGTGAGTGGATCTGGGTGGGATGGTTTGAAACATCCAGCGGTCCCCCCCTTACAGTGAAGCTCCACCCAGAAGGTGATCAGGATGCAGACATTATGTGATGGAGGAGGAACATGTGTCTGTATCCCAGCCTGGACCAACAGTGGAGTCCACACACATTGCAGTTTTGGCGTTGGCGGTGTTAGTGGTGGTGCCGGTGATGGCGGCGGTGGCGGCAGCCACCAATTTTATTTGAATTAATTGTCTGAGATTGTGTTGAGTGTGATTCTTTGAGCTCTTTTCTTGTCGGTGGTGATCTGGTCAGGGGGGCTTGTACAAAGTTTGAGTCGATCTGGTCGGGATCGTTTGAAACATCCAGCAGTCCCCCCTGACAGTGAAGCTCCACTCAAAACGTGATCAGGATGCAGACATCATGTGATGGAGGAGGAACATGTGTCTGTATCCCACCCTGGACCCAGAGTGAAGTCCACACACATGGCAGTGTTGCCGGTGGTGGTGGTGGCTGAGGTGGTGGTGGCGGCGGTGGTGGCGGTGGTTGCAGTAGCCACCAATTTTTTTTGAATTAATTGTCTTAGATTTGGTTGAGTGTGATTCTTTGAGCTGGTTTCTTGTCGGTGGTGATCTGGTCAGGGGGGCTTGTAGAAAGTGTGAGTGGATTTGGGTGGGATCGTTTTAAACATCCAGTGGTTCCCCCCTTACAGTGAAGCTCCATTCAAAAGGTGATCATGATGCAGACATCATGTGATGGAGGAGGAACATGTGTCTGTATCCCAGCCTGGACCAACAGTGGAGTCCACACACATGGCAGTGTTAGCGGTGGCATTGTTAGTGGTGGTGGTGACGGTGGTGACGGTGGTGGTGGTGGCGATGTGGATGGTGACGGCGGTGGTGGTGGTGGTGGTGGTGGTGGTGGTGGCGGTGGTGGTGGCGGCGGTGGTGGTGGCGGTGGTTGAGGTAGCCACCAACTTTATTTGAATTAACTGTCTTAGATTGGGTTGAGTGTGATTCTGTGATCTCGGTTCTTGTACATGGTTCTCTTGTCAGGGGGCCTTGTACAAAGTGTGAGTGGATCTGGGTGGGATCGTTTGAAACATCCAGCGGTCCCCCCCTCACAGTGAAGCTCCACTCAGAAGGTGATCAGGATGCAGACATCATGTGATGGAGGAGGAACATGTGTCTGTATCCCACTCTGGACCCAGAGTGAAGTCCACACACATGGCAGTGTTGGCGGTGGTGGTGGTGGCGGTTGTGGTGGTGGTGGCTGTTGTGGTGGTGGCGGCGGTGGTGGCAGTGGTGGCGGTGGTGGCGGTGGTGGCGGTAGCCACCAATTTTATTTGAATTAATTGTCTTAGATTTGGTTGAGTGTGATTCTGTGAGCTCGGTTCTTCTCGGTGGTTCTCTGGTCAGGGGGGCTTGTACAAAGTTTGAGAGGATCTGGGTGGGATCATTTGAAACATCCAGCGGTCCCCCCCTTACAGTGAAGCTCCATTCAAAAGGTGATCAGGATGCAGACATCATGTGATGGAGGAGGAACATGTGTCTGTATCCCAGCCTGGACCAACAGTGGAGTCCACACACATGGCAGTGTTGGCGGTGGTATTGTTAGTGGTGGTGGTGACGGTGGTGGTGGTGCCGGTGATGGCGGCGGTGGCGGCAGCCACCAATTTTATTTGAATTAATTGTCTGAGATTGGGTTGAGTGTGATTCTTTGAGCTCTTTTCTTGACGGTGGTGATCTGGTCAGGGGGGCTTTTACAAAGTTTGAGTGGATCTGGGTGGGATCGTTTGAAACATCCAGCAGTCCCCCCCTTACAGCTCCACTCAAAAGGTGATCAGGATGCAGACATCATGTGATGGAGGAGGAACATATGTCTGTATCCCAGCCTGGACCAACAGTGGAGTCCACACACATGGCAGTGTTGGCGGTGGCATTGTTAGTGGTGGTGACGGTGGTGGTGGTGGTGGTGGTGGTGGTGGCGGTCGCATTGTTAGTGGTGTTGACGGTGGTGGTGGTGGTGGTGGTGGTGGTGGTGGCGGTGGCGGTGGTGGTGGCGGTGGTGGTGGTGGCGGTGTGGATGGTGACGGTGGTGACGGTGGTGACGGTGGTGGTGGTGGTGTTGGCGGTGGTCATGGTGGCGGTGGTGGCGGTAGAAAGTGTGAGTGGATTTGGGTGGGATCGTTTTAAACATCCAGTGGTTCCCCCCTTACAGTGAAGCTCCATTCAAAAGGTGATCATGATGCAGACATCATGTGATGGAGGAGGAACATGTGTCTGTATCCCAGCCTGGACCAACAGTGGAGTCCACACACATGGCAGTGTTAGCGGTGGCATTGTTAGTGGTGGTGGTGACGGTGGTGACGGTGGTGGTGGTGGCGGTGGAGGCGGAAGTAGTGGTGGTGGTGGTGGCGGTGTGGATGGTGACGGCGGTGGCGGTGGTGGTGGTGGTGGTGGTGGTGGTGGTGGTGGTGGTGGTGGTGGTGGCGGTGGTGGTGGCGGCGGTGGTGGTGGCGGTGGTTGAGGTAGCCACCAACTTTATTTGAAGTAACTGTCTTAGATTGGGTTGAGTGTGATTCTGTGATCTCGGTTCTTGTACATGGTTCTCTGGTCAGGGGGCCTTGTACAAAGTGTGAGTGGATCTGGGTGGGATGGTTTGAAACATCCAGCGGTCCCCCCTTTACAGTGAAGCTCCACTCAGAAGGTGATCAGGATGCAGACATTATGTGATGGAGGAGGAACATGTGTCTGTATCCCAGCCTGGACCAACAGTGGAGTCCACACACATTGCAGTTTTGGCGTTGGCGGTGTTAGTGGTGGTGCCGGTGATGGCGACGGTGGCGGCAGCCACCAATTTTATTTGAATTAATTGTCTGAGATTGTGTTGAGTGTGATTCTTTGAGCTCTTTTCCTGTCGGTGGTGATCTGGTCAGGGGGGCTTGTACAAAGTTTGAGAGGATCTGGGTGGGATCATTTGAAACATCCAGCGGTCCCCCCCTTACAGTGAAGCTCCATTCAAAAGGTGATCAGGATGCAGACATCATGTGATGGAGGAGGAACATATGTCTGTATCCCAGCCTTGACCAACAGTGGAGTCCACACACATGGCAGTGTTGGCGGTGGCATTGTTAGTGGTGGTGACGGTGGTGGTGGTGGCGGTGGTGGCGGTGCTAGTTGTGGTGGCGGTGATGGCGGCGGTGGCGGCAGCCACCAATTTTATTTGAATTAATTGTTTTAGATTGGGTTGAGTGTGATTCTTTGAGCTCGGTTCTTGTCGGTGGTTCTCTGGTCAGGGGGGCTTGTACAACGTGTGAGTGGATCTGGGTGGGATCGTTTGAAACATCCAGCGGTCCCCCCCTTAGAGTGAAGCTGTACTCAAAAGGTGAACTGGATGTAGACATCATGTGATGGAAGAGGAACATGTGTCTGTATCCCACCCTGGACCCAGAGTGAAGTCCACACACATGGCAGTGTTGCCAGTGGTGGTGGTGGCTGTGGTGGTGGTGGCGGCGGTGGTGGCGGTGGTTGCAGTAGCCACCAATTTTATTTGAATTAATTGTCTTAGATTTGGTTGAGTGTGATTCTTTGAGCTCGTTTCTTGTCGGTGGTGATCTGGTCAGGGGGGCTTGTAGAAAGTGTGAGTGGATTTGGGTGGGATCGTTTTAAACATCCAGTGGTTCCCCCCTTACAGTGAAGCTCCATTCAAAAGGTGATCATGATGCAGACATCATGTGATGGAGGAGGAACATGTGTCTGTATCCCAGCCTGGACCAACAGTGGAGTCCACACACATGGCAGTGTTAGCGGTGGCATTGTTAGTGGTGGTGGTGACGGTGGTGACGGTGGTGGTGGTGGCGGTGGAGGCGGAAGTAGTGGTGGTGGTGGGTGGCGGTGTGGATGGTGACGGCGGTGGCGTTGGTGGTAGTGGTGGTGGTGGTGGTGGTGGTGGTGGTGGTGGTGGTGGTGGTGGTGGTGGCGGTGGTGGTGGCGGCGGTGGTGGTGGCGGTGGTTGAGGTAGCCACCAACTTTATTTGAAGTAACTGTCTTAGATTGGGTTGAGTGTGATTCTGTGATCTCGGTTCTTGTACATGGTTCTCTGGTCAGGGGGCCTTGTACAAAGTGTGAGTGGATCTGGGTGGGATGGTTTGAAACATCCAGCGGTCCCCCCTTTACAGTGAAGCTCCACTCAGAAGGTGATCAGGATGCAGACATTATGTGATGGAGGAGGAACATGTGTCTGTATCCCAGCCTGGACCAACAGTGGAGTCCACACACATTGCAGTTTTGGCGTTGGCGGTGTTAGTGGTGGTGCCGGTGATGGCGACGGTGGCGGCAGCCACCAATTTGATTTGAATTAATTGTCTGAGATTGTGTTGAGTGTGATTCTTTGAGCTCTTTTCTTGTCGGTGGTGATCTGGTCAGGGGGGCTTGTACAAAGTTTGAGAGGATCTGGGTGGGATCATTTGAAACATCCAGCGGTCCCCCCCTTACAGTGAAGCTCCATTCAAAAGGTGATCAGGATGCAGACATCATGTGATGGAGGAGGAACATATGTCTGTATCCCAGCCTTGACCAACAGTGGAGTCCACACACATGGCAGTGTTGGCGGTGGCATTGTTAGTGGTGGTGACGGTGGTGGTGGTGGCGGTGGTGGCGGTGGTAGTTGTGGTGGCGGTGATGGCGGCGGTGGCGGCAGCCACCAATTTTATTTGAATTAATTGTTTTAGATTGGGTTGAGTGTGATTCTTTGAGCTCGGTTCTTGTCGGTGGTTCTCTGGTCAGGGGGGCTTGTACAACGTGTGAGTGGATCTGGGTGGGATCGTTTGAAACATCCAGCGGTCCCCCCCTTAGAGTGAAGCTGTACTCAAAAGGTGAACTGGATGTAGACATCATGTGATGGAGGAGGAACATGTGTCTGTATCCCACCCTGGACCCAGAGTGAAGTCCACACACATGGCAGTGTTGCCAGTGGTGGTGGTGGCTGTGGTGGTGGTGGCGGCGGTGGTGGCGGTGGTTGCAGTAGCCACCAATTTTATTTGAATTAATTGTCTTAGATTTGGTTGAGTGTGATTCTTTGAGCTAGTTTCTTGTCGGTGGTGATCTGGTCAGGGGGGCTTGTAGAAAGTGTGAGTGGATTTGGGTGGGATCGTTTTAAACATCCAGTGGTTCCCCCCTTACAGTGAAGCTCCATTCAAAAGGTGATCATGATGCAGACATCATGTGATGGAGGAGGAACATGTGTCTGTATCCCAGCCTGGACCAACAGTGGAGTCCACACACATGGCAGTGTTAGCGGTGGCATTGTTAGTGGTGGTGGTGACGGTGGTGACGGTGGTGGTGGTGGCGGTGGAGGCGGAAGTAGTGGTGGTGGTGGTGGCGGTGTGGATGGTGACGGCGGTGGCGTTGGTGGTGGTGGTGGTGGTGGTGGTGGTGGTGGTGGTGGTGGTGGCGGTGGTGGTGGCGGCGGTGGTGGTGGCGGTGGTTGAGGTAGCCACCAACTTTATTTGAAGTAACTGTCTTAGATTGGGTTGAGTGTGATTCTGTGATCTCGGTTCTTGTACATGGTTCTCTGGTCAGGGGGCCTTGTACAAAGTGTGAGTGGATCTGGGTGGGATGGTTTGAAACATCCAGCGGTCCCCCCTTTACAGTGAAGCTCCACTCAGAAGGTGATCAGGATGCAGACATTATGTGATGGAGGAGGAACATGTGTCTGTATCCCAGCCTGGACCAACAGTGGAGTCCACACACATTGCAGTTTTGGCGTTGGCGGTGTTAGTGGTGGTGCCGGTGATGGCGACGGTGGCGGCAGCCACCAATTTTATTTGAATTAATTGTCTGAGATTGTGTTGAGTGTGATTCTTTGAGCTCTTTTCTTGTCGGTGGTGATCTGGTCAGGGGGGCTTGTACAAAGTTTGAGAGGATCTGGGTGGGATCATTTGAAACATCCAGCGGTCCCCCCCTTACAGTGAAGCTCCATTCAAAAGGTGATCAGGATGCAGACATCATGTGATGGAGGAGGAACATATGTCTGTATCCCAGCCTGGACCAACAGTGGAGTCCACACACATGGCAGTGTTGGCGGTGGCATTGTTAGTGGTGGTGACGGTGGTGGTGGTGGCGGTGGTGGCGGTGGTAGTGGTGGTGGCGGTGATGGCGGCAGTGGTGGCAGCCACCAATTTTATTTGAATTAATTGTTTTAGATTGGGTTGAGTGTGTTTCTTTGAGCTCGGTTCTTGTCGGTGGTTCTCTGGTCAGGGGGGCTTGTACAACGTGTCAGTGGATCTGGGGGTTATCGTTTGAAACATCCAGCGGCACCCCCCTTAGAGTGAAGCTCCACTCAAAAGGTGAACTGGATGTAGACATCATGTGATGGAGGAGGAACATGTGTCTGTATCCCAGCCTTGACCAACAGTGGAGTCCACACACATGGCAGTGTTAGCGTTGGGTTGTCTGCGGTGGTGATGGTGGCGGCGGTCTCGGTCGTGGTGGTGGTTGTGGTGGCGGTGGTGGCGGTGGTGGCGGCGGTGGCGGCAGCCACCAATTTTATTTCAATTAATTGTCTGAGATTGGGTTGAGTGTGATTCTTTGAGCTCTTTTCTTGACGGTGGTGATCTGGTCAGGGGGGCTTGTACAAAGTTTGAGTGGATCTGGGTGGGATCGTTTGAAACATCCAGTAGTTCCCCCCTTACAGCTCCACTCAAAAGGTGATCAGGATGCAGACATCATGTGATGGAGGAGGAACATGTGTCTGTATCCCAGCCTGGACCAACAGTGGAGTCCACACACATGGCAGTGTTAGCGGTGGCATTGTTAGGGGTGGTGGTGACGGTGGTGACGGTGGTAGTGGGGGCGGTGGAGGCGGAAGTAGTGGTGGTGGTGGTGGCGGTGTGGATGGTGACGGCGGGTGGCGGTGGTGGTGGTGGTGGTGGTGGTGGTGGTGGTGGTGGTGGTGTGGCGGTGGTGGTGGCGGCGGTGGTGGTGGGGGTGGTTGAGGTAGCCACCAACTTTATTTGAAGTAACTGTCTTAGATTGGGTTGAGTGTGATTCTGTGATCTCGGTTCATGTACATGGTTCTCTGGTCAGGGGGCCTTGTACCAAGTGTGAGTGGATCTGGGTGGGATGGTTTGAAACATCCAGCGGTCCCCCCCTCACAGTGAAGCTCCACTCAGAAGGTGAACAGGATGCAGACATCATGTGATGGAGGAGGAACATGTGTCTGTTTCCCATTCTGGACCCAGAGTGAAGTCCACACACATGGCAGTGTTGGCGGTGGTGGTGGTGGCGGTTGTGGTGGTGGTGGCTGTTGTGGTGGTGGCGGCGGTGGTGGCAGTGGTGGCGGTGGTGGCGGTGGTGGCGGTAGCCACCAATTTTATTTGAATTAATTGTCTTAGATTTGGTTGAGTGTGATTCTGTGAGCTCGGTTCTTCTCGGTGGATCTCTGGTCAGGGGGGCTCGTACAAAGTTTGAGAGGATCTGGGTGGGATCATTTGAAACATCCAGCGGTCCCCCCCTTACAGTGAAGCTCCATTCGAAAGGTGATCAGGATGCAGACATCATGTGATGGAGGAGGAACATATGTCTGTATCCCAGCCTGGACCAACAATGGAGTCCACACACATGGCAGTGTTGGCGGTGGCATTGTTAGTGGTGGTGACGGTGGTGGTGATGGCGGTGGTGGCGGTGGTAGTGGTGGTGGCGGTGATGGCGGCGGTGGCGGCAGCCACCAATTTTATTTGAATTCATTGTCCTAGATTGGGTTGAGTGTGATTCTTTGAGCTCGGTTCTTGTCGGTGGTTCTCTGGTCAGGGGGGCTTGTACAACGTGTGAGTGGATCTGGGTGGGATCGTTTGAAACATCCAGCGGTCCCCCCCTTACAGTGAAGCTCCACTCAGAAGGTGATCAGGATGCAGACATCATGTGATGGAGGAGGAACATGTGTCTGTATCCCACTCTGGACCCAGAGTGAAGTCCACACACATGGCAGTGTTGGCGGTGGTGGTGGTGGCGGTTGTGGTGGTGGTGGCTGTTGTGGTGGTGGCGGCGGTGGTGGCAGTGGTGGCGGTGGTGGCGGTGGTGGCGGTAGCCACCAATTTTATTTGAATTAATTGTCTTAGATTTGGTTGAGTGTGATTCTGTGAGCTCGGTTCTTCTCGGTGGTTGTCTGGTCAGGGGGGCTTGTACAAAGTTTGAGAGGATCTGGGTGGGATCATTTGAAACATCCAGTGGTTCCCCCTTACAGTGAAGCTCCATTCAAAAGGTGATCAGGATGCAGACATCATGTGATGGAGGAAGAACCTGTGTCTGTATCCCAGCCTGGACCAACATTGGAGTCCACACACATGGCAGTGTTAGCGGTGGCATTGTTAATGGTGGTTGTGACGGTGGTGACGGTGGTGGTGGTGGCGGTGGTGGCGGAAGTAGTGGTGGTGGTGGTGGCGGTGTGGATGGTGACGGCGGTGGCGGTGGTGGTGGTGGTGGTGGTGGTGGCGGTGGTGGTGGCGGCGGTGGTGGTGGCGGTGGTTGAGGTAGCCACCAACTTTATTTGAATTAACTGTCTTAGATTGGGTTGAGTGTGATTCTTTGAGCTCGTTTCTTGTCGGTGGTTCTCTGATCAGGGGGCTTGTAGAAAGTGTGAGTGGATTTGGGTGGGATCGTTTGAAACATCCAGTGGTTCCCCCTTTACAGTGAAGCTCCATTCGAAAGGTGATCAGGATGCAGACATCATGTGATGGAGGAGGAACATGTGTCTGTATCCCAGCCTGGACCAACAGTGGAGTCCACACACATGGCAGTGTTGGCGGTAGCATTGTTAGTGGTGATGGTGATGGTGGTGGTGGTGGCGGTGGTGACGGCGGTGGCGGTAGCCACCAATTTTATTTGAATTAAATGTCTTAGATTGGGTTGAGTGTGATTCTGTGAGCTCGGTTCTTGTCGGTGGTTCTCTGGTCAGGGGGCTTGTACAAAGTTTGAGTGGATCTGGGTGGGATCGTTTGAAACATCCAGCGGCACCCCCCTTAGAGTGAAGCTCCACTCAAAAGGTGAACAGGATGTAGACATCATGTGATGGAGGAGGAACATGTGTCTGTATCCTAGCCTTGACCAACAGTGGAGTCCACACACATGGCAGTGTTAGCGGTGGGTTGTCTGCGGTGGTGATGGTGGCGGCGGTCTCGGTCGTGGTGGTGGTGGTGGTGACGGTGGTGGCGGCGGTTGCGGCAGCCACCAATTTTATTTGAATTAATTGTCTGAGATTGGGTTGAGTGTGATTCTTTGAGCTCTTTTCTTGACGGTGGTGATCTGGTCAGGGGGGCTTGTACAAAGTTTTACTGGATCTGGGTGGGATCGTTTGAAACATCCAGCAGTCCCCCCTTACAGTGAAGCTCCACTCAAAAGGTGATCAGGATGCAGACATCATGTGATGGAGGAGGAACATGTGTCTGTATCCCACCCTGGACCCAGAGTGAAGTCCACACACATGGCAGTGTTGCCGGTGGTGGTGGTGGCTGTGGTGGTGGTGGCGGCGGTGGTGGCAGTGGTGGCGGTGGTGGCGGTAGCCACCAATTTTATTTGAATTAATTGTTTTAGATTGGGTTGAGTGTGATTCTTTGAGCTCGGTTCTTGTCGGTGGTTCTCTGGTCAGGGGGGCTTGTACAACGTGTGAGTGGATCTGGGTGGGATCGTTTGAAACATCCAGCGGTCCCCCCCTTAGAGTGAAGCTGTACTCAAAAGGTGAACTGGATGTAGACATCATGTGATGGAGGAGGAACATGTGTCTGTATCCCACCCTGGACCCAGAGTGAAGTCCACACACATGGCAGTGTTGCCAGTGGTGGTGGTGGCTGTGGTGGTGGTGGCGGCGGTGGTGGCGGTGGTTGCAGTAGCCACCAATTTTATTTGAATTAATTGTCTTAGATTTGGTTGAGTGTGATTCTTTGAGCTAGTTTCTTGTCGGTGGTGATCTGGTCAGGGGGGCTTGTAGAAAGTGTGAGTGGATTTGGGTGGGATCGTTTTAAACATCCAGTGGTTCCCCCCTTACAGTGAAGCTCCATTCAAAAGGTGATCATGATGCAGACATCATGTGATGGAGGAGGAACATGTGTCTGTATCCCAGCCTGGACCAACAGTGGAGTCCACACACATGGCAGTGTTAGCGGTGGCATTGTTAGTGGTGGTGGTGACGGTGGTGACGGTGGTGGTGGTGGCGGTGGAGGCGGAAGTAGTGGTGGTGGTGGTGGCGGTGTGGATGGTGACGGCGGTGGCGTTGGTGGTAGTGGTGGTGGTGGTGGTGGTGGTGGTGGTGGTGGTGGTGGTGGTGGTGGTGGCGGTGGTGGTGGCGGCGGTGGTGGTGGCGGTGGTTGAGGTAGCCACCAACTTTATTTGAAGTAACTGTCTTAGATTGGGTTGAGTGTGATTCTGTGATCTCGGTTCTTGTACATGGTTCTCTGGTCAGGGGGCCTTGTACAAAGTGTGAGTGGATCTGGGTGGGATGGTTTGAAACATCCAGCGGTCCCCCCTTTACAGTGAAGCTCCACTCAGAAGGTGATCAGGATGCAGACATTATGTGATGGAGGAGGAACATGTGTCTGTATCCCAGCCTGGACCAACAGTGGAGTCCACACACATTGCAGTTTTGGCGTTGGCGGTGTTAGTGGTGGTGCCGGTGATGGCGACGGTGGCGGCAGCCACCAATTTTATTTGAATTAATTGTCTGAGATTGTGTTGAGTGTGATTCTTTGAGCTCTTTTCTTGTCGGTGGTGATCTGGTCAGGGGGGCTTGTACAAAGTTTGAGAGGATCTGGGTGGGATCATTTGAAACATCCAGCGGTCCCCCCCTTACAGTGAAGCTCCATTCAAAAGGTGATCAGGATGCAGACATCATGTGATGGAGGAGGAACATATGTCTGTATCCCAGCCTGGACCAACAGTGGAGTCCACACACATGGCAGTGTTGGCGGTGGCATTGTTAGTGGTGGTGACGGTGGTGGTGGTGGCGGTGGTGGCGGTGGTAGTGGTGGTGGCGGTGATGGCGGCAGTGGTGGCAGCCACCAATTTTATTTGAATTAATTGTTTTAGATTGGGTTGAGTGTGTTTCTTTGAGCTCGGTTCTTGTCGGTGGTTCTCTGGTCAGGGGGGCTTGTACAACGTGTCAGTGGATCTGGGGGTTATCGTTTGAAACATCCAGCGGCACCCCCCTTAGAGTGAAGCTCCACTCAAAAGGTGAACTGGATGTAGACATCATGTGATGGAGGAGGAACATGTGTCTGTATCCCAGCCTTGACCAACAGTGGAGTCCACACACATGGCAGTGTTAGCGTTGGGTTGTCTGCGGTGGTGATGGTGGCGGCGGTCTCGGTCGTGGTGGTGGTTGTGGTGGCGGTGGTGGCGGGGTGGTGGCGGCGGTGGCGGCAGCCACCAATTTTATTTCAATTAATTGTCTGAGATTGGGTTGAGTGTGATTCTTTGAGCTCTTTTCTTGACGGTGGTGATCTGGTCAGGGGGGCTTGTACAAAGTTTGAGTGGATCTGGGTGGGATCGTTTGAAACATCCAGTAGTTCCCCCCTTACAGCTCCACTCAAAAGGTGATCAGGATGCAGACATCATGTGATGGAGGAGGAACATGTGTCTGTATCCCAGCCTGGACCAACAGTGGAGTCCACACACATGGCAGTGTTAGCGGTGGCATTGTTAGGGGTGGTGGTGACGGTGGTGACGGTGGTAGTGGGGGCGGTGGAGGCGGAAGTAGTGGTGGTGGTGGTGGCGGTGTGGATGGTGACGGCGGTGGCGGTGGTGGTGGTGGTGGTGGTGGTGGTGGTGGTGGTGGTGGCGGTGGTGGTGGCGGCGGTGGTGGTGGGGGTGGTTGAGGTAGCCACCAACTTTATTTGAAGTAACTGTCTTAGATTGGGTTGAGTGTGATTCTGTGATCTCGGTTCATGTACATGGTTCTCTGGTCAGGGGGCCTTGTACCAAGTGTGAGTGGATCTGGGTGGGATGGTTTGAAACATCCAGCGGTCCCCCCCTCACAGTGAAGCTCCACTCAGAAGGTGAACAGGATGCAGACATCATGTGATGGAGGAGGAACATGTGTCTGTTTCCCATTCTGGACCCAGAGTGAAGTCCACACACATGGCAGTGTTGGCGGTGGTGGTGGTGGCGGTTGTGGTGGTGGTGGCTGTTGTGGTGGTGGCGGCGGTGGTGGCAGTGGTGGCGGTGGTGGCGGTGGTGGCGGTAGCCACCAATTTTATTTGAATTAATTGTCTTAGATTTGGTTGAGTGTGATTCTGTGAGCTCGGTTCTTCTCGGTGGATCTCTGGTCAGGGGGGCTCGTACAAAGTTTGAGAGGATCTGGGTGGGATCATTTGAAACATCCAGCGGTCCCCCCCTTACAGTGAAGCTCCATTCGAAAGGTGATCAGGATGCAGACATCATGTGATGGAGGAGGAACATATGTCTGTATCCCAGCCTGGACCAACAATGGAGTCCACACACATGGCAGTGTTGGCGGTGGCATTGTTAGTGGTGGTGACGGTGGTGGTGATGGCGGTGGTGGCGGTGGTAGTGGTGGTGGCGGTGATGGCGGCGGGTGGCGGCAGCCACCAATTTTATTTGAATTCATTGTCTTAGATTGGGTTGAGTGTGATTCTTTGAGCTCGGTTCTTGTCGGTGGTTCTCTGGTCAGGGGGGCTTGTACAACGTGTGAGTGGATCTGGGTGGGATCGTTTGAAACATCCAGCGGTCCCCCCCCTTACAGTGAAGCTCCACTCAGAAGGTGATCAGGATGCAGACATCATGTGATGGAGGAGGAACATGTGTCTGTATCCCACTCTGGACCCAGAGTGAAGTCCACACACATGGCAGTGTTGGCGGTGGTGGTGGTGGCGGTTGTGGTGGTGGTGGCTGTTGTGGTGGTGGCGGCGGTGGTGGCAGTGGTGGCGGTGGTGGCGGTGGTGGCGGTAGCCACCAATTTTATTTGAATTAATTGTCTTAGATTTGGTTGAGTGTGATTCTGTGAGCTCGGTTCTTCTCGGTGGTTGTCTGGTCAGGGGGGCTTGTACAAAGTTTGAGAGGATCTGGGTGGGATCATTTGAAACATCCAGTGGTTCCCCCTTACAGTGAAGCTCCATTCAAAAGGTGATCAGGATGCAGACATCATGTGATGGAGGAAGAACCTGTGTCTGTATCCCAGCCTGGACCAACATTGGAGTCCACACACATGGCAGTGTTAGCGGTGGCATTGTTAATGGTGGTTGTGACGGTGGTGACGGTGGTGGTGGTGGCGGTGGTGGCGGAAGTAGTGGTGGTGGTGGTGACGGTGGTGGTGGTGGCGGTTGTGGTGGTGGTGGCTGTTGTGGTGGTGACGGCGGTGGTGGCAGTGGTGGCGGTGGTGGCGGTTGTGGCGGTAGCCACCAATTTTATTTGAATTAATTGTGTTAGATTTGGTTGAGTGTGATTCTGTGAGCTCGGTTCTCCTCGGTGGTTCTCTGGTCAGGGGGGCTTGTACAAAGTTTGAGAGGATCTGGGTGGGATCATTTGAAACATCCAGCGGTCCCCCCCCTTACAGTGAAGCTCCATTCGAAAGGTGATCAGGATGCAGACATCATGTGAGTGGAGGAGGAACATATGTCTGTATCCCAGCCTGGACCAACAGTGGAGTCCACACACATGGCAGTGTTGGCGGTGGCATTGTTAGTGGTGGTGACGGTGGGTGGTGGTGGCGGTGGTAGTGGTGGGTGGCGGTGATGGGCGGGCAGTGGCGGCAGCCACCAATTTTATTTGAATTAATTGTTTTAGATTGGGGTTGAGTGTGATTCTTTGAGCTCGGTTCTTGTCGGTGGTTCTCTGGTCAGGGGGGGCTTGTACAACGTGTCAGTGGATCTGGGGGTTATCGTTTGAAACATCCAGCGGCACCCCCCTTAGAGTGAAGCTCCACTCAAAAGGTGAACAGGATGCAGACATTCATGTGATGGAGGAGGAACATGTCTGTATCCGAGCCTTGACCAACAGTGGAGTCCACACACATGGCAGTGTTAGCGGTGGGTTGTCTGCGGTGGTGATGGTGGCGGCGGTCTCCGGTCGTGGTGGTGGTGGTGGTGGCGGTGGTGGCGGTGGGTGGGCGGCGGTGGCGGCAGCCACCAATTTTATTTGAATTAATTGTCTGAGATTGGGTTGAGTGTGATTCTTTGAGCTCTTTTCTTGACGGTGGTGATCTGGTCAGGGGGGCTTGTACAAAGTTTTACTGGATCTGGGTTGGATCGTTTGAAACATCCAGCAGTCCCCCTTTACAGTGAAGCTCCACTCAAAAGGTGATCAGGATGCAGACATCATGTGATGGAGGAGGAACATGTGTCTGTATCCTACCCTGGACCCAGAGTGAAGTCCACACACATGGCAGTGTTGGCGGTGTTGGTGGTGGCTGTGGTGGTGGTGGGCGGCGGTGGTGGCAGTGGTGGCGGTGGTGGCGGTAGCCACCAATTTTATTTGAATTAATTGTCTTAGATTTGGTTGAGTGTGATTCTTTGAGCTCGTTTCTTGTCGGTGGTTCTCTGATCAGGGGGCTTGTAGAAAGTGTGAGTGGATTTGGGTGGGATCGTTTGAAACATCCAGTGGTTCCCCCTTTACAGTGAAGCTCCATTCGAAAGGTGATCAGGATGCAGACATCATGTGATGGAGGAGGAACATGTGTCTGTATCCCAGCCTGGACCAACAGTGGAGTCCACACACATGGCAGTGTTGGCGGTAGCATTGTTAGTGGTGATGGTGACGGTGGTGGTGGTGGCGGTGGTGACGGCGGTGGCGGTAGCCACCAATTTTATTTGAATTAAATGTCTTAGATTGGGTTGAGTGTGATTCTGTGAGCTCGGTTCTTGTCGGTGGTTCTCTGGTCAGGGGGCTTGTACAAAGTTTGAGTGGATCTGGGTGGGATCGTTTGAAACATCCAGCGGCACCCCCCTTAGAGTGAAGCTCCACTCAAAAGGTGAACAGGATGTAGACATCATGTGATGGAGGAGGAACATGTGTCTGTATCCTAGCCTTGACCAACAGTGGAGTCCACACACATGGCAGTGTTAGTGGTGGGTTGTCTGGGGTGGTGTTGGTGGGGGGGGGTCTGGGTGGTGGTGGTGGTGGTGGTGGGGGTGGTGGCGGCGGTGGCGGCAGCCACCAATTTTATTTGAATTAATTGTCTGAGATTGGGTTGAGTGTGATTTTTTGAGCTCTTTTCTTGACGGTGGTGATCTGGTCAGGGGGGCTTGTAGAAAGTGTGAGTGGATTTGCGTGGGATCGTTTGAAACATCCAGCAGTTCCCCCTTTACAGCTCCACTCAAAAGGTGATCAGGATGCAGACATCATGTGATGGAGGAGGAACATATGTCTGTATCCCAGCCTGGACCAACAGTGGAGTCCACACACATGGCAGTGTTGGCGGTGGCTTTGTTTGGGGTGGTGACGGTGGGTGGTGGTGGTGGTGGTGGCGGTGGCGGTGGTGGTGGCGGTGGTGGTGGTGGCGGTGTGGATGGTGACGGCGGTGGTGGTGGTGGTGTTGGCGGTGGTCATGGTGGCGGTGGTGGCGGTAGCCACTAATTTTATTTGATTTAACTGTCTTAGATTGGGTTGAGTGTGATTCTGTGATCTCGGTTCTTGTACATGGTTCTCTGGTCAGGGGGCCCTGTACAAAGTGTGAGTGGATCTGGGTGGGATGGTTTGAAACATCCAGCGGTCCCCCCCCTTAAAGTGAAGCTCCACTCAGAAGGTGATCAGGATGCAGACATTATGTGATGGTGGAGGAACATGTGTCATTATCCCAGCGTGGACCAACAGTGGAGTCCACACACATTGCAGTTTTGGCGTTGGCGGTGTTAGTGGTGGTGCCGGTGATGGCGGCGGTGGCGGCAGCCACCAATTTTATTCGAATTAATTGTCTGAGATTGTGTTGAGTGTGATTCTTTGAGCTCTTTTCTTGTCGGTGGTGATCTGGTCAGGGGGGCTTGTACAAAGTTTGAGTGGATCTGGTCGGGATCGTTTGAAACATCCAGCAGTCCCCCCTTACAGTGAAGCTCCACTCAAAAGGTGATCAGGATGCAGACATCATGTGATGGAGGAGGAACATGTGTCTGTATCCCACCCTGGACCCAGAGTGAAGTCCACACACATGGCAGTGTCTCCGGTGGTGGTGGTGGCTGTGGTGGTGGTGGCGGCGGTGGTGGCGGTGGTTGCAGTAGCCACCAGTTTTATTTGAATTAATTGTCTTAGATTTGGTTGCGTGTGATTCTTTGAGCTCGTTTCTTGTCGGTGGTGATCTGGTCAGGGGGGCTTGTAGAAAGTGTGAGTGGATTTGGGTGGGATCGTTTTAAACATCCAGTGGTTCCCCCCTTACAGTGAAGCTCCATTCAAAAGGTGATCATGATGCAGACATCATGTGATGGAGGAGGAACATGTGTCTGTATCCCAGCCTGGACCAACAGTGGAGTCCACACACATGGCAGTGTTAGCGGTGGCATTGTTAGTGGTGGTGGTGACGGTGGTGACGGTGGTGGTGGTGGCGGTGGTGGCGGAAGTAGTGGTGGTGGTGGTGGCGGTGTGGATGGTGACGGCGGTGGCGGTGGTGGTGGTGGTGGTGGTGGTGGTGGTGGTGGTGGGGGTGGCGCTGGTGGTGGCAGCGGTGGTGGTGGCGGTGGTTGAGGTAGCCACCATCTTTATTTGAATTAACTGTCTTAGATTGGGTTGAGTGTGATTCTGTGATCTCGGTTCTTGTACATGGTTCTCTGGTCAGGGGGCCTTGTACAAAGTGTGAGTGGATCTGGGTGGGATCGTTTGAAACATCCAGCGGTCCCCCCCTCACAGTGAAGCTCCACTCAGAAGGTGATCAGGATGCAGACATCATGTGATGGAGGAGGAACATGTGTCTGTATCCCACTCTGGACCCAGAGTGAAGTCCACACACATGGCAGTGTTGGCGGTGGTGGTGGTGGCGGTTGTGGTGGTGGTGGCTGTTGTGGTGGTGGCGGCGGTGGTGGCAGTGGTGGCGGTGGTGGCGGTGGTGGCGGTAGCCACCAATTTTATTTGAATTAATTTTCTTAGATTTGGTTGAGTGTGATTCTGTGAGCTCGGTTCTTCTCGGTGGTTCTCTGGTCAGGGGGGCTTGTACAAAGTTTGAGAGCATCTGGGTGGGATCATTTGAAACATCCAGCGGTCCCCCCCTTACAGTGAAGCTCCATTCGAAAGGTGATCAGGATGCAGACATCATGTGATGGAGCAGGAACATATGTCTGTATGCCAGCCTGGACCAACAATGGAGTCCACACACATGGCAGTGTTGGCGGTGGCATTGTTAGTGGTGGTGACGGTGGTGGTGATGGCGGTGGTGGCGGTGGTAGTGGTGGTGGCGGTGATGGCGGCGGTGGCGGCAGCCGCCAATTTTATTTGAATTCATTGTCTTAGATTGGGTTGAGTGTGATTCTTTGAGCTCGGTTCTTGTCGGTGGTTCTCTGGTCAGGGGGGCTTGTACAACGTGTGAGTGGATCTGGGGGTTATCGTTTGAAATATCCAGCGGCACCCCCCTTAGAGTGAAGCTCCACTCAAAAGGTGAACAGGATGTAGACATCATGTGATGGAGGAGGAACATGTGTCTGTATCCTAGCCTTGACCAACAGTGGAGTCCACACACATGGCAGTGTTAGCGGTGGGTTGTCTGCGGTGGTGATGGTGGCGGCGGTCTCGGTCGTGGTGGTGGTGGTGGTGGCGGTGGTGGCGGTGGTGGCGGTGGTGGCGGTGGTTGCAATAGCCACCAATTTTATTTGAATTAATTGTCTTAGATTTGGTTGAGTGTGATTCTTTGAGCTCGTTTCTTGTCGGTGGTGATCTGGTCAGGGGGGCTTGTAGAAAGTGTGAGTCGATTTGGGTGGGATCGTTTTAAACATCCAGTGGTTCCCCCCTTACAGTGAAGCTCCATTCAAAAGGTGATCATGATGCAGACATCATGTGATGGAGGAGGAACATGTGTCTGTATCCCAGCCTGGACCAACAGGGGAGTCCACACACATGGCAGTGTTAGCGGTGGAATTGTTAGGGGTGGTGGTGACGGTGGTGACGGTGGTAGTGGGGGCGGTTGAGGCGGAAGTAGTGGTGGTGGTGGTGGCGGTGTGGATGGTGACGGCGGTGGCCGTGGTGGTGGTGGTGGTGGTGGTGGTGGTGGTGGTGGTGGTGGTGGTGGCGGTGGTGGTGGCGGCGGTGGTGGTGGCGGTGGTTGAGGTAGCCACCAACTTTATTTGAAGTAACTGTCTTAGATTGGGTTGAGTGTGATTCTGTGATCTCGGTTCTTGTACATGGTTCTCTGGTCAGGGGGCCTTGTACCAAGTGTGAGTGGATCCGGGTGGGATGGTTTGAAACATCCAGCGGTCCCCCCTTTACAGTGAAGCTCCACTCAGAAGGTGATCAGGATGCAGACATTATGTGATGGAGGAGGAACATGTGTCTGTATCCCAGCCTGGACCAACAGTGGAGTCCACACACATTGCAGTTTTGGCGTTGGCGGTGTTAGTGGTGGTGCCGGTGATGGCGGCGGTGGCGGCAGCCATGAATTTTATTTGAATTAATTGTCTGAGATTGTGTTGAGTGTGATTCTTTGAGCTCTTTTCTTGTCAGTGGTGATCTGGTCAGGGGGGCTTGTACAAAGTTTGAGTGGATCTGGTCGGGATCGTTTGAAACATCCAGCAGTCCCCCCTTAAAGTGAAGCTCCACTCAAAAGGTGATCAGGATGCAGACATCATGTGATGGAGGAGGAACATGTGTCTGTATCCCACCCTGGACCCAGAGTGAAGTCCACACACATGGCAGTGTTGCCGGTGGTGCTGGTGGCTGTGGTGGTGGTGGCGGCGGTGGTGGCGGTGGTTGCAGTAGCCACCATTTTTATTTGAATTAATTGTCTTAGATTTGGTTGAGTGTGATTCTTTGAGCTCGTTTCTTGTCGGTGGTGATCTGGTCAGGGGGGCTTGTAGAAAGTGTGAGTGGATTTGGGTGGGATCGTTTTAAACATCCAGTGGTTCCCCCTTACAGTGAAGCTCCATTCAAAAGGTGATCAGGATGCAGACATCATGTAATGGAGGAGGAACATGTGTCTGTATCCCAGCATGGACCAACAGTGGAGTCCACACACATGGCAGTGTTAGTGGTAGCATTGTTAGTGGTGGTGGTGACGGTGGTGACGGTGGTGGTGGTGGCGGTGGTGGCGGAAGTAGTGGTGGTGGTGGTGGCGGTGTGGATGGTGACGGTGGTGGTGGTGGTGGTGGTGGTGGTGATGGTGGTGGCGGTGGTGGTGGCGGCGGTGGTGGTGGCAGTGGTTGAGGTAGCCACCAACTTTATTTGAATTAACTGTCTTAGATTGGGTTGACTGTGATTCTGTGATCTCGGTTCTTGTACATGGTTCTCTGGTCAGGGGGCCTTGTACAAAGTGTGAGTGGATCTGGGTGGGATCGTTTGAAACATCCAGCGGTCCCCCCCTCACAGTGAAGCTCCACTCAGAAGGTGATCAGGATGCAGACATCATGTGATGGAGGAGGAACATGTGTCTGTATCCCACTCTGGACCCAGAGTGAAGTCCACACACATGGCAGTGTTGGCGGTGGTGGTGGTGGCGGTTGTGGTGGTGGTGGCTGTTGTGGTGGTGGCGGCGGTGGTGGCGGTGGTGGCGGTAGCCACCAATTTTATTTGAATTAATTGTCTTAGATTTGGTTGAGTGTGATTCTGTGAGCTCGTTTCTTCTCGGTGGTGATCTGGTCAGGGGGGCTTGTAGAAAGTGTGAGTGGATTTGGGTGGGATCGTTTTAAACATCCAGTGGTTCCCCCTTACAGTGAAGCTCCATTCAAAAGGTGATCAGGATGCAGACATCATGTGATGGAGGAGGAACATGTGTTTGTATCCCAGCCTGGACCAACAGTGGAGTCCACACACATGGCAGTGTTAGCGGTGGCATTGTTAGTGGTGGTGGTGACGGTGGTGACGGTGGTGGTGGTGGCGGTGGTGGCGGAAGTAGTGGTGGTGGTGGTGGCGGTGTGGATGGTGACGGCGGTGGTGGTGGTGGTGGTGGTGGTGGTGGTGGTGGCGGTGGTGGTGGCGGCGGTGGTGGTGGCGGTGGTTGAGGTAGCCACCAACTTTATTTGAATTAACTGTCTTAGATTGGGTTGACTGTGCTTCTGTGATCTCGGTTCTTGTACATGGTGCTCTGGTCAGGGGGCCTTGTACAAAGTGTGAGTGGATCTGGGTGGGATCGTTTGAAACATCCAGCGGTCCCCCCCTCACAGTGAAGCTCCACTCAGAAGGTGATCAGGATGCAGACATCATGTGATGGAGGAGGAACATGTGTCTGTATCCCACTCTGGACCCAGAGTGAAGTCCACACACATGGCAGTGTTGGCGGTGGCATTGTTAGTGGTGGTGACGGTGGTGGTGGTGGCGGTTGTGGTGGTGGTGGCTGTTGTGGTGGTGACGGCGGTGGTGGCAGTGGTGGCGGTGGTGGCGGTTGTGGCGGTAGCCACCAATTTTATTTGAATTAATTGTGTTAGATTTGGTTGAGTGTGATTCTGTGAGCTCGGTTCTTCTCGGTGGTTCTCTGGTCAGGGGGGCTTGTACAAAGTTTGAGAGGATCTGGGTGGGATCATTTGAAACATCCAGCGGTCCCCCCCTTACAGTGAAGCTCCATTCGAAAGGTGATCAGGATGCAGACATCATGTGATGGAGGAGGAACATATGTCTGTATCCCAGCCTGGACCAACAGTGGAGTCCACACACATGGCAGTGTTGGCGGTGGCATTGTTAGTGGTGGTGACGGTGGTGGTGGTGGCGGTGGTAGTGGTGGTGGCGGTGATGGCGGCAGTGGCGGCAGCCACCAATTTTATTTGAATTAATTGTTTTAGATTGGGTTGAGTGTGATTCTTTGAGCTCGGTTCTTGTCGGTGGTTCTCTGGTCAGGGGGGCTTGTACAACGTGTCAGTGGATCTGGGGGTTATCGTTTGAAACATCCAGCGGCACCCCCCTTAGAGTGAAGCTCCACTCAAAAGGTGAACAGGATGCAGACATCATGTGATGGAGGAGGAACATGTCTGTATCCGAGCCTTGACCAACAGTGGAGTCCACACACATGGCAGTGTTAGCGGTGGGTTGTCTGCGGTGGTGATGGTGGCGGCGGTCTCGGTCGTGGTGGTGGTGGTGGTGGCGGTGGTGGCGGTGGTGGCGGCGGTGGCGGCAGCCACCAATTTTATTTGAATTAATTGTCTGAGATTGGGTTGAGTGTGATTCTTTGAGCTCTTTTCTTGACGGTGGTGATCTGGTCAGGGGGGCTTGTACAAAGTTTTACTGGATCTGGGTTGGATCGTTTGAAACATCCAGCAGTCCCCCTTTACAGTGAAGCTCCACTCAAAAGGTGATCAGGATGCAGACATCATGTGATGGAGGAGGAACATGTGTCTGTATCCTACCCTGGACCCAGAGTGAAGTCCACACACATGGCAGTGTTGGCGGTGTTGGTGGTGGCTGTGGTGGTGGTGGCGGCGGTGGTGGCAGTGGTGGCGGTGGTGGCGGTAGCCACCAATTTTATTTGAATTAATTGTCTTAGATTTGGTTGAGTGTGATTCTTTGAGCTCGTTTCTTGTCGGTGGTTCTCTGATCAGGGGGCTTGTAGAAAGTGTGAGTGGATTTGGGTGGGATCGTTTGAAACATCCAGTGGTTCCCCCTTTACAGTGAAGCTCCATTCGAAAGGTGATCAGGATGCAGACATCATGTGATGGAGGAGGAACATGTGTCTGTATCCCAGCCTGGACCAACAGTGGAGTCCACACACATGGCAGTGTTGGCGGTAGCATTGTTAGTGGTGATGGTGACGGTGGTGGTGGTGGCGGTGGTGACGGCGGTGGCGGTAGCCACCAATTTTATTTGAATTAAATGTCTTAGATTGGGTTGAGTGTGATTCTGTGAGCTCGGTTCTTGTCGGTGGTTCTCTGGTCAGGGGGCTTGTACAAAGTTTGAGTGGATCTGGGTGGGATCGTTTGAAACATCCAGCGGCACCCCCCTTAGAGTGAAGCTCCACTCAAAAGGTGAACAGGATGTAGACATCATGTGATGGAGGAGGAACATGTGTCTGTATCCTAGCCTTGACCAACAGTGGAGTCCACACACATGGCAGTGTTAGCGGTGGGTTGTCTGCGGTGGTGATGGTGGCGGCGGTCTCGGTCGTGGTGGTGGTGGTGGTGGCGGTGGTGGCGGTGGTGGCGGCGGTGGCGGCAGCCACCAATTTTATTTGAATTAATTGTCTGAGATTGGGTTGAGTGTGATTCTTTGAGCTCTTTTCTTGACGGTGGTGATCTGGTCAGGGGGGCTTGTACAAAGTTTGAGTGGATCTGGCTGGGATCGTTTGAAACATCCAGCAGTCCCCCCTTACAGTGAAGCTCCACTCAAAAGGTGATCAGGATGCAGACATCATGTGATGGAGGAGGAACATGTGTCTGTATCCCACCCTGGACCCAGAGTGAAGTCCACACACATGGCAGTGTTGCCGGTGGTGGTGGTGGCTGTGGTGGTGGTGGCGGCGGTGGTGGCAGTGGTGGCGGTGGTGGCGGTAGCCACCAATTTTATTTGAATTAATTGTCTTAGATTTGGTTGAGTGTGATTCTTTGAGCTCGTTTCTTGTCGGTGGTTCTCTGATCAGGGGGCTTGTAGAAAGTGTGAGTGGATTTGGGTGGGATCGTTTGAAACATCCAGTGGTTCCCCCTTTACAGTGAAGCTCCATTCGAAAGGTGATCAGGATGCAGACATCATGTGATGGAGGAGGAACATGTGTCTGTATCCCAGCCTGGACCAACAGTGGAGTCCACACACATGGCAGTGTTGGCGGTAGCATTGTTAGTGGTGATGGTGACGGTGGTGGTGGTGGCGGTGGTGACGGCGGTGGCGGTAGCCACCAATTTTATTTGAATTAAATGTCTAAGATTGGGTTGAGTGTGATTCTGTGAGCTCGGTTCTTGTCGGTGGTTCTCTGGTCAGGGGGCTTGTACAAAGTTTGAGTGGATCTGGGTGGGATCGTTTGAAACATCCAGCGGCACCCCCCTTAGAGTGAAGCTCCACTCAAAAGGTGAACAGGATGTAGACATCATGTGATGGAGGAGGAACATGTGTCTGTATCCTAGCCTTGACCAACAGTGGAGTCCACACACATGGCAGTGTTAGTGGTGGGTTGTCTGCGGTGGTGATGGTGGCGGCGGTCTCGGTCGTGGTGGTGGTGGTGGTGGCGGTGGTGGCGGCGGTGGCGGCAGCCACCAATTTTATTTGAATTAATTGTCTGAGATTGGGTTGAGTGTGATTTTTTGAGCTCTTTTCTTGACGGTGGTGATCTGGTCAGGGGGGCTTGTAGAAAGTGTGAGTGGATTTGCGTGGGATCGTTTGAAACATCCAGCAGTTCCCCCTTTACAGCTCCACTCAAAAGGTGATCAGGATGCAGACATCATGTGATGGAGGAGGAACATATGTCTGTATCCCAGCCTGGACCAACAGTGGAGTCCACACACATGGCAGTGTTGGCGGTGGCATTGTTAGTGGTGGTGACGGTGGTGGTGGTGGTGGTGGTGGTGGCGGTGGCGGTGGTGGTGGCGGTGGTGGTGGTGGCGGTGTGGATGGTGACGGCGGTGGTGGTGGTGGTGTTGGCGGTGGTCATGGTGGCGGTGGTGGCGGTAGCCACTAATTTTATTTGATTTAACTGTCTTAGATTGGGTTGAGTGTGATTCTGTGATCTCGGTTCTTGTACATGGTTCTCTGGTCAGGGGGCCCTGTACAAAGTGTGAGTGGATCTGGGTGGGATGGTTTGAAACATCCAGCGGTCCCCCCCTTAAAGTGAAGCTCCACTCAGAAGGTGATCAGGATGCAGACATTATGTGATGGTGGAGGAACATGTGTCATTATCCCAGCGTGGACCAACAGTGGAGTCCACACACATTGCAGTTTTGGCGTTGGCGGTGTTAGTGGTGGTGCCGGTGATGGCGGCGGTGGCGGCAGCCACCAATTTTATTTGAATTAATTGTCTGAGATTGTGTTGAGTGTGATTCTTTGAGCTCTTTTCTTGTCGGTGGTGATCTGGTCAGGGGGGCTTGTACAAAGTTTGAGTGGATCTGGTCGGGATCGTTTGAAACATCCAGCAGTCCCCCCTTACAGTGAAGCTCCACTCAAAAGGTGATCAGGATGCAGACATCATGTGATGGAGGAGGAACATGTGTCTGTATCCCACCCTGGACCCAGAGTGAAGTCCACACACATGGCAGTGTCTCCGGTGGTGGTGGTGGCTGTGGTGGTGGTGGCGGCGGTGGTGGCGGTGGTTGCAGTAGCCACCAGTTTTATTTGAATTAATTGTCTTAGATTTGGTTGCGTGTGATTCTTTGAGCTCGTTTCTTGTCGGTGGTGATCTGGTCAGGGGGGCTTGTAGAAAGTGTGAGTGGATTTGGGTGGGATCGTTTTAAACATCCAGTGGTTCCCCCCTTACAGTGAAGCTCCATTCAAAAGGTGATCATGATGCAGACATCATGTGATGGAGGAGGAACATGTGTCTGTATCCCAGCCTGGACCAACAGTGGAGTCCACACACATGGCAGTGTTAGCGGTGGCATTGTTAGTGGTGGTGGTGACGGTGGTGACGGTGGTGGTGGTGGCGGTGGTGGCGGAAGTAGTGGTGGTGGTGGTGGCGGTGTGGATGGTGACGGCGGTGGCGGTGGTGGTGGTGGTGGTGGTGGTGGTGGTGGTGGGGGTGGCGCTGGTGGTGGCAGCGGTGGTGGTGGCGGTGGTTGAGGTAGCCACCATCTTTATTTGAATTAACTGTCTTAGATTGGGTTGAGTGTGATTCTGTGATCTCGGTTCTTGTACATGGTTCTCTGGTCAGGGGGCCTTGTACAAAGTGTGAGTGGATCTGGGTGGGATCGTTTGAAACATCCAGCGGTCCCCCCCTCACAGTGAAGCTCCACTCAGAAGGTGATCAGGATGCAGACATCATGTGATGGAGGAGGAACATGTGTCTGTATCCCACTCTGGACCCAGAGTGAAGTCCACACACATGGCAGTGTTGGCGGTGGTGGTGGTGGCGGTTGTGGTGGTGGTGGCTGTTGTGGTGGTGGCGGCGGTGGTGGCAGTGGTGGCGGTGGTGGCGGTGGTGGCGGTAGCCACCAATTTTATTTGAATTAATTTTCTTAGATTTGGTTGAGTGTGATTCTGTGAGCTCGGTTCTTCTCGGTGGTTCTCTGGTCAGGGGGGCTTGTACAAAGTTTGAGAGCATCTGGGTGGGATCATTTGAAACATCCAGCGGTCCCCCCCTTACAGTGAAGCTCCATTCGAAAGGTGATCAGGATGCAGACATCATGTGATGGAGCAGGAACATATGTCTGTATGCCAGCCTGGACCAACAATGGAGTCCACACACATGGCAGTGTTGGCGGTGGCATTGTTAGTGGTGGTGACGGTGGTGGTGATGGCGGTGGTGGCGGTGGTAGTGGTGGTGGCGGTGATGGCGGCGGTGGCGGCAGCCGCCAATTTTATTTGAATTCATTGTCTTAGATTGGGTTGAGTGTGATTCTTTGAGCTCGGTTCTTGTCGGTGGTTCTCTGGTCAGGGGGGCTTGTACAACGTGTGAGTGGATCTGGGGGTTATCGTTTGAAATATCCAGCGGCACCCCCCTTAGAGTGAAGCTCCACTCAAAAGGTGAACAGGATGTAGACATCATGTGATGGAGGAGGAACATGTGTCTGTATCCTAGCCTTGACCAACAGTGGAGTCCACACACATGGCAGTGTTAGCGGTGGGTTGTCTGCGGTGGTGATGGTGGCGGCGGTCTCGGTCGTGGTGGTGGTGGTGGTGGCGGTGGTGGCGGTGGTGGCGGGTGGTGGCGGTGGTTGCAATAGCCACCAATTTTATTTGAATTAATTGTCTTAGATTTGGTTGAGTGTGATTCTTTGAGCTCGTTTCTTGTCGGTGGTGATCTGGTCAGGGGGGCTTGTAGAAAGTGTGAGTCGATTTGGGTGGGATCGTTTTAAACATCCAGTGGTTCCCCCCTTACAGTGAAGCTCCATTCAAAAGGTGATCATGATGCAGACATCATGTGATGGAGGAGGAACATGTGTCTGTATCCCAGCCTGGACCAACAGGGGAGTCCACACACATGGCAGTGTTAGCGGTGGAATTGTTAGGGGTGGTGGTGACGGTGGTGACGGTGGTAGTGGGGGCGGTTGAGGCGGAAGTAGTGGTGGTGGTGGTGGCGGTGTGGATGGTGACGGCGGTGGCCGTGGTGGTGGTGGTGGTGGTGGTGGTGGTGGTGGTGGTGGTGGTGGTGGCGGTGGTGGTGGCGGCGGTGGTGGTGGCGGTGGTTGAGGTAGCCACCAACTTTATTTGAAGTAACTGTCTTAGATTGGGTTGAGTGTGATTCTGTGATCTCGGTTCTTGTACATGGTTCTCTGGTCAGGGGGCCTTGTACCAAGTGTGAGTGGATCCGGGTGGGATGGTTTGAAACATCCAGCGGTCCCCCCTTTACAGTGAAGCTCCACTCAGAAGGTGATCAGGATGCAGACATTATGTGATGGAGGAGGAACATGTGTCTGTATCCCAGCCTGGACCAACAGTGGAGTCCACACACATTGCAGTTTTGGCGTTGGCGGTGTTAGTGGTGGTGCCGGTGATGGCGGCGGTGGCGGCAGCCATGAATTTTATTTGAATTAATTGTCTGAGATTGTGTTGAGTGTGATTCTTTGAGCTCTTTTCTTGTCAGTGGTGATCTGGTCAGGGGGGCTTGTACAAAGTTTGAGTGGATCTGGTCGGGATCGTTTGAAACATCCAGCAGTCCCCCCTTAAAGTGAAGCTCCACTCAAAAGGTGATCAGGATGCAGACATCATGTGATGGAGGAGGAACATGTGTCTGTATCCCACCCTGGACCCAGAGTGAAGTCCACACACATGGCAGTGTTGCCGGTGGTGCTGGTGGCTGTGGTGGTGGTGGCGGCGGTGGTGGCGGTGGTTGCAGTAGCCACCATTTTTATTTGAATTAATTGTCTTAGATTTGGTTGAGTGTGATTCTTTGAGCTCGTTTCTTGTCGGTGGTGATCTGGTCAGGGGGGCTTGTAGAAAGTGTGAGTGGATTTGGGTGGGATCGTTTTAAACATCCAGTGGTTCCCCCTTACAGTGAAGCTCCATTCAAAAGGTGATCAGGATGCAGACATCATGTAATGGAGGAGGAACATGTGTCTGTATCCCAGCATGGACCAACAGTGGAGTCCACACACATGGCAGTGTTAGTGGTAGCATTGTTAGTGGTGGTGGTGACGGTGGTGACGGTGGTGGTGGTGGCGGTGGTGGCGGAAGTAGTGGTGGTGGTGGTGGCGGTGTGGATGGTGACGGTGGTGGTGGTGGTGGTGGTGGTGGTGATGGTGGTGGCGGTGGTGGTGGCGGCGGTGGTGGTGGCAGTGGTTGAGGTAGCCACCAACTTTATTTGAATTAACTGTCTTAGATTGGGTTGACTGTGATTCTGTGATCTCGGTTCTTGTACATGGTTCTCTGGTCAGGGGGCCTTGTACAAAGTGTGAGTGGATCTGGGTGGGATCGTTTGAAACATCCAGCGGTCCCCCCCTCACAGTGAAGCTCCACTCAGAAGGTGATCAGGATGCAGACATCATGTGATGGAGGAGGAACATGTGTCTGTATCCCACTCTGGACCCAGAGTGAAGTCCACACACATGGCAGTGTTGGCGGTGGTGGTGGTGGCGGTTGTGGTGGTGGTGGCTGTTGTGGTGGTGGCGGCGGTGGTGGCGGGTGGTGGCGGTAGCCACCAATTTTATTTGAATTAATTGTCTTAGATTTGGTTGAGTGTGATTCTGTGAGCTCGTTTCTTCTCGGTGGTGATCTGGTCAGGGGGGCTTGTAGAAAGTGTGAGTGGATTTGGGTGGGATCGTTTTAAACATCCAGTGGTTCCCCCTTACAGTGAAGCTCCATTCAAAAGGTGATCAGGATGCAGACATCATGTGATGGAGGAGGAACATGTGTTTGTATCCCAGCCTGGACCAACAGTGGAGTCCACACACATGGCAGTGTTAGCGGTGGCATTGTTAGTGGTGGTGGTGACGGTGGTGACGGTGGTGGTGGTGGCGGTGGTGGCGGAAGTAGTGGTGGTGGTGGTGGCGGTGTGGATGGTGACGGCGGTGGTGGTGGTGGTGGTGGTGGTGGTGGTGGCGGTGGTGGTGGCGGCGGTGGTGGTGGCGGTGGTTGAGGTAGCCACCAACTTTATTTGAATTAACTGTCTTAGATTGGGTTGACTGTGCTTCTGTGATCTCGGTTCTTGTACATGGTGCTCTGGTCAGGGGGCCTTGTACAAAGTGTGAGTGGATCTGGGTGGGATCGTTTGAAACATCCAGCGGTCCCCCCCTCACAGTGAAGCTCCACTCAGAAGGTGATCAGGATGCAGACATCATGTGATGGAGGAGGAACATGTGTCTGTATCCCACTCTGGACCCAGAGTGAAGTCCACACACATGGCAGTGTTGGCGGTGGCATTGTTAGTGGTGGTGACGGTGGTGGTGGTGGCGGTTGTGGTGGTGGTGGCTGTTGTGGTGGTGACGGCGGGTGGTGGCAGTGGTGGCGGGTGGTGGCGGTTGTGGCGGTAGCCACCAATTTTATTTGAATTAATTGTGTTAGATTTGGTTGAGTGTGATTCTGTGAGCTCGGTTCTTCTCGGTGGTTCTCTGGTCAGGGGGGCTTGTACAAAGTTTGAGAGGATCTGGGTGGGATCATTTGAAACATCCAGCGGTCCCCCCCTTACAGTGAAGCTCCATTCGAAAGGTGATCAGGATGCAGACATCATGTGATGGAGGAGGAACATATGTCTGTATCCCAGCCTGGACCAACAGTGGAGTCCACACACATGGCAGTGTTGGCGGTGGCATTGTTAGTGGTGGTGACGGTGGTGGTGGTGGCGGTGGTAGTGGTGGTGGCGGTGATGGCGGCAGTGGCGGCAGCCACCAATTTTATTTGAATTAATTGTTTTAGATTGGGTTGAGTGTGATTCTTTGAGCTCGGTTCTTGTCGGTGGTTCTCTGGTCAGGGGGGCTTGTACAACGTGTCAGTGGATCTGGGGGTTATCGTTTGAAACATCCAGCGGCACCCCCCTTAGAGTGAAGCTCCACTCAAAAGGTGAACAGGATGCAGACATCATGTGATGGAGGAGGAACATGTGTCTGTATCCGAGCCTTGACCAACAGTGGAGTCCACACACATGGCAGTGTTAGCGGTGGGTTGTCTGCGGTGGTGATGGTGGCGGCGGTCTCGGTCGTGGTGGTGGTGGTGGTGGCGGTGGTGGCGGTGGTGGCGGCGGTGGCGGCAGCCACCAATTTTATTTGAATTAATTGTCTGAGATTGGGTTGAGTGTGATTCTTTGAGCTCTTTTCTTGACGGTGGTGATCTGGTCAGGGGGGCTTGTACAAAGTTTTACTGGATCTGGGTTGGATCGTTTGAAACATCCAGCAGTCCCCCTTTACAGTGAAGCTCCACTCAAAAGGTGATCAGGATGCAGACATCATGTGATGGAGGAGGAACATGTGTCTGTATCCTACCCTGGACCCAGAGTGAAGTCCACACACATGGCAGTGTTGGCGGTGTTGGTGGTGGCTGTGGTGGTGGTGGCGGCGGTGGTGGCAGTGGTGGCGGTGGTGGCGGTAGCCACCAATTTTATTTGAATTAATTGTCTTAGATTTGGTTGAGTGTGATTCTTTGAGCTCGTTTCTTGTCGGTGGTTCTCTGATCAGGGGGCTTGTAGAAAGTGTGAGTGGATTTGGGTGGGATCGTTTGAAACATCCAGTGGTTCCCCCTTTACAGTGAAGCTCCATTCGAAAGGTGATCAGGATGCAGACATCATGTGATGGAGGAGGAACATGTGTCTGTATCCCAGCCTGGACCAACAGTGGAGTCCACACACATGGCAGTGTTGGCGGTAGCATTGTTAGTGGTGATGGTGACGGGTGGTGGTGGGTGGCGGTGGTGACGGCGGGTGGCGGTAGCCACCAATTTTATTTGAATTAAATGTCTTAGATTGGGTTGAGTGTGATTCTGTGAGCTCGGTTCTTGTCGGTGGTTCTCTGGTCAGGGGGGCTTGTACAAAGTTTGAGTGGATCTGGGTGGGATCGTTTGAAACATCCAGCGGGCACCCCCCTTAGAGTGAAGCTCCACTCAAAAGGTGAACAGGATGTAGACATCATGTGATGGAGGAGGAACATGTGTCTGTATCCTAGCCTTGACCAACAGTGGAGTCCACACACATGGCAGTGTTAGTGGTGGGTTGTCTGCGGTGGTGATGGTGGCGGCGGTCTCGGTCGTGGTGGTGGTGGTGGTGGCGGTGGTGGCGGCGGTGGCGGCAGCCACCAATTTTATTTGAATTAATTGTCTGAGATTGGGTTGAGTGTGATTTTTTGAGCTCTTTTCTTGACGGTGGTGATCTGGTCAGGGGGGCTTGTAGAAAGTGTGAGTGGATTTGCGTGGGATCGTTTGAAACATCCAGCAGTTCCCCCTTTACAGCTCCACTCAAAAGGTGATCAGGATGCAGACATCATGTGATGGAGGAGGAACATATGTCTGTATCCCAGCCTGGACCAACAGTGGAGTCCACACACATGGCAGTGTTGGCGGTGGCATTGTTAGTGGTGGTGACGGTGGTGGTGGTGGTGGTGGTGGCGGTGGCGGTGGTGGTGGCGGTGGTGGTGGTGGCGGTGTGGATGGTGACGGCGGTGGTGGTGGTGGTGTTGGCGGTGGTCATGGTGGCGGTGGTGGCGGTAGCCACTAATTTTATTTGATTTAACTGTCTTAGATTGGGTTGAGTGTGATTCTGTGATCTCGGTTCTTGTACATGGTTCTCTGGTCAGGGGGCCCTGTACAAAGTGTGAGTGGATCTGGGTGGGATGGTTTGAAACATCCAGCGGTCCCCCCCTTAAAGTGAAGCTCCACTCAGAAGGTGATCAGGATGCAGACATTATGTGATGGTGGAGGAACATGTGTCATTATCCCAGCGTGGACCAACAGTGGAGTCCACACACATTGCAGTTTTGGCGTTGGCGGTGTTAGTGGTGGTGCCGGTGATGGCGGCGGTGGCGGCAGCCACCAATTTTATTTGAATTAATTGTCTGAGATTGTGTTGAGTGTGATTCTTTGAGCTCTTTTCTTGTCGGTGGTGATCTGGTCAGGGGGGCTTGTACAAAGTTTGAGTGGATCTGGTCGGGATCGTTTGAAACATCCAGCAGTCCCCCCTTACAGTGAAGCTCCACTCAAAAGGTGATCAGGATGCAGACATCATGTGATGGAGGAGGAACATGTGTCTGTATCCCACTCTGGACCCAGAGTGAAGTCCACACACATGGCAGTGTTGGCGGTGGTGGTGGTGGCGGTTGTGGTGGTGGTGGCTGTTGTGGTGGTGGCGGCGGTGGTGGCAGTGGTGGCGGTGGTGGCGGTGGTGGCGGTAGCCACCAATTTTATTTGAATTAATTGTCTTAGATTTGGTTGAGTGTGATTCTGTGAGCTCGGTTCTTCTCGGTGGTTCTCTGGTCAGGGGGGCTTGTACAAAGTTTGAGAGCATCTGGGTGGGATCATTTGAAACATCCAGCGGTCCCCCCCTTACAGTGAAGCTCCATTCGAAAGGTGATCAGGATGCAGACATCATGTGATGGAGCAGGAACATATGTCTGTATGCCAGCCTGGACCAACAATGGAGTCCACACACATGGCAGTGTTGGCGGTGGCATTGTTAGTGGTGGTGACGGTGGTGGTGATGGCGGTGGTGGCGGTGGTAGTGGTGGTGGCGGTGATGGCGGCGGTGGCGGCAGCCGCCAATTTTATTTGAATTCATTGTCTTAGATTGGGTTGAGTGTGATTCTTTGAGCTCGGTTCTTGTCGGTGGTTCTCTGGTCAGGGGGGCTTGTACAACGTGTGAGTGGATCTGGGTGGGATCGTTTGAAACATCCAGCGGCACCCCCCTTAGAGTGAAGCTCCACTCAGAAGGTGATCAGGATGCAGACATCATGTGATGGAGGAGGAACATGTGTCTGTATCCCACTCTGGACCCAGAGTGAAGTCCACACATGGCAGTGTTGGCGGTCGTGGTGGTGGCGGTTGTGGTGGTGGTGGCTTTTGTGGTGGTGGCGGCGGTGGTGGCAGTGGTGGCGGTGGTGGCGGTGGTGGCGGTGGTGGCGGTAGCCACCAATTTTATTTGAATTAATTGTCTTAGATTTGGTTGAGTGTGATTCTGTGAGCTCGGTTCTTCTCGGTGGTTCTCTGGTCAGGGGGGCTTGTACAAAGTTTGAGAGGATCTGGGTGGGATCGTTTGAAACATCCAGCGGTCCCCCCCTTACAGTGAAGCTCCATTCGAAAGGTGATCAGGATGCAGACATCATGTGATGGAGGAGGAACATATGTCTGTATCCCAGCCTGGACCAACAGTGGAGTCCACACACATGGCAGTGTTGGCGGTGGCATTGTTAGTGGTGGTGACGGTGGTGGTGGTGGCGGTGGTGGCGGTGGTAGTGGTGGTGGCGGTGGTGGCGGTGATGGCGGCGGTTGCGGCAGCCACCAATTTTATTTGAATTCATTGTCTTAGATTGGGTTGAGTGTGATTCTTTGAGCTCGGTTCTTGTCGGTGGTTCTCTGGTCAGGGGGGCTTGTACAACGTGTGAGTGGATCTGGGGGTTATCGTTTGAAACATCCAGCGGCACCCCCCTTAGAGTGAAGCTCCACTCAAAAGGTGAACAGGATGCAGACATCATGTGATGGAGGAGGAACATGTGTCTGTATCCTAGCCTTGACCAACAGTGGAGTCCACACACATGGCAGTTTTAGCGGTGGGTTGTCTGCGGTGGTGATGGTGGCGGCGGTCTCGGTCGTGGTGGTGCTGGTGGTGGCGGTGGTGGCGGTGGTGGCGGCAGCCACCAATTTTATTTGAATTAATTGTCTGAGATTGGGTTGAGTGTGATTCTTTGAGCTCTTTTCTTGACGGTGGTGATCTGGTCAGGGGGGCTTGTACAAAGTTTTACTGGATCTGGGTGGGATCGTTTGAAACATCCAGCAGTCCCCCCTTACAGTGAAGCTCCACTGAAAAGGTGATCAGGATGCAGACATCATGTGATGGAGGAAGAACATGTGTCTGTATCCCACCCTGGACCCAGAGTGAAGTTCACACACATGGCAGTGTTGCCGGTGGTGGTGGTGGCTGTGGTGGTGGTGGCGGCGGTGGTGGCAGTGGTGGCGGTGGTGGCGGTAGCCACCAATTTTACTTGAATTAATTGTCTTAGATTTGGTTGAGTGTGATTCTTTGAGCTCGTTTCTTGTCGGTGGTTCTCTGGTCAGGGGACTTGTAGAAAGTGTGAGTGGATTTGGGAGGGATCATTTGAAACATCCAGTGGTTCCCCCTTTACAGTGAAGCTCCATTCGAAAGGTGATCAGAATGCAGACATCATGTGTTGGAGGAGGAACATGTGTCTGTATCCTAGCCTGGACCAACAGTGGAGTCCACACACATGGCAGTGTTGGCGGTGGCATTGTTAGTGGTGGTGGTGACGGTGGTGGTGGTGGCGGTGGCGGGGGCGGTGGCGGTAGCCACCAATTTTATTTGAATTAAATGTCTTAGATTGGGTTGAGTGTGATTCTGTGAGCTCGGTTCTTGTCGGTGGTTCTCTGGTCAGGGGGCTTGTACAAAGTTTGAGTGGATCTGGGTGGGATCGTTTGAAACATCCAGCGGTCCCCCCCTTACAGTGAAGCTCCATTCGAAAGGTGATCAGGATGCAGACGTGATGGAGGAGGAACATATGTCTGTATCCCAGCCTGGACCAACAGTGGAGTCCACACACATGGCAGTGTTGGCGGTGGCATTGTTAGTGGTGGTGACGGTGGTGGTGGTGGCGGTAGTGGCGGTGATGGCGGCTTTTGCGGCAGCCACCAATTTTATTTGAATTAATTGTCTTAGATTGGGTTGAGTGTGATTCTTTGAGCTCGGTTCTTGTCGGTGGTTCTCTGGTCAGGGGGGCTTGTACAACGTGTGAGTGGATCTGGGGGTTATCGTTTGAAACATCCAGCGGCACCCCCCTTAGAGTGAAGCTCCACTCAAAAGGTGAACAGGATGTAGACATCATGTGATGGAGGAGGAACATGTGTCTGTATCCTAGCCTTGACCAACAGTGGAGTCCACACACATGGCAGTGTTAGCGGTGGGTTGTCTGCGGTGGTGATGGTGGCGGCGGTCTTGGTCGTGGTGGTGGTGGTGGTGGCGGTGGTGGCGGCGATGGCGGCAGCCACCAATTTTATTTGAATTAATTGTCTGAGATTGGGTTGACTGTGATTCTTTGAGCTCTTTTCTTGACGGTGGTGATCTGGTCAGGGGGGCTTGTACAAAGTTTGAGTGGATCTGGGTGGGGATCGTTTGAAACATCCAGCAGTCCCCCCCTTACAGCTCCACTCAAAAGGTGATCAGGATGCAGACATCATGTGATGGAGGAGGAACATATGTCTGTATCCCAGCCTGGACCAACAGTGGAGTCCACACACATGGCAGTGTTGGCGGTGGCGTGACGGTGGTGACGGTGGTGGTGGTGGCGGTGGTGGCGGAAGTAGTGGTGGTGGTGGTGGCGGTGTGGATGGTGACGGCGGTGGCGGTGGTGGTGGTGGTGGTGGTGGTGGTGGTGGCGGTGGTGGTGGCGGCGGTGGTGGTGGCGGTGGTTGAGGTAGCCACCAACTTTATTTGAATTAACTGTCTTAGATTGGGTTGAGTGTGATTCTTTGAGCTCGTTTCTTGTCGGTGGTTCTCTGATCAGGGGGCTTGTAGAAAGTGTGAGTGGATTTGGGTGGGATCGTTTGAAACATCCAGTGGTTCCTCCTTTACAGTGAAGCTCCATTCGAAAGGTGATCAGGATGCAGACATCATGTGATGGAGGAGGAACATGTGTCTGTATCCCAGCCTGGACCAACAGTGGAGTCCACACACATGGCAGTGTTGGCGGTAGCATTGTTAGTGGTGATGGTGACGGTGGTGGTGGTGGCGGTGGCGGTAGCCACCAATTTTATTTGAATTAAATGTCTTAGATTGGGTTGAGTGTGATTCTGTGAGCTCGGTTCTTGTCGGTGGTTCTCTGGTCAGGGGGCTTGTACAAAGTTTGAGTGGATCTGGGTGGGATCGTTTGAAACATCCAGCGGCACCCCCCTTAGAGTGAAGCTCCACTCAAAAGGTGAACAGGATGTAGACATCATGTGATGGAGGAGGAACATGTGTCTGTATCCTAGCCTTGACCAACAGTGGAGTCCACACACATGGCAGTGTTAGCGGTGGGTTGTCTGCGGTGGTGATGGTGGCGGCGGTCTCGGTCGTGGTGGTGGTGGTGGTGGCGGTGGTGGCGGCGGTGGCGGCAGCCACCAATTTTATTTGAATTAATTGTCTGAGATTGGGTTGAGTGTGATTCTTTGAGCTCTTTTCTTGACGGTGGTGATCTGGTCAGGGGGGCTTGTACAAAGTTTTACTGGATCTGGGTGGGATCGTTTGAAACATCCAGCAGTCCCCCCTTACAGTGAAGCTCCACTCAAAAGGTGATCAGGATGCAGACATCATGTGATGGAGGAGGAACATGTGTCTGTATCCCACCCTGGACCCAGAGTGAAGTCCACACACATGGCAGTGTTGCCGGTGGTGGTGGTGGCTGTGGTGGTGGTGGCGGCGGTGGTGGCAGTGGTGGCGGTGGTGGCGGTAGCCACCAATTTTATTTGAATTAATTGTCTTAGATTTGGTTGAGTGTGATTCTTTGAGCTCGTTTCTTGTCGGTGGTTCTCTGATCAGGGGGCTTGTAGAAAGTGTGAGTGGATTTGGGTGGGATCGTTTGAAACATCCAGTGGTTCCCCCTTTACAGTGAAGCTCCATTCGAAAGGTGATCAGGATGCAGACATCATGTGATGGAGGAGGAACATGTGTCTGTATCCCAGCCTGGACCAACAGTGGAGTCCACACACATGGCAGTGTTGGCGGTAGCATTGTTAGTGGTGATGGTGATGGTGGTGGTGGTGGCGGTGGTGACGGCGGTGGCGGTAGCCACCAATTTTATTTGAATTAAATGTCTTAGATTGGGTTGAGTGTGATTCTGTGAGCTCGGTTCTTGTCGGTGGTTCTCTGGTCAGGGGGCTTGTACAAAGTTTGAGTGGATCTGGGTGGGATCGTTTGAAACATCCAGCGGCACCCCCCTTAGAGTGAAGCTCCACTCAAAAGGTGAACAGGATGTAGACATCATGTGATGGAGGAGGAACATGTGTCTGTTTCCCATTCTGGACCCAGAGTGGAGTCCACACACATGGCAGTGTTAGCGGTGGGTTGTCTGCGGTGGTGATGGTGGCGGCGGTCTCGGTCGTGGTGGTGGTGGCGGTGGTGGCGGCAGTGGCGGCAGCCACCAATTTTATTTGAATTAATTGTCTGAGATTGGGTTGAGTGTGATTTTTTGAGCTCTTTTCTTGACGGTGGTGATCTGGTCAGGGGGACTTGTACAAAGTTTGAGTGGATCTGGGTGGGATCGTTTGAAACATCCAGCAGTTCCCCCCTTACAGCTCCACTCAAAAGGTGATCAGGATGCAGACATCATGTGATGGAGGAGGAACATATGTCTGTATCCCAGCCTGGACCAACAGTGGAGTCCACACACATGGCAGTGTTGGCGGTGGCATTGTTAGTGGTGGTGACGGTGGTGGTGGTGGTGGTGGGGGCTGTGGCGGTGGCGGTGGTGGTGGCGGTGGTGGTGGTGGGGGTGTGGATGGTGACGGCGGTGGTGGTGGTGGTGTTGGCGGTGGTCATGGTGGCGGGAGTGGCGGTAGCCACCAATTTTATTTGATTTAACTGTCTTAGATTGGGTTGAGTGTGATTCTGTGATCTCGGTTCTTGTACATGGTTCTCTGGTCAGGGGGCCCTGTACAAAGTGTGAGTGGATCTGGGTGGGATGGTTTGAAACATCCAGCGGTCCCCCCCTTACAGTGAAGCTCCACTCAGAAGGTGATCAGGATGCAGACATTATGTGATGGAGGAGGAACATGTGTCTGTATCCCAGCCTCGACCAACAGTGGAGTCCACACACATTGCAGTTTAGGCGATGGCGGTGTTTGTGGTGGTGCCGGTGATGGCGGCGGTGGCGGCAGCCACCAATTTTATTTGAATTAATTGTCTGAGATTGTGTTGAGTGTGATTCTTTGAGCTCTTTTCTTGTCGGTGGTGATCTGGTCAGGGGGGCTTGTACAAAGTTTGAGTGGATCTGGTCGGGATCGTTTGAAACATCCAGCAGTCCCCCCTTACAGTGAAGCTCCACTCAAAAGGTGATCAGGATGCAGACATCATGTGATGGAGGAGGAACATGTGTCTGTATCCCACCCTCGACCCAGAGTGAAGTCCACACACATGGCAGTGTTGCCGGTGGTGGTGGTGGCTGTGGTGGTGGTGGCGGCGGTGGTGGCGGTGGTTGCAGTAGCCACCAATTTTATTTGAATTAATTGTCTTAGATTTGGTTGAGTGTGATTCTTTGAGCTCGTTTCTTGTCGGTGGTGATCTGGTCAGGGGGGCTTGTAGAAAGTGTGAGTGGATTTGGGTGGGATCGTTTTAAAATCCAGTGGTTCCCCCCTTACAGTGAAGCTCCATTCAAAAGGTGATCAGGATGCAGACATCATGTGATGGAGGAGGAACATGTGTCTGTATCCCAGCCTGGACCAACAGTGGAGTCCACACACATGGCAGTGTTAGCGGTGGCATTGTTAGTGGTGGTGGTGACGGTGGTGACGGTGGTGGTGGTGGCGGTGGTGGCGGAAGTAGTGGTGGTGGTGGTGGTGGTGTGGATGGTGACGGCGGTGGCGGTGGTGGTGGTGGTGGTGGTGGTGGTGGTGGCGGTGGTGGTGGCGGCGGTGGTGGTGGCGGTGGTTGAGGTAGCCACCAACTTTATTTGAATTAACTGTTTTAGATTGGGTTGAGTGTGATTCTGTGATCTCGGTTCTTGTACATGGCTCTCTGGTCAGGGGGCCTTGTACAAAGTGTGAGTGGATCTGGGTGGGATCGTTTGAAACATCCAGCGGTCCCCCCCTCACAGTGAAGCTCCACTCAGAAGGTGATCAGGATGCAGACATCATGTGATGGAGGAGGAACATGTGTCTGTTTCCCATTCTGGACCCAGAGTGAAGTCCACACACATGGCAGTGTTGGCGGTGGTGGTGGTGGCGGTTGTGGTGGTGGTGGCTGTTGTGGTGGTGGCGGCGGTGGTGGCAGTGGTGGCGGTGGTGGCGGTGGTGGCGGTAGCCACCAATTTTATTTGAATTAATTGTCTTAGATTTGGTTGAGTGTGATTCTGTGAGCTCGGTTCTTCTCGGTGGTTCTCTGGTCAGGGGGGCTTGTACAAAGTTTGAGAGGATCTGGGTTGGATCATTTGAAACATCCAGTGGTTCCCCCTTACAGTGAAGCTCCATTCAAAAGGTGATCAGGATGCAGACATCATGTGATGGAGGAGGAACCTGTGTCTGTATCCCAGCCTGGACCAACAGTGGAGTCCACACACATGGCAGTGTTAGCGGTGGCATTGTTAGTGGTGGTGGTGACGGTGGTGACGGTGGTGGTGGTGGCGGTGGTGGCGGAAGTAGTGGTGGTGCTGGTGGCGGTGTGGATGGTGACGGCGGTGGCGGTGGTGGTGGTGGTGGTGGTGGTGGTGGTGGCGGTGGTGGTGGCGGCGGTGGTGGTGGCGGTGGTTGAGGTAGCCACCAACTTTATTTGAATTAACTGTCTTAGATTGGGTTGAGTGTGATTCTTTGAGCTCGTTTCTTGTCGGTGGTTCTCTGATCAGGGGGCTTGTAGAAAGTGTGAGTGGATTTGGGTGGGATCGTTTGAAACATCCAGTGGTTCCCCCTTTACAGTGAAGCTCCATTCGAAAGGTGATCAGGATGCAGACATCATGTGATGGAGGAGGAACATGTGTCTGTATCCCAGCCTGGACCAACAGTGGAGTCCACACACATGGCAGTGTTGGCGGTAGCATTGTTAGTGGTGATGGTGACGGTGGTGGTGGTGGCGGTGGTGACGGCGGTGGCGGTAGCCACCAATTTTATTTGAATTAAATGTCTTAGATTGGGTTGAGTGTGATTCTGTGAGCTCGGTTCTTGTCAGTGGTTCTCTGGTCAGGGGGCTTGTACAAAGTTTGAGTGGATCTGGGTGGGATCGTTTGAAACATCCAGCGGCACCCCCCTTAGAGTGAAGCTCCACTCAAAAGGTGAACAGGATGTAGACATCATGTGATGGAGGAGGAACATGTGTCTGTATCCTAGCCTTGACCAACAGTGGAGTCCACACACATGGCAGTGTTAGCGGTGGGTTGTCTGCGGTGGTGATGGTGGCGGCGGTCTCGGTCGTGGTGGTGGTGGTGGTGGTGGTGGTGGCGGTGGTGGCGGCGGTGGCGGCAGCCACCAATTTTATTTGAATTAATTGTCTGAGATTGGGTTGAGTGTGATTTTTTGAGCTCTTTTCTTGACGGTGGTGATCTGGTCAGGGGGACTTGTACAAAGTTTGAGTGGATCTGGGTGGGATCGTTTGAAACATCCAGCAGTTCCCCCCTTACAGCTCCACTCAAAAGGTGATCAGGATGCAGACATCATGTGATGGAGGAGGAACATATGTCTGTATCCCAGCCTGGACCAACAGTGGAGTCCACACACATGGCAGTGTTGGCGGTGGCATTGTTAGTGGTGGTGACGGTGGTGGTGGTGGTGGTGGGGGCGGTGGCGGTGGCGGTGGTGGTGGCGGTGGTGGTGGTGGCGGTGTGGATGGTGACGGCGGTGGTGGTGGTGGTGTTGGCGGTGGTCATGGTGGCAGTGGTGGGGGTAGCCACCAATTTTATTTGATTTAACTGTCTTAGATTGGGTTGAGTGTGATTCTTTGAGCTCGGTTCTTGTCGGTGGTTCTCTGGTCAGGGGGCTTGTACAAAGTTTGAGTGGATCTGGGTGGGATCGTTTGAAACATCCAGCGGCACCCCCCTTAGAGTGAAGCTCCACTCAAAAGGTGAACAGGATGTAGACATCATGTGATGGAGGAGGAACATGTGTCTGTATCCTAGCCTTGACCAACAGTGGAGTCCACACACATGGCAGTGTTAGCGGTGGGTTGTCTGCGGTGGTGATGGTGGCGGCGGTCTCGGTCGTGGTGGTGGTGGTGGTGGCGGTGGTGGCGGCGGTGGCGGCAGCCACCAATTTTATTTGAATTAATTGTCTGAGATTGGGTTGAGTGTGATTCTTTGAGCTCTTTTCTTGACGGTGGTGATCTGGTCAGGGGGGCTTGTACAAAGTTTTACTGGATCTGGGTGGGATCGTTTGAAACATCCAGCAGTCCCCCTCTTACAGTGAAGCTCCACTCAAAAGGTGATCAGGATGCAGACATCATGTGATGGAGGAGGAACATGTGTCTGTATCCCACCCTGGACCCAGAGTGAAGTCCACACACATGGCAGTGTTGCCGGTGGTGGTGGTGGCTGTGGTGGTGGTGGCGGCGGTGGTGGCAGTGGTGGCGGTGGTGGCGGTAGCCACCAATTTTATTTGAATTAATTGTCTTAGATTTGGTTGAGTGTGATTCTTTGAGCTCGTTTCTTGTCGGTGGTTCTCTGATCAGGGGGCTTGTAGAAAGTGTGAGTGGATTTGGGTGGGATCGTTTGAAACATCCAGTGGTTCCCCCTTTACAGTGAAGCTCCATTCGAAAGGTGATCAGGATGCAGACATCATGTGATGGAGGAGGAACATGTGTCTGTATCCCAGCCTGGACCAACAGTGGAGTCCACACACATGGCAGTGTTAGGCGGTAGCATTGTTAGTGGTGATGGTGACGGTTGTGGTGGTGGCGGTGGTGACGGCGGTGGCGGTAGCCACCAATTTTATTTGAATTAAATGTCTTAGATTGGGTTGAGTGTGATTCTGTGAGCTCGGTTCTTGTCGGTGGTTCTCTGGTCAGGGGGGCTTGTACAAAGTTTGAGTGGATCTGGGTGGGATCGTTTGAAACATCCAGCGGCACCCCCCTTAGAGTGAAGCTCCACTCAAAAGGTGAACAGGATGTAGACATCATGTGATGGAGGAGGAACATGTGTCTGTATCCTAGCCTTGACCAACAGTGGGAGTCCACACACATGGCAGTGTTAGCGGTGGGTTGTCTGCGGTGGTGATGGTGGGCGGCGGTCTCGGTCGTGGTGGTGGTGGCGGTGGTGGCGGCAGTGGCGGCAGCCACCAATTTTATTTGAATTAATTGTCTGAGATTGGGTTGAGTGTGATTTTTTGAGCTCTTTTCTTGACGGTGGTGATCTGGTCAGGGGGGACTTGTACAAAGTTTGAGTGGATCTGGGTGGGATCGTTTGAAACATCCAGCAGTTCCCCCCTTACAGCTCCACTCAAAAGGTGATCAGGATGCAGACATCATGTGATGGAGGAGGAACATATGTCTGTATCCCAGCCTGGACCAACAGTGGAGTCCACACACATGGCAGTGTTGGCGGGTGGCATTGTTAGTGGTGGTGACGGTGGTGGTGGTGGTGGTGGGGGGCTGTGGCGGTGGCGGTGGTGGTGGCGGTGGTGGTGGTGGGGGTGTGGATGGTGACGGCGGTGGTGGTGGTGGTGTTGGCGGTGGTCATGGTGGCGGGAGTGGCGGTAGCCACCAATTTTATTTGATTTAACTGTCTTAGATTGGGTTGAGTGTGATTCTGTGATCTCGGTTCTTGTACATGGTTCTCTGGTCAGGGGGCCCTGTACAAAGTGTGAGTGGATCTGGGTGGGATGGTTTGAAACATCCAGCGGTCCCCCCCCTTACAGTGAAGCTCCACTCAGAAGGTGATCAGGATGCAGACATTATGTGATGGAGGAGGAACATGTGTCTGTATCCCAGCCTCGACCAACAGTGGAGTCCACACACATTGCAGTTTAGGCGATGGCGGTGTTTGTGGTGGTGCCGGTGATGGCGGCGGTGGCGGCAGCCACCGAATTTTATTTGAATTAATTGTCTGAGATTGTGTTGAGTGTGATTCTTTGAGCTCTTTTCTTGTCAGTGGTGATCTGGTCAGGGGGGCTTGTACAAAGTTTGAGTGGATCTGGTCGGGATCGTTTGAAACATCCAGCAGTCCCCCCTTAAAGTGAAGCTCCACTCAAAAGGTGATCAGGATGCAGACATCATGTGATGGAGGAGGAACATGTGTCTGTATCCCACCCTCGGACCCAGAGTGAAGTCCACACACATGGCAGTGTTGCCGGTGGTGGTGGTGGCTGTGGTGGTGGTGGCGGCGGTGGTGGCGGTGGTTGCAGTAGCCACCAATTTTATTTGAATTAATTGTCTTAGATTTGGTTGAGTGTGATTCTTTGAGCTCGTTTCTTGTCGGTGGTGATCTGGTCAGGGGGGGCTTGTAGAAAGTGTGAGTGGATTTGGGTGGGATCGTTTTAAACATCCAGTGGTTCCCCCCTTACAGTGAAGCTCCATTCAAAAGGTGATCAGGATGCAGACATCATGTGATGGAGGAGGAACATGTGTCTGTATCCCAGCCTGGACCAACAGTGGAGTCCACACACATGGCAGTGTTAGCGGTGGCATTGTTAGTGGTGGTGGTGACGGTGGTGACGGTGGTGGTGGTGGCGGTGGTGGCGGAAGTAGTGGTGGTGGTGGTGGTGGTGTGGATGGTGACGGCGGTGGCGGTGGTGGTGGTGGTGGTGGTGGTGGTGGTGGTGGCGGTGGTGGTGGCGGCGGTGGTGGTGGCGGTGGTTGAGGTAGCCACCAACTTTATTTGAATTAACTGTCTTAGATTGGGTTGAGTGTGATTCTGTGATCTCGGTTCTTGTACATGGCTCTCTGGTCAGGGGGCCTTGTACAAAGTGTGAGTGGATCTGGGTGGGATCGTTTGAAACATCCAGCGGTCCCCCCCTCACAGTGAAGCTCCACTCAGAAGGTGATCAGGATGCAGACATCATGTGATGGAGGAGGAACATGTGTCTGTTTCCCATTCTGGACCCAGAGTGAAGTCCACACACATGGCAGTGTTGGCGGTGGTGGTGGTGGCGGTTTTGGTGGTGGTGGCTGTTGTGGTGGTGGCGGCGGTGGTGGCAGTGGTGGCGGTGGTGGCGGTGGTGGCGGTAGCCACCAATTTTATTTGAATTAATTGTCTTAGATTTGGTTGAGTGTGATTCTGTGAGCTCGGTTCTTCTCGGTGGTTCTCTGGTCAGGGGGGCTTGTACAAAGTTTGAGAGGATCTGGGTTGGATCATTTGAAACATCCAGTGGTTCCCCCTTACAGTGAAGCTCCATTCAAAAGGTGATCAGGATGCAGACATCATGTGATGGAGGAGGAACCTGTGTCTGTATCCCAGCCTGGACCAACAGTGGAGTCCACACACATGGCAGTGTTAGCGGTGGCATTGTTAGTGTTGGTGGTGACGGTGGTGACGGTGGTGGTGGTGGCGGTGGTGGCGGAAGTAGTGGTGGTGGTGGTGGCGGTGTGGATGGTGACGGCGGTGGCGGTGGTGGTGGTGGTGGTGGTGGTGGTGGTGGCGGTGGTGGTGGCGGCGGTGGTGGTGGCGGTGGTTGAGGTAGCCACCAACTTTATTTGAATTAACTGTCTTAGATTGGGTTGAGTGTGATTCTTTGAGCTCGTTTCTTGTCGGTGGTTCTCTGATCAGGGGGCTTGTAGAAAGTGTGAGTGGATTTGGGTGGGATCGTTTGAAACATCCAGTGGTTCCCCCTTTACAGTGAAGCTCCATTCGAAAGGTGATCAGGATGCAGACATCATGTGATGGAGGAGGAACATGTGTCTGTATCCCAGCCTGGACCAACAGTGGAGTCCACACACATGGCAGTGTTGGCGGTAGCATTGTTAGTGGTGATGGTGACGGTGGTGGTGGTGGCGGTGGTGACGGCGGTGGCGGTAGCCACCAATTTTATTTGAATTAAATGTCTTAGATTGGGTTGAGTGTGATTCTGTGAGCTCGGTTCTTGTCGGTGGTTCTCTGGTCAGGGGGCTTGTACAAAGTTTGAGTGGATCTGGGTGGGATCGTTTGAAACATCCAGCGGCACCCCCCTTAGAGTGAAGCTCCACTCAAAAGGTGAACAGGATGTAGACATCATGTGATGGAGGAGGAACATGTGTCTGTATCCTAGCCTTGACCAACAGTGGAGTCCACACACATGGCAGTGTTAGCGGTGGGTTGTCTGCGGTGGTGATGGTGGCGGCGGTCTCGGTCGTGGTGGTGGTGGTGGTGGCGGTGGTGGCGGCGGTGGCGGCAGCCACCAATTTTATTTGAATTAATTGTCTGAGATTGGGTTGAGTGTGATTCTTTGAGCTCTTTTCTTGACGGTGGTGATCTGGTCAGGGGGGCTTGTACAAAGTTTTACTGGATCTGGGTGGGATCGTTTGAAACATCCAGCAGTCCCCCTCTTACAGTGAAGCTCCACTCAAAAGGTGATCAGGATGCAGACATCATGTGATGGAGGAGGAACATGTGTCTGTATCCCACCCTGGACCCAGAGTGAAGTCCACACACATGGCAGTGTTGCCGGTGGTGGTGGTGGCTGTGGTGGTGGTGGCGGCGGTGGTGGCAGTGGTGGCGGTGGTGGCGGTAGCCACCAATTTTATTTGAATTAATTGTCTTAGATTTGGTTGATTGTGATTCTTTGAGCTCGTTTCTTGTCGGTGGTTCTCTGATCAGGGGGCTTGTAGAAAGTGTGAGTGGATTCGGGTGGGATCGTTTGAAACATCCAGTGGTTCCCCCTTTACAGTGAAGCTCCATTCGAAAGGTGATCAGGATGCAGACATCATGTGATGGAGGAGGAACATGTGTCTGTATCCCAGCCTGGACCAACAGTGGAGTCCACACACATGGCAGTGTTGGCGGTAGCATTGTTAGTGGTGATGGTGACGGTTGTGGTGGTGGCGGTGGTGACGGCGGTGGCGGTAGCCACCAATTTTATTTGAATTAAATGTCTTAGATTGGGTTGAGTGTGATTCTGTGAGCTCGGTTCTTGTCGGTGGTTCTCTGGTCAGGGGGCTTGTACAAAGTTTGAGTGGATCTGGGTGGGATCGTTTGAAACATCCAGCGGCACCCCCCTTAGAGTGAAGCTCCACTCAAAAGGTGAACAGGATGTAGACATCATGTGATGGAGGAGGAACATGTGTCTGTATCCTAGCCTTGACCAACAGTGGAGTCCACACACATGGCAGTGTTAGCGGTGGGTTGTCTGCGGTGGTGATGGTGGCGGCGGTCTCGGTCGTGGTGGTGGTGGCGGTGGTGGCGGCAGTGGCGGCAGCCACCAATTTTATTTGAATTAATTGTCTGAGATTGGGTTGAGTGTGATTTTTTGAGCTCTTTTCTTGACGGTGGTGATCTGGTCAGGGGGACTTGTACAAAGTTTGAGTGGATCTGGGTGGGATCGTTTGAAACATCCAGCAGTTCCCCCCTTACAGCTCCACTCAAAAGGTGATCAGGATGCAGACATCATGTGATGGAGGAGGAACATATGTCTGTATCCCAGCCTGGACCAACAGTGGAGTCCACACACATGGCAGTGTTGGCGGTGGCATTGTTAGTGGTGGTGACGGTGGTGGTGGTGGTGGTGGGGGCTGTGGCGGTGGCGGTGGTGGTGGCGGTGGTGGTGGTGGGGGTGTGGATGGTGACGGCGGTGGTGGTGGTGGTGTTGGCGGTGGTCATGGTGGCGGGAGTGGCGGTAGCCACCAATTTTATTTGATTTAACTGTCTTAGATTGCGTTGAGTGTGATTCTGTGATCTCGGTTCTTGTACATGGTTCTCTGGTCAGGGGGCCCTGTACAAAGTGTGAGTGGATCTGGGTGGGATGGTTTGAAACATCCAGCGGTCCCCCCCTTACAGTGAAGCTCCACTCAGAAGGTGATCAGGATGCAGACATTATGTGATGGAGGAGGAACATGTGTCTGTATCCCAGCCTCGACCAACAGTGGAGTCCACACACATTGCAGTTTAGGCGATGGCGGTGTTTGTGGTGGTGCCGGTGATGGCGGCGGTGGCGGCAGCCACCAATTTTATTTGAATTAATTGTCTGAGATTGTGTTGAGTGTGATTCTTTGAGCTCTTTTCTTGTCGGTGGTGATCTGGTCAGGGGGGCTTGTACAAAGTTTGAGTGGATCTGGTCGGGATCGTTTGAAACATCCAGCAGTCCCCCCTTACAGTGAAGCTCCACTCAAAAGGTGATCAGGATGCAGACATCATGTGATGGAGGAGGAACATGTGTCTGTATCCCACCCTGGACCCAGAGTGAAGTCCACACACATGGCAGTGTTGCCGGTGGTGGTGGTGGCTGTGGTGGTGGTGGCGGCGGTGGTGGCGGTGGTTGCAGTAGCCACCAATTTTATTTGAATTAATTGTCTTAGATTTGGTTGAGTGTGATTCTTTGAGCTCGTTTCTTGTCGGTGGTGATCTGGTCAGGGGGGCTTGTAGAAAGTGTGAGTGGATTTGTGTGGGATCGTTTTAAACATCCAGTGGTTCCCCCCTTACAGTGAAGCTCCATTCAAAAGGTGATCAGGATGCAGACATCATGTGATGGAGGAGGAACATGTGTCTGTATCCCAGCCTGGACCAACAGTGCAGTCCACACACATGGCAGTGTTAGCGGTGGCATTGTTAGTGGTGGTGGTGACGGTGGTGACGGTGGTGGTGGTGGAGGTGGTGGCGGAAGTAGTGGTGGTGGTGGTGGCGGTGTGGATGGTGACGGCGGTGGCGGTGGTGGTGGTGGTGGTGGTGGTGGTGGCGGCGGTGGTGGTGGCGGCGGTGGTGGTGGCGGTGGTGGTGGTGGCGGTGGTGGTGGCGGTGGTTGAGGTAGCCACCAACTTTATTTGAATTAACTGTCTTAGATTGGGTTGAGTGTGATTCTGTGATCTCGGTTCTTGTACATGGCTCTCTGGTCAGGGGGCCTTGTACAAAGTGTGAGTGGATCTGGGTGGGATCGTTTGAAACATCCAGCGGTCCCCCCCTCACAGTGAAGCTCCACTCAGAAGGTGATCAGGATGTAGACATCATGTGATGGAGGAGGAACATGTGTCTGTTTCCCATTCTGGACCCAGAGTGAAGTCCACACACATGGCAGTGTTGCCGGTGGTGGTGGTGGCTGTGGTGGTGGTGGCGGCAGTGGTTGCAGTAGCCACCAATTTTATTTGAATTAATTGTCTTAGATTTGGTTGAGTGTGATTCTTTGAGCTCGTTTCTTGTCGGTGGTGATCTGGTCAGGGGGGCTTGTAGAAAGTGTGAGTGGATTTGGGTGGGATCGTTTTAAACATCCAGTGGTTCCCCCCTTACAGTGAAGCTCCATTCAAAAGGTGATCAGGATGCAGACATCATGTGATGGAGGAGGAACATGTGTCTGTATCCCAGCCTGGACCAATAGTGGAGTCCACACACATGGCAGTGTTAGCGGTGGCATTGTTAGTCGTGGTGGTGACGGTGGTGACGGTGGTGGTGGTGGCGGTGGTGGCGGAAGTAGTGGTGGTGGTGGTGGCGGTGTGGATGGTGACGGCGGTGGCGGTGGTGGTGGTGGTGGTGGTGGCGGTGGTGGTGGCGGCGGTGGTGGTGGCGATGGTTGAGGTAGCCACCAACTTTATTTGAATTAACTGTCTTAGATTGGGTTGAGTGTGATTCTGTGATCTCGGTTCTTGTACATGGTTCTCTGGTTAGGGGGCCTTGTACAAAGTGTGAGTGGATCTGGGTGGGATGGTTTGAAACATCCAGCGGTCCCCCCCTTAAAGTGAAGCTCCACTCAGAAGGTGATCAGGATGCAGACATTATGTGATGGAGGAGGAACATGTGTCTGTATCCCAGCCTGGACCAACAGTGGAGTCCACACACATTGCAGTTTTGGCGTTGGCGGTGTTAGTGGTGGTGCCGGTGATGGCGGCGGTGGCGGCAGCCACCAATTTTATTTGAATTCATTGTCTGAGATTGTGTTGAGTGTGATTCTTTGAGCTCTTTTCTTGTCGGTGGTGATCTGGTCAGGGGGGCTTGTACAAAGTTTGAGTGGATCTGGTCGGGATCGTTTGAAACATCCAGCAGTCCCCCCTTACAGTGAAGCTCCACTCAAAAGGTGATCAGGATGCAGACATCATGTGATGGAGGAGGAACATGTGTCTGTATCCTACCCTGGACCCAGAGTGAAGTCCACACACATGGCAGTGTTGCCGGTGGTGGTGGTGGCTGTGGTGGTGGTGGCGGCGGTGGTGGCGGTGGTTGCAGTAGCCACCAATTTTATTTGAATTAATTGTCTTAGATTTGGTTGAGTGTGATTCTTTGAGCTCGTTTCTTGTCGGTGGTGATCTGGTCAGGGGGGCTTGTAGAAAGTGTGAGTGGATTTGGGAGGGATCGTTTTAAACATCCAGTGGTTCCCCCTTACAGTGAAGCTCCATTCAAAAGGTGATCAGGATGCAGACATCATGTGATGGAGGAGGAACCTGTGTCTGTATCCCAGCCTGGACCAACAGTGGAGTCCACACACATGGCAGTGTTAGCGGTGGCATTGTTAGTGGTGGTGGTGACGGTGGTGATGGTGGTGGTGGTGGCGGTGGTGGCGGAAGTAGTGGTGGTGGTGGTGGCGGTGTGGATGGTGACGGCGGTGGCGGTGGTGGTGGTGGTGGTGGTGGTGGTGGTGGTGGTGGTGGCGGTGGTGGTGGCGGCGGTGGTGGTGGCGGTGGTTGAGGTAGCCACCAACTTTATTTGAATTAACTGTCTTAGATTGGGTTGAGTGTGATTCTGTGATCTCGGTTCTTGTACATGGCTCTCTGGTCAGGTGGCCTTGTACAAAGTGTGAGTGGATCTGGGTGGGATCGTTTGAAACATCCAGCGGTCCCCCCCTCACAGTGAAGCTCCACTCAGAAGGTGATCAGGATGCAGACATTATGTGATGGAGGAGGAACATGTGTCTGTATCCCAGCCTCGACCAACAGTGGAGTCCACACACATTGCAGTTTAGGCGATGGCGGTGTTTGTGGTGGTGCCGGTGATGGCGGCGGTGGCGGCAGCCACCAATTTTATTTGAATTAATTGTCTGAGATTGTGTTGAGTGTGATTCTTTGAGCTCTTTTCTTGTCGGTGGTGATCTGGTCAGGGGGGCTTGTACAAAGTTTGAGTGGATCTGGTCGGGATCGTTTGAAACATCCAGCAGTCCCCCCTTACAGTGAAGCTCCACTCAAAAGGTGATCAGGATGCAGACATCATGTGATGGAGGAGGAACATGTGTCTGTATCCCACCCTGGACCCAGAGTGAAGTCCACACACATGGCAGTGTTGCCGGTGGTGGTGGTGGCTGTGGTGGTGGTGGCGGCGGTGGTGGCGGTGGTTGCAGTAGCCACCAATTTTATTTGAATTAATTGTCTTAGATTCTGTTGAGTGTGATTCTTTGAGCTCGTTTCTTGTCGGTGGTGATCTGGTCAGGGGGGCTTGTAGAAAGTGTGAGTGGATTTGGGTGGGATCGTTTTAAACATCCAGTGGTTCCCCCCTTACAGTGAAGCTCCATTCAAAAGGTGATCAGGATGCAGACATCATGTGATGGAGGAGGAACATGTGTCTGTATCCCAGCCTGGACCAACAGTGGAGTCCACACACATGGCAGTGTTAGCGGTGGCATTGTTAGTGGTGGTGGTGACGGTGGTGACGGTGGTGGTGGTGGCGGTGGTGGCGGAAGTAGTGGTGGTGGTGGTGGTGGTGTGGATGGTGACGGCGGTGGCGGTGGTGGTGGTGGTGGTGGTGGTGGTGGTGGTGGTGGTGGCGGTGGTGGTGGCGGCGGTGGTGGTGGCGGTGGTTGAGGTAGCCACCAACTTTATTTGAATTAACTGTCTTAGATTGGGTTGAGTGTGATTCTGTGATCTCGGTTCTTGTACATGGCTCTCTGGTCAGGGGGCCTTGTACAAAGTGTGAGTGGATCTGGGTGGGATCGTTTGAAACATCCAGCGGTCCCCCCCTCACAGTGAAGCTCCACTCAGAAGGTGATCAGGATGCAGACATCATGTGATGGAGGAGGAACATGTGTCTGTTTCCCATTCTGGACCCAGAGTGAAGTCCACACACATGGCAGTGTTGGCGGTGGTGGTGGTGGCGGTTGTGGTGGTGGTGGCTGTTGTGGTGGTGGCGGCGGTGGTGGCGGTGGTGGGGGGTGGGGGCGGTGGTGGCGGTGGTGGCGGTAGCCACCAATTTTATTTGAATTAATTGTCTTAGATTTGGTTGAGTGTGATTCTGTGAGCTCGGTTCTTCTCGGTGGATCTCTGGTCAGGGGGGCTTGTACAAAGTTTGAGAGGATCTGGGTGGGATCATTTGAAACATCCAGCGGTCCCCCCCTGACAGTGAAGCTCCATTCGAAAGGTGATCAGGATGCAGACATCATGTGATGGAGGAGGAACATATGTCTGTATCCCAGCCTGGACCAACAATGGAGTCCACACACATGGCAGTGTTGGCGGTGGCATTGTTAGTGGTGGTGACGGTGGTGGTGATGGCGGTGGTGGCGGTGGTAGTGGTGGTGGCGGTGATGGCGGCGGTGGCGGCAGCCACCAATTTTATTTTAATTCATTGTCTTAGATTGGGTTGAGTGTGATTCTTTGAGCTCGGTTCTTGTCGGTGGTTCTCTGGTCAGGGGGGCTTGTACAACGTGTGAGTGGATCTGGGTGGGATCGTTTGAAACATCCAGCGGTCCCCCCCTTACAGTGAAGCTCCACTCAGAAGGTGATCAGGATGCAGACATCATGTGATGGAGGAGGAACATGTGTCTGTATCCCACTCTGGACCCAGAGTGAAGTCCACACACATGGCAGTGTTGGCGGTGGTGGTGGTGGCGGTTGTGGTGGTGGTGGCTGTTGTGGTGGTGGCGGCGGTGGTGGCAGTGGTGGCGGGTGGTGGCGGTGGTGGCGGTAGCCACCAATTTTATTTGAATTAATTGTCTTAGATTTGGTTGAGTGTGATTCTGTGAGCTCGGTTCTTCTCGGTGGTTCTCTGGTCAGGGGGGCTTGTACAAAGTTTGAGAGGATCTGGGTGGGATCATTTGAAACATCCAGTGGTTCCCCCTTACAGTGAAGCTCCATTCAAAAGGTGATCAGGATGCAGACATCATGTGATGGAGTAGGAACCTGTGTCTGTATCCCAGCCTGGACCAACAGTGGAGTCCACACACATGGCAGTGTTAGCGGTGGCATTGTTAATGGTGGTTGTGACGGTGGTGACGGTGGTGGTGGTGGCGGTGGTGGCGGAAGTAGTGGTGGTGGTGGTGGCGGTGTGGATGGTGACGGCGGTGGCGGTGGTGGTGGTGGTGGTGGTGGTGGTGGTGGCGGTGGTGGTGGCGGCGGTGGTGGTGGCGGTGGTTGAGGTAGCCACCAACTTTATTTGAATTAACTGTCTTAGATTGGGTTGAGTGTGATTCTTTGAGCTCGTTTCTTGTCGGTGGTTCTCTGATCAGGGGGCTTGTAGAAAGTGTGAGTGGATTTGGGTGGGATCGTTTGAAACATCCAGTGGTTCCCCCTTTACAGTGAAGCTCCATTCGAAAGGTGATCAGGATGCAGACATCATGTGATGGAGGAGGAACATGTGTCTGTATCCCAGCCTGGACCAACAGTGGAGTCCACACACATGGCAGTGTTGGCGGTAGCATTGTTAGTGGTGATGGTGACGGTGGTGGTGGTGGCGGTGGTGACGGCGGTGGCGGTAGCCACCAATTTTATTTGAATTAAATGTCTTAGATTGGGTTGAGTGTGATTCTGTGAGCTCGGTTCTTGTCGGTGGTTCTCTGGTCAGGGGGCTTGTACAAAGTTTGAGTGGATCTGGGTGGGATCGTTTGAAACATCCAGCGGCACCCCCCTTAGAGTGAAGCTCCACTCAAAAGGTGAACAGGATGTAGACATCATGTGATGGAGGAGGAACATGTGTCTGTATCCTAGCCTTGACCAACAGTGGAGTCCACACACATGGCAGTGTTAGCGGTGGGTTGTCTGCGGTGGTGATGGTGGCGGCGGTCTCGGTCGTGGTGGTGGTGGTGGTGGCGGTGGTGGCGGCGGTGGCGGCAGCCACCAATTTTATTTGAATTAATTGTCTGAGATTGGGTTGAGTGTGATTTTTTGAGCTCTTTTCTTGACGGTGGTGATCTGGTCAGGGGGACTTGTACAAAGTTTGAGTGGATCTGGGTGGGATCGTTTGAAACATCCAGCAGTTCCCCCCTTACAGCTCCACTCAAAAGGTGATCAGGATGCAGACATCATGTGATGGAGGAGGAACATATGTCTGTATCCCAGCCTGGACCAACAGTGGAGTCCACACACATGGCAGTGTTGGCGGTGGCATTTTTTGTGGGGGTGGGGGGGGGGGGGGGGGGGGGGGGGGGGGGGGGGGGGGGGGGGGGGTGGGGGGGGTGGTGGTGGTGGCGGTGTGGATGGTGACGGCGGTGGTGGTGGTGGTGTTGGCGGTGGTCATGGTGGCGGTGGTGGGGGTAGCCACCAATATTATTTGATTTAACTGTCTTAGATTGGGTTGAGTGTGATTCTGTGATCTCGGTTCTTGTACATGGTTCTCTGGTCAGGGGGCCCTGTACAAAGTGTGAGTGGATCTGGGTGGGATGGTTTGAAACATCCAGCGGTCCCCCCCTTACAGTGAAGCTCCACTCAGAAGGTGATCAGGATGCAGACATTATGTAATGGAGGAGGAACATGTGTCTGTATCCCAGCCTAGACCAACAGTGGAGTCCACACACATTGCAGTTTAGGTGATGGCGGTGTTTGTGGTGGTGCCGGTGATGGCGGCGGGGTGGCGGCAGCCACCAATTTTATTTGAATTAATTGTCTGAGATTGTGTTGAGTGTGATTCTTTGAGCTCTTTTCTTGTCGGTGGTGATCTGGTCAGAGGGGCTTGTACAAAGTTTGAGTGGATCTGGTCGGGATCGTTTGAAACATCCAGCAGTCCCCCCTTACAGTGAAGCTCCACTCAAAAGGTGATCAGGATGCAGACATCATGTGATGGAGGAGGAACATGTGTCTGTATCCCAGCCTGGACCAACAGTGGAGTCCACACACATGGCAGTGTTAGCGGTGGCATTGTTAGTGGTGGTGGTGACGGTGGTGACGGTGGTGGTGGTGGAGGTGGTGGCGGAAGTAGTGGTGGTGGTGGTGGCGGTGTGGATGGTGACGGCGGTGGCGGTGGTGGTGGTGGTGGTGGTGGTGGTGGTGGCGGTGGCGGTGGTGGTGGCGGCGGTGGTGGTGGCGGTGGTGGTGGTGGCGGTGGTGGTGGCGGTGGTTGAGGTAGCCACCAACTTTATTTGAATTAACTGTCTTAGATTGGGTTGAGTGTGATTCTGTGATCTCGGTTCTTGTACATGGCTCTCTGGTCAGGGGGCCTTGTACAAAGTGTGAGTGGATCTGGGTGGGATCGTTTGAAACATCCAGCGGTCCCCCCCTCACAGTGAAGCTCCACTCAGAAGGTGATCAGGATGTAGACATCATGTGATGGAGGAGGAACATGTGTCTGTTTCCCATTCTGGACCCAGAGTGAAGTCCACACACATGGCAGTGTTGCCGGTGGTGGTGGTGGCTGTGGTGGTGGTGGCGGCAGTGGTTGCAGTAGCCACCAATTTTATTTGAATTAATTGTCTTAGATTTGGTTGAGTGTGATTCTTTGAGCTCGTTTCTTGTCGGTGGTGATCTGGTCAGGGGGGCTTGTAGAAAGTGTGAGTGGATTTGGGTGGGATCGTTTTAAACATCCAGTGGTTCCCCCCCTTACAGTGAAGCTCCATTCAAAAGGTGATCAGGATGCAGACATCATGTGATGGAGGAGGAACATGTGTCTGTATCCCAGCCTGGACCAATAGTGGAGTCCACACACATGGCAGTGTTAGCGGTGGCATTGTTAGTGGTGGTGGTGACGGTGGTGACGGTGGTGGTGGTGGCGGTGGTGGCGGAAGTAGTGGTGGTGGTGGTGGCGGTGTGGATGGTGACGGCGGGTGGCGGTGGTGGTGGTGGTGGTGGTGGTGGTGGTGGCGGTGGTGGTGGCGGCGGTGGTGGTGGCGATGGTTGAGGTAGCCACCAACTTTATTTGAATTAACTGTGTTAGATTGGGTTGAGTGTGATTCTGTGATCTCGGTTCTTGTACATGGTTCTCTGGTCAGGGGGCCTTGTACAAAGTGTGAGTGGATCTGGGTGGGATGGTTTGAAACATCCAGCGGTCCCCCCCTTAAAGTGAAGCTCCACTCAGAAGGTGATCAGGATGCAGACATTATGTGATGGAGGAGGAACATGTGTCTGTATCCCAGCCTGGACCAACAGTGGAGTCCACACACATTGCAGTTTTGGCGTTGGCGGTGTTAGTGGTGGTGCCGGTGATGGCGGCGGTGGCGGCAGCCACCAATTTTATTTGAATTAATTGTCTGAGATTGTGTTGAGTGTGATTCTTTGAGCTCTTTTCTTGTCGGTGGTGATCTGGTCAGGGGGGCTTGTACAAAGTTTGAGTGGATCTGGTCGGGATCGTTTGAAACATCCAGCAGTCCCCCCTTACAGTGAAGCTCCACTCAAAAGGTGATCAGGATGCAGACATCATGTGATGGAGGAGGAACATGTGTCTGTATCCCAGCCTGGACCAACAGTGGAGTCCACACACATGGCAGTGTTAGCGGTGGCATTGTTAGTGGTGGTGGTGACGGTGGTGACGGTGGTGGTGGTGGCGGTGGTGGCGGAAGTAGTGGTGGTGGTGGTGGTGGTGTGGATGGTGACGGCGGTGGCGGTGGTGGTGGTGGTGGTGGTGGTGGTGGTGGTGGTGGCGGTGGTGGTGGCGGCGGTGGTGGGTGGCGGTGGTTGAGGTAGCCACCAACTTTATTTGAATTAACTGTCTTAGATTGGGTTGAGTGTGATTCTGTGATCTCGGTTCTTGTACATGGCTCTCTGGTCAGGGGGCCTTGTACAAAGTGTGAGTGGATCTGGGTGGGATCGTTTGAAACATCCAGCGGTCCCCCCCTCACAGTGAAGCTCCACTCAGAAGGTGATCAGGATGCAGACATCATGTGATGGAGGAGGAACATGTGTCTGTTTCCCATTCTGGACCCAGAGTGAAGTCCACACACATGGCAGTGTTGGCGGTGGTGGTGGTGGCGGGTTGTGGTGGTGGTGGCTGTTGTGGTGGTGGCGGCGGTGGTGGCGGTGGTGGCGGTGGTGGCGGTGGTGGCGGTGGTGGCGGGTGGGTGGTGGCGGTAGCCACCAATTTTATTTGAATTAATTGTCTTAGATTTGGTTGAGTGTGATTCTGTGAGCTCGGTTCTTCTCGGTGGATCTCTGGTCAGGGGGGCTTGTACAAAGTTTGAGAGGATCTGGGTGGGATCATTTGAAACATCCAGCGGTCCCCCCCCTGACAGTGAAGCTCCATTCGAAAGGTGATCAGGATGCAGACATCATGTGATGGAGGAGGAACATATGTCTGTATCCCAGCCTGGACCAACAATGGAGTCCACACACATGGCAGTGTTGGCGGTGGCATTGTTAGTGGTGGTGACGGTGGTGGTGATGGCGGTGGTGGCGGTGGTAGTGGTGGTGGCGGTGATGGCGGCGGTGGCGGCAGCCACCAATTTTATTTAATTCATTGTCTTAGATTGGGTTGAGTGTGATTCTTTGAGCTCGGTTCTTGTCGGTGGTTCTCTGGTCAGGGGGGCTTGTACAACGTGTGAGTGGATCTGGGTGGGATCGTTTGAAACATCCAGCGGTCCCCCCCCTTACAGTGAAGCTCCACTCAGAAGGTGATCAGGATGCAGACATCATGTGATGGAGGAGGAACATGTGTCTGTATCCCACTCTGGACCCAGAGTGAAGTCCACACACATGGCAGTGTTGGCGGTGGTGGTGGTGGCGGTTGTGGTGGTGGTGGCTGTTGTGGTGGTGGCGGCGGTGGTGGCAGTGGTGGCGGTGGTGGCGGTGGGTGGCGGTAGCCACCAATTTTATTTGAATTAATTGTCTTAGATTTGGTTGAGTGTGATTCTGTGAGCTCGGTTCTTCTCGGTGGTTCTCTGGTCAGGGGGGCTTGTACAAAGTTTGAGAGGATCTGGGTGGGATCATTTGAAACATCCAGTGGTTCCCCCTTACAGTGAAGCTCCATTCAAAAGGTGATCAGGATGCAGACATCATGTGATGGAGTAGGAACCTGTGTCTGTATCCCAGCCTGGACCAACAGTGGAGTCCACACACATGGCAGTGTTAGCGGTGGCATTGTTAATGGTGGTTGTGACGGTGGTGACGGTGGTGGTGGTGGTGGCGGTGGTGGCGGAAGTAGTGGTGGTGGTGGTGGCGGTGTGGATGGTGACGGCGGTGGCGGTGGTGGTGGTGGTGGTGGTGGTGGTGGTGGCGGTGGTGGTGGCGGCGGTGGTGGTGGCGGTGGTTGAGGTAGCCACCAACTTTATTTGAATTAACTGTCTTAGATTGGGTTGAGTGTGATTCTTTGAGCTCGTTTCTTGTCGGTGGTTCTCTGATCAGGGGGCTTGTAGAAAGTGTGAGTGGATTTGGGTGGGATCGTTTGAAACATCCAGTGGTTCCCCCTTTACAGTGAAGCTCCATTCGAAAGGTGATCAGGATGCAGACATCATGTGATGGAGGAGGAACATGTGTCTGTATCCCAGCCTGGACCAACAGTGGAGTCCACACACATGGCAGTGTTGGCGGTAGCATTGTTAGTGGTGATGGTGACGGTGGTGGTGGTGGCGGTGGTGACGGCGGTGGCGGTAGCCACCAATTTTATTTGAATTAAATGTCTTAGATTGGGTTGAGTGTGATTCTGTGAGCTCGGTTCTTGTCGGTGGTTCTCTGGTCAGGGGGCTTGTACAAAGTTTGAGTGGATCTGGGTGGGATCGTTTGAAACATCCAGCGGCACCCCCCCTTAGAGTGAAGCTCCACTCAAAAGGTGAACAGGATGTAGACATCATGTGATGGAGGAGGAACATGTGTCTGTATCCTAGCCTTGACCAACAGTGGAGTCCACACACATGGCAGTGTTAGCGGTGGGTTGTCTGCGGTGGTGATGGTGGCGGCGGGTCTCGGTCGTGGTGGTGGTGGTGGTGGCGGTGGTGGCGGCGGTGGCGGCAGCCACCAATTTTATTTGAATTAATTGTCTGAGATTGGGTTGAGTGTGATTTTTTGAGCTCTTTTCTTGACGGTGGTGATCTGGTCAGGGGGACTTGTACAAAGTTTGAGTGGATCTGGGTGGGATCGTTTGAAACATCCAGCAGTTCCCCCCCTTACAGCTCCACTCAAAAGGTGATCAGGATGCAGACATCATGTGATGGAGGAGGAACATATGTCTGTATCCCAGCCTGGACCAACAGTGGAGTCCACACACATGGCAGTGTTGGCGGGTGGCATTGTTAGTGGTGGTGACGGTGGTGGTGGTGGTGGTGGGGGGGCGGTGGCGGTGGCGGTGGTGGTGGCGGTGGTGGTGGTGGCGGTGTGGATGGTGACGGCGGTGGTGGTGGTGGTGTTGGCGGTGGTCATGGTGGCGGTGGTGGGGGTAGCCACCAATATTATTTGATTTAACTGTCTTAGATTGGGTTGAGTGTGATTCTGTGATCTCGGTTCTTGTACATGGTTCTCTGGTCAGGGGGCCCTGTACAAAGTGTGAGTGGATCTGGGTGGGATGGTTTGAAACATCCAGCGGTCCCCCCCTTACAGTGAAGCTCCACTCAGAAGGTGATCAGGATGCAGACATTATGTAATGGAGGAGGAACATGTGTCTGTATCCCAGCCTAGACCAACAGTGGAGTCCACACACATTGCAGTTTAGGTGATGGCGGTGTTTGTGGTGGTGCCGGTGATGGCGGCGGGTGGCGGCAGCCACCAATTTTATTTGAATTAATTGTCTGAGATTGGGTTGAGTGTGATTCTGTGATCTCGGTTCTTGTACATGGTTCTCTGGTCAGGGGGCCTTGTACAAAGTGTGAGTGGATCTGGGTGGGATCGTTTGAAACATCCAGCGGTCCCCCCCTTACAGTGAAGCTCCACTCAGAAGGTGATCAGGATGCAGACATCATGTGATGGAGGAGGAACATGTGTCTGTATCCCACCCTGGACCCAGAGTGAAGTCCACACACATGGCAGTGTTGCCGGTGGTGGTGGTGGCTGTGGTGGTGGTGGCGGCGGTGGTGGCGGTGGTTGCAGTAGCCACCAATTTTATTTGAATTAATTGTCTTAGATTTGGTTGAGTGTGATTCTTTGAGCTCGTTTCTTGTCGGTGGTGATCTGGTCAGGGGGGCTTGTAGAAAGTGTGAGTGGATTTGTGTGGGATCGTTTTAAACATCCAGTGGTTCCCCCCTTACAGTGAAGCTCCATTCAAAAGGTGATCAGGATGCAGACATCATGTGATGGAGGAGGAACATGTGTCTGTATCCCAGCCTGGACCAACAGTGGAGTCCACACACATGGCAGTGTTAGCGGTGGCATTGTTAGTGGTGGTGGTGACGGTGGTGACGGTGGTGGTGGTGGAGGTGGTGGCGGAAGTAGTGGTGGTGGTGGTGGCGGTGTGGATGGTGACGGCGGTGGCGGTGGTGGTGGTGGTGGTGGTGGTGGTGGTGGCGGTGGCGGTGGTGGTGGCGGCGGTGGTGGTGGCGGTGGTGGTGGTGGCGGTGGTGGTGGCGGTGGTTGAGGTAGCCACCAACTTTATTTGAATTAACTGTCTTAGATTGGGTTGAGTGTGATTCTGTGATCTCGGTTCTTGTACATGGCTCTCTGGTCAGGGGGCCTTGTACAAAGTGTGAGTGGATCTGGGTGGGATCGTTTGAAACATCCAGCGGTCCCCCCCTCACAGTGAAGCTCCACTCAGAAGGTGATCAGGATGTAGACATCATGTGATGGAGGAGGAACATGTGTCTGTTTCCCATTCTGGACCCAGAGTGAAGTCCACACACATGGCAGTGTTGCCGGTGGTGGTGGTGGCTGTGGTGGTGGTGGCGGCAGTGGTTGCAGTAGCCACCAATTTTATTTGAATTAATTGTCTTAGATTTGGTTGAGTGTGATTCTTTGAGCTCGTTTCTTGTCGGTGGTGATCTGGTCAGGGGGGCTTGTAGAAAGTGTGAGTGGATTTGGGTGGGATCGTTTTAAACATCCAGTGGTTCCCCCCTTACAGTGAAGCTCCATTCAAAAGGTGATCAGGATGCAGACATCATGTGATGGAGGAGGAACATGTGTCTGTATCCCAGCCTGGACCAATAGTGGAGTCCACACACATGGCAGTGTTAGCGGTGGCATTGTTAGTGGTGGTGGTGACGGTGGTGACGGTGGTGGTGGTGGCGGTGGTGGCGGAAGTAGTGGTGGTGGTGGTGGCGGTGTGGATGGTGACGGCGGTGGCGGTGGTGGTGGTGGTGGTGGTGGTGGTGGCGGTGGTGGTGGCGGCGGTGGTGGTGGCGATGGTTGAGGTAGCCACCAACTTTATTTGAATTAACTGTGTTAGATTGGGTTGAGTGTGATTCTGTGATCTCGGTTCTTGTACATGGTTCTCTGGTCAGGGGGCCTTGTACAAAGTGTGAGTGGATCTGGGTGGGATGGTTTGAAACATCCAGCGGTCCCCCCCTTAAAGTGAAGCTCCACTCAGAAGGTGATCAGGATGCAGACATTATGTGATGGAGGAGGAACATGTGTCTGTATCCCAGCCTGGACCAACAGTGGAGTCCACACACATTGCAGTTTTGGCGTTGGCGGTGTTAGTGGTGGTGCCGGTGATGGCGGCGGTGGCGGCAGCCACCAATTTTATTTGAATTAATTGTCTGAGATTGTGTTGAGTGTGATTCTTTGAGCTCTTTTCTTGTCGGTGGTGATCTGGTCAGGGGGGCTTGTACAAAGTTTGAGTGGATCTGGTCGGGATCGTTTGAAACATCCAGCAGTCCCCCCTTACAGTGAAGCTCCACTCAAAAGGTGATCAGGATGCAGACATCATGTGATGGAGGAGGAACATGTGTCTGTATCCCACCCTGGACCCAGAGTGAAGTCCACACACATGGCAGTGTTGCCGGTGGTGGTGGTGGCTGTGGTGGTGGTGGCGGCGGTGGTGGCGGTGGTTGCAGTAGCCACCAATTTTATTTGAATTAATTGTCTTAGATTTGGTTGAGTGTGATTCTTTGAGCTCGTTTCTTGTCGGTGGTGATCTGGTCAGGGGGGCTTGTAGAAAGTGTGAGTGGATTTGGGAGGGATCGTTTTAAACATCCAGTGGTTCCCCCTTACAGTGAAGCTCCATTCAAAAGGTGATCAGGATGCAGACATCATGTGATGGAGGAGGAACCTGTGTCTGTATCCCAGCCTGGACCAACAGTGGAGTCCACACACATGGCAGTGTTAGCGGTGGCATTGTTAGTGGTGGTGGTGACGGTGGTGACGGTGGTGGTGGTGGCGGTGGTGGCGGAAGTAGTGGTGGTGGTGGTGGGGGGGGGGGTGGGGGGGGGGGGGGGGGGGGGGGGGGGGGGGGGGGGGGGGGGGGGGGGGGGGGGGGGGGGGGGGGGGGGGGGCGGGGGTGGTGGTGGCGGTGGTTGAGGTAGCCACCAACTTTATTTGAATTAACTGTCTTAGATTGGGTTGAGTGTGATTCTGTGATCTCGGTTCTTGTACATGGCTCTCTGGTCAGGTGGCCTTGTACAAAGTGTGAGTGGATCTGGGTGGGATCGTTTGAAACATCCAGCGGTCCCCCCCTCACAGTGAAGCTCCACTCAGAAGGTGATCAGGATGCAGACATTATGTGATGGAGGAGGAACATGTGTCTGTATCCCAGCCTCGACCAACAGTGGAGTCCACACACATTGCAGTTTAGGCGATGGCGGTGTTTGTGGTGGTGCCGGTGATGGCGGCGGTGGCGGCAGCCACCAATTTTATTTGAATTAATTGTCTGAGATTGTGTTGAGTGTGATTCTTTGAGCTCTTTTCTTGTCGGTGGTGATCTGGTCAGGGGGGCTTGTACAAAGTTTGAGTGGATCTGGTCGGGATCGTTTGAAACATCCAGCAGTCCCCCCTTACAGTGAAGCTCCACTCAAAAGGTGATCAGGATGCAGACATCATGTGATGGAGGAGGAACATGTGTCTGTATCCCACCCTGGACCCAGAGTGAAGTCCACACACATGGCAGTGTTGCCGGTGGTGGTGGTGGCTGTGGTGGTGGTGGCGGCGGTGGTGGCGGTGGTTGCAGTAGCCACCAATTTTATTTGAATTAATTGTCTTAGATTTGGTTGAGTGTGATTCTTTGAGCTCGTTTCTTGTCGGTGGTGATCTGGTCAGGGGGGCTTGTAGAAAGTGTGAGTGGATTTGGGTGGGATCGTTTTAAACATCCAGTGGTTCCCCCCTTACAGTGAAGCTCCATTCAAAAGGTGATCAGGATGCAGACATCATGTGATGGAGGAGGAACATGTCTCTGTATCCCAGCCTGGACCAACAGTGGAGTCCACACACATGGCAGTGTTAGCGGTGGCATTGTTAGTGGTGGTGGTGACGGTGGTGACGGTGGTGGTGGTGGCGGTGGTGGCGGAAGTAGTGGTGGTGGGGGTGGGGGGGGGGGGGGGGGGGGGGGGGGGGGGGGGGGGGGGGGGGGGGGGGGGGGGGGGGGGGGGGGGGGGTGGTGGTGGCGGCGGTGGTGGTGGCGGTGGTTGAGGTAGCCACCAACTTTATTTGAATTAACTGTCTTAGATTGGGTTGAGTGTGATTCTGTGATCTCGGTTCTTGTACATGGCTCTCTGGTCAGGGGGCCTTGTACAAAGTGTGAGTGGATCTGGGTGGGATCGTTTGAAACATCCAGCGGTCCCCCCCTCACAGTGAAGCTCCACTCAGAAGGTGATCAGGATGCAGACATCATGTGATGGAGGAGGAACATGTGTCTGTTTCCCATTCTGGACCCAGAGTGAAGTCCACACACATGGCAGTGTTGGCGGTGGTGGTGGTGGCGGTTGTGGTGGTGGTGGCTGTTGTGGTGGTGGCGGCGGTGGTGGCGGTGGTGGCGGTGGTGGCGGTGGTGGCGGTGGTGGCGGTAGCCACCAATTTTATTTGAATTAATTGTCTTAGATTTGGTTGAGTGTGATTCTGTGAGCTCGGTTCTTCTCGGTGGATCTCTGGTCAGGGGGGCTCGTACAAAGTTTGAGAGGATCTGGGTGGGATCATTTGAAACATCCAGCGGTCCCCCCCTGACAGTGAAGCTCCATTCGAAAGGTGATCAGGATGCAGACATCATGTGATGGAGGAGGAACATATGTCTGTATCCCAGCCTGGACCAACAATGGAGTCCACACACATGGCAGTGTTGGCGGTGGCATTGTTAGTGGTGGTGACGGTGGTGGTGATGGCGGTGGTGGCGGTGGTAGTGGTGGTGGCGGTGATGGCGGCGGTGGCGGCAGCCACCAATTTTATTTGAATTCATTGTCTTAGATTGGGTTGAGTGTGATTCTTTGAGCTCGGTTCTTGTCGGTGGTTCTCTGGTCAGGGGGGCTTGTACAACGTGTGAGTGGATCTGGGTGGGATCGTTTGAAACATCCAGCGGTCCCCCCCTTACAGTGAAGCTCCACTCAGAAGGTGATCAGGATGCAGACATCATGTGATGGAGGAGGAACATGTGTCTGTATCCCACTCTGGACCCAGAGTGAAGTCCACACACATGGCAGTGTTGGCGGTGGTGGTGGTGGCGGTTGTGGTGGTGGTGGCTGTTGTGGTGGTGGCGGCGGTGGTGGCAGTGGTGGCGGTGGTGGCGGTGGTGGCGGTAGCCACCAATTTTATTTGAATTAATTGTCTTAGATTTGGTTGAGTGTGATTCTGTGAGCTCGGTTCTTCTCGGTGGTTCTCTGGTCAGGGGGGCTTGTACAAAGTTTGAGAGGATCTGGGTGGGATCATTTGAAACATCCAGTGGTTCCCCCTTACAGTGAAGCTCCATTCAAAAGGTGATCAGGATGCAGACATCATGTGATGGAGTAGGAACCTGTGTCTGTATCCCAGCCTGGACCAACAGTGGAGTCCACACACATGGCAGTGTTAGCGGTGGCATTGTTAATGGTGGTTGTGACGGTGGTGACGGTGGTGGTGGTGGCGGTGGTGGCGGAAGTAGTGGTGGTGGTGGTGGCGGTGTGGATGGTGACGGCGGTGGCGGTGGTGGTGGTGGTGGTGGTGGTGGTGGTGGCGGTGGTGGTGGCGGCGGTGGTGGTGGCGGTGGTTGAGGTAGCCACCAACTTTATTTGAATTAACTGTCTTAGATTGGGTTGAGTGTGATTCTTTGAGCTCGTTTCTTGTCGGTGGTTCTCTGATCAGGGGGCTTGTAGAAAGTGTGAGTGGATTTGGGTGGGATCGTTTGAAACATCCAGTGGTTCCCCCTTTACAGTGAAGCTCCATTCGAAAGGTGATCAGGATGCAGACATCATGTGATGGAGGAGGAACATGTGTCTGTATCCCAGCCTGGACCAACAGTGGAGTCCACACACATGGCAGTGTTGGCGGTAGCATTTTTAGTGGTGATGGTGACGGTGGTGGTGGTGGCGGTGGTGACGGCGGTGGCGGTAGCCACCAATTTTATTTGAATTAAATGTCTTAGATTGGGTTGAGTGTGATTCTGTGAGCTCGGTTCTTGTCGGTGGTTCTCTGGTCAGGGGGCTTGTACAAAGTTTGAGTGGATCTGGGTGGGATCGTTTGAAACATCCAGCGGCACCCCCCTTAGAGTGAAGCTCCACTCAAAAGGTGAACAGGATGTAGACATCATGTGATGGAGGAGGAACATGTGTCTGTATCCTAGCCTTGACCAACAGTGGAGTCCACACACATGGCAGTGTTAGCGGTGGGTTGTCTGCGGTGGTGATGGTGGCGGCGGTCTCGGTCGTGGTGGTGGTGGTGGTGGCGGTGGTGGCGGCGGTGGCGGCAGACACCAATTTTATTTGAATTAATTGTCTGAGATTGGGTTGAGTGTGATTTTTTGAGCTCTTTTCTTGACGGTGGTGATCTGGTCAGGGGGACTTGTACAAAGTTTGAGTGGATCTGGGTGGGATCGTTTGAAACATCCAGCAGTTCCCCCCTTACAGCTCCACTCAAAAGGTGATCAGGATGCAGACATCATGTGATGGAGGAGGAACATATGTCTGTATCCCAGCCTGGACCAACAGTGGAGTCCACACACATGGCAGTGTTGGCGGTGGCATTGTTAGTGGTGGTGACGGTGGTGGTGGTGGTGGTGGGGGCGGTGGCGGTGGCGGTGGTGGTGGCGGTGGTGGTGGTGGCGGTGTGGATGGTGACGGCGGTGGTGGTGGTGGTGTTGGCGGTGGTCATGGTGGCGGTGGTGGGGGTAGCCACCAATATTATTTGATTTAACTGTCTTAGATTGGGTTGAGTGTGATTCTGTGATCTCGGTTCTTGTACATGGTTCTCTGGTCAGGGGGCCCTGTACAAAGTGTGAGTGGATCTGGGTGGGATGGTTTGAAACATCCAGCGGTCCCCCCCTTACAGTGAAGCTCCACTCAGAAGGTGATCAGGATGCAGACATTATGTAATGGAGGAGGAACATGTGTCTGTATCCCAGCCTAGACCAACAGTGGAGTCCACACACATTGCAGTTTAGGTGATGGCGGTGTTTGTGGTGGTGCCGGTGATGGCGGCGGTGGCGGCAGCCACCAATTTTATTTGAATTAATTGTCTGAGATTGTGTTGAGTGTGATTCTTTGAGCTCTTTTCTTGTCGGTGGTGATCTGGTCAGGGGGGCTTGTACAAAGTTTGAGTGGATCTGGTCGGGATCGTTTGAAACATCCAGCAGTCCCCCCTTACAGTGAAGCTCCACTCAAAAGGTGATCAGGATGCAGACATCATGTGATGGAGGAGGAACATGTGTCTGTATCCCAGCCTGGACCAACAGTGGAGTCCACACACATGGCAGTGGTAGCGGTGGCATTGTTAGTGGTGGTGGTGACGGTGGTGACGGTGGTGGTGGTGGCGGTGGTGGCGGAAGTAGTGGTGGTGGTGGTGGCGGTGTGGATGGTGACGGCGGTGGCGGTGGTGGGGGCGGTGGTGGTGGCGGCGGTGGTGGTGGCGGTGGTGGTGGCGGCGGTGGTGGTGGCGGTGGTGGTGGCGGCGGTGGTGGTGGCGGTGGTTGAGGTAGCCACCAACTTTATTTGAATTAACTGTCTTAGATTGGGTTGAGTGTGATTCTGTGATCTCGGTTCTTGTACATGGCTCTCTGGTCAGGGGGCCTTGTACAAAGTGTGAGTGGATCTGGGTGGGATCGTTTGAAACATCCAGCGGTCCCCCCCTCACAGTGAAGCTCCACTCAGAAGGTGATCAGGATGCAGACATCATGTGATGGAGGAGGAACATGTGTCTGTTTCCCATTCTGGACCCAGAGTGAAGTCCACACACATGGCAGTGTTGCCGGTGGTGGTGGTGGCTGTGGTGGTGGTGGCGGCGGTGGTTGCAGTAGCCACCAATTTTATTTGAATTAATTGTCTTAGATTTGGTTGAGTGTGATTCTTTGAGCTCGTTTCTTGTCGGTGGTGATCTGGTCAGGGGGGCTTGTAGAAAGTGTGAGTGGATTTGGGTGGGATCGTTTGAAACATCCAGTGGTTCCCCCTTTACAGTGAAGCTCCATTCAAAAGGTGATCAGGATGCAGACATCATGTGATGGAGGAGGAACATGTGTCTGTATCCCAGCCTGGACCAATAGTGGAGTCCACACACATGGCAGTGTTAGCGGTGGCATTGTTAGTGATGGTGGTGACGGTGGTGACGGTGGTGGTGGTGGCGGTGGTGGCGGAAGTAGTGGTGGTGGTGGTGGCGGTGTGGATGGTGACGGCGGTGGCAGATGTGGTGGTGGTGGTGGTGGTGGTGGCGGTGGTGGTGGCGGCGGTGGTGGTGGCGATGGTTGAGGTAGCCACCAACTTTATTTGAATTAACTGTCTTAGATTGGGTTGAGTGTGATTCTGTGATCTCGGTTCTTGTACATGGTTCTCTGGTCAGGGGGCCTTGTACAAAGTGTGAGTGGATCTGGGTGGGATGGTTTGAAACATCCAGCGGTCCCCCCCTTAAAGTGAAGCTCCACTCAGAAGGTGATCAGGATGCAGACATTATGTGATGGAGGAGGAACATGTGTCTGTATCCCAGCCTGGACCAACAGTGGAGTCCACACACATTGCAGTTTTGGCGTTGGCGGTGTTAGTGGTGGTGCCGGTGATGGCGGCGGTGGCGGCAGCCACCAATTTTATTTGAATTAATTGTCTGAGATTGTGTTGAGTGTGATTCTTTGAGCTCTTTTCTTGTCGGTGGTGATCTGGTCAGGGGGGCTTGTACAAAGTTTGAGTGGATCTGGTCGGGATCGTTTGAAACATCCAGCAGTCCCCCCTTACAGTGAAGCTCCACTCAAAAGGTGATCAGGATGCAGACATCATGTGATGGAGGAGGAACATGTGTCTGTATCCCACCCTGGACCCAGAGTGAAGTCCACACACATGGCAGTGTTGCCGGTGGTGGTGGTGGCTGTGGTGGTGGTGGCGGCGGTGGTGGCGGTGGTTGCAGTAGCCACCAATTTTATGAGAATTAATTGTCTTAGATTTGGTTGAGTGTGATTCTTTGAGCTCGTTTCTTGTCGGTGGTGATCTGGTCAGGGGGGCTTGTAGAAAGTGTGAGTGGATTTGGGTGGGATCGTTTTAAACATCCAGTGGTTCCCCCTTACAGTGAAGCTCCATTCAAAAGGTGATCAGGATGCAGACATCATGTGATGGAGGAGGAACCTGTGTCTGTATCCCAGCCTGGACCAACAGTGGAGTCCACACACATGGCAGTGTTAGCGGTGGCATTGTTAGTGGTGGTGGTGACGGTGGTGGTGGTGGCGGTGGTGGCGGAAGTAGTGGTGGTGGTGGTGGCGGTGTGGATGGTGACGGCGGTGGCGGTGGTGGTGGTGGTGGTGGTGGTGGTGGTGGTGGTGGTGGCGGTGGTGGTGGCGGCGGTGGTGGTGGCGGTGGTTGAGGTAGCCACCAACTTTATTTGAATTAACTGTCTTAGATTGGGTTGAGTGTGATTCTGTGATCTCGGTTCTTGTACATGGCTCTCTGGTCAGGGGGCCTTGTACAAAGTGTGAGTGGATCTGGGTGGGATCGTTTGAAACATCCAGCGGTCCCCCCCTCACAGTGAAGCTCCACTCACAAGGTGAACAGGATGCAGACATCATGTGATGGAGGAGGAACATGTGTCTCTATCCTAGCCTTGACCAACAGTGGAGTCCACACACATGGCAGTGTTAGCGGTGGGTTGTCTGCGGTGGTGATGGTGGCGGCGGTCTCGGTCGTGGTGGTGCTGGTGGTGGCGGTGGTGGCGGTGGTGGCGGCGGTGGCGGCAGCCACCAATTTTATTTGAATTAATTGTCTGAGATTGGGTTGAGTGTGATTCTTTGAGCTCTTTTCTTGACGGTGGTGATCTGGTCAGGGGGGCTTGTACAAAGTTTTACTGGATCTGGGTGGGATCGTTTGAAACATCCAGCAGTCCCCCCTTACAGTGAAGCTCCACTCAAAAGGTGATCAGGATGCAGACATCATGTGATGGAGGAGGAACATGTGTCTGTATCCCACCCTGGACCCAGAGTGAAGTCCACACACATGGCAGTGTTGCCGGTGGTGGTGGTGGCTGTGGTGGTGGTGGCGGCGGTGGTGGCAGTGGTGGCGGGTGGTGGCGGTAGCCACCAATTTTATTGGAATTAATTGTCTTAGATTTGGTTGAGTGTGATTCTTTGAGCTCGTTTCTTGTCGGTGGTTCTCTGGTCAGGGGGCTTGTAGAAAGTGTGAGTGGATTTGGGAGGGATCGTTTGAAACATCCAGTGGTTCCCCCTTTACAGTGAAGCTCCATTCGAAAGGTGATCAGAATGCAGACATCATGTGATGGAGGAGGAACATGTGTCTGTATCCCAGCCTGGACCAACAGTGGAGTCCACGCACATGGCAGTGTTGGCGGTGGCATTGTTAGTGGTGGTGGTGATGGTGGTGGTGGTGGCGGTGGTGGGGGCGGTTTCGGTAGCCACCAATTTTATTTGAATTAAATGTCTTAGATTGGGTTGAGTGTGATTCTGTGAGCTCGGTTCTTGTCGGTGGTTCTCTGGTCAGGGGGCTTGTACAAAGTTTGAGTGGATCTGGGTGGGATCGTTTGAAACATCCAGCGGTCCCCCCCTTACAGTGAAGCTCCATTCGAAAGGTGATCAGGATGCAGACGTGATGGGGGAGGAACATATGTCTGTATCCCAGCCTGGACCAACAGTGGAGTCCACACACATGGCAGTGTTGGCGGTGGCATTGTTAGTGGTGGTGACGGTGACGGTGGTGGTGGTGGCGGTGGTGGCGGTGGTGGCGGTGGTGGCGGTGGTGGCGGCAGCCACCAATTTTATTTGAATTAATTGTCTTAGATTGGGTTGAGTGTGATTCTTTGAGCTCGGTTCTTGTCGGTGGTTCTCTGGTCAGGGGGGCTTGTACAACGTGTGAGTGGATCTGGGGGTTATCGTTTGAAATATCCAGCGGCACCCCCCTTAGAGTGAAGCTCCACTCAAAAGGTGAACAGGATGTAGACATCATGTGATGGAGGAGGAACATGTGTCTGTATCCTAGCCTTGACCAACAGTGGAGTCCACACACATGGCAGTGTTAGCGGTGGGTTGTCTGCGGTGGTGATGGTGGCGGCGGTCTCGGTCGTGGTGGTGGTGGTGGTGGCGGTGGTGGCGGTGGTGGCGGTGGTGGCGGTGGTTGCAATAGCCACCAATTTTATTTGAATTAATTGTCTTAGATTTGGTTGAGTGTGATTCTTTGAGCTCGTTTCTTGTCGGTGGTGATCTGGTCAGGGGGGCTTGTAGAAAGTGTGAGTCGATTTGGGTGGGATCGTTTTAAACATCCAGTGGTTCCCCCCTTACAGTGAAGCTCCATTCAAAAGGTGATCATGATGCAGACATCATGTGATGGAGGAGGAACATGTGTCTGTATCCCAGCCTGGACCAACAGGGGAGTCCACACACATGGCAGTGTTAGCGGTGGAATTGTTAGGGGTGGTGGTGACGGTGGTGACGGTGGTAGTGGGGGCGGTTGAGGCGGAAGTAGTGGTGGTGGTGGTGGCGGTGTGGATGGTGACGGCGGTGGCCGTGGTGGTGGTGGTGGTGGTGGTGGTGGTGGTGGTGGTGGTGGTGGTGGCGGTGGTGGTGGCGGCGGTGGTGGTGGCGGTGGTTGAGGTAGCCACCAACTTTATTTGAAGTAACTGTCTTAGATTGGGTTGAGTGTGATTCTGTGATCTCGGTTCTTGTACATGGTTCTCTGGTCAGGGGGCCTTGTACCAAGTGTGAGTGGATCCGGGTGGGATGGTTTGAAACATCCAGCGGTCCCCCCTTTACAGTGAAGCTCCACTCAGAAGGTGATCAGGATGCAGACATTATGTGATGGAGGAGGAACATGTGTCTGTATCCCAGCCTGGACCAACAGTGGAGTCCACACACATTGCAGTTTTGGCGTTGGCGGTGTTAGTGGTGGTGCCGGTGATGGCGGCGGTGGCGGCAGCCATGAATTTTATTTGAATTAATTGTCTGAGATTGTGTTGAGTGTGATTCTTTGAGCTCTTTTCTTGTCAGTGGTGATCTGGTCAGGGGGGCTTGTACAAAGTTTGAGTGGATCTGGTCGGGATCGTTTGAAACATCCAGCAGTCCCCCCTTAAAGTGAAGCTCCACTCAAAAGGTGATCAGGATGCAGACATCATGTGATGGAGGAGGAACATGTGTCTGTATCCCACCCTGGACCCAGAGTGAAGTCCACACACATGGCAGTGTTGCCGGTGGTGCTGGTGGCTGTGGTGGTGGTGGCGGCGGTGGTGGCGGGTGGTTGCAGTAGCCACCATTTTTATTTGAATTAATTGTCTTAGATTTGGTTGAGTGTGATTCTTTGAGCTCGTTTCTTGTCGGTGGTGATCTGGTCAGGGGGGCTTGTAGAAAGTGTGAGTGGATTTGGGTGGGATCGTTTTAAACATCCAGTGGTTCCCCCTTACAGTGAAGCTCCATTCAAAAGGTGATCAGGATGCAGACATCATGTAATGGAGGAGGAACATGTGTCTGTATCCCAGCATGGACCAACAGTGGAGTCCACACACATGGCAGTGTTAGTGGTAGCATTGTTAGTGGTGGTGGTGACGGTGGTGACGGTGGTGGTGGTGGCGGTGGTGGCGGAAGTAGTGGTGGTGGTGGTGGCGGTGTGGATGGTGACGGTGGTGGTGGTGGTGGTGGTGGTGGTGGTGATGGTGGTGGCGGTGGTGGTGGCGGCGGTGGTGGTGGCAGTGGTTGAGGTAGCCACCAACTTTATTTGAATTAACTGTCTTAGATTGGGTTGACTGTGATTCTGTGATCTCGGTTCTTGTACATGGTTCTCTGGTCAGGGGGCCTTGTACAAAGTGTGAGTGGATCTGGGTGGGATCGTTTGAAACATCCAGCGGTCCCCCCCTCACAGTGAAGCTCCACTCAGAAGGTGATCAGGATGCAGACATCATGTGATGGAGGAGGAACATGTGTCTGTATCCCACTCTGGACCCAGAGTGAAGTCCACACACATGGCAGTGTTGGCGGTGGTGGTGGTGGCGGTTGTGGTGGTGGTGGCTGTTGTGGTGGTGGCGGCGGTGGTGGCGGTGGTGGCGGTAGCCACCAATTTTATTTGAATTAATTGTCTTAGATTTGGTTGAGTGTGATTCTGTGAGCTCGTTTCTTCTCGGTGGTGATCTGGTCAGGGGGGCTTGTACAAAGTGTGAGTGGATCTGGGTGGGATCGTTTGAAACATCCAGCGGTCCCCCCCTTACAGTGAAGCTCCATTCAAAAGGTGATCAGGATGCAGACATCATGTGATGGAGGAGGAACATGTGTTTGTATCCCAGCCTGGACCAACAGTGGAGTCCACACACATGGCAGTGTTAGCGGTGGCATTGTTAGTGGTGGTGGTGACGGTGGTGACGGTGGTGGTGGTGGCGGTGGTGGCGGAAGTAGTGGTGGTGGTGGTGGCGGTGTGGATGGTGACGGCGGTGGTGGTGGTGGTGGTGGTGGTGGTGGTGGTGGCGGTGGTGGTGGCGGCGGTGGTGGTGGCGATGGTTGAGGTAGCCACCAACTTTATTTGAATTAACTGTGTTAGATTGGGTTGAGTGTGATTCTGTGATCTCGGTTCTTGTACATGGTTCTCTGGTCAGGGGGCCTTGTACAAAGTGTGAGTGGATCTGGGTGGGATGGTTTGAAACATCCAGCGGTCCCCCCCTTAAAGTGAAGCTCCACTCAGAAGGTGATCAGGATGCAGACATTATGTGATGGAGGAGGAACATGTGTCTGTATCCCAGCCTGGACCAACAGTGGAGTCCACACACATTGCAGTTTTGGCGTTGGCGGTGTTAGTGGTGGTGCCGGTGATGGCGGCGGTGGCGGCAGCCACCAATTTTATTTGAATTAATTGTCTGAGATTGTGTTGAGTGTGATTCTTTGAGCTCTTTTCTTGTCGGTGGTGATCTGGTCAGGGGGGCTTGTACAAAGTTTGAGTGGATCTGGTCGGGATCGTTTGAAACATCCAGCAGTCCCCCCTTACAGTGAAGCTCCACTCAAAAGGTGATCAGGATGCAGACATCATGTGATGGAGGAGGAACATGTGTCTGTATCCCACCCTGGACCCAGAGTGAAGTCCACACACATGGCAGTGTTGCCGGTGGTGGTGGTGGCTGTGGTGGTGGTGGCGGCGGTGGTGGCGGTGGTTGCAGTAGCCACCAATTTTATTTGAATTAATTGTCTTAGATTTGGTTGAGTGTGATTCTTTGAGCTCGTTTCTTGTCGGTGGTGATCTGGTCAGGGGGGCTTGTAGAAAGTGTGAGTGGATTTGGGAGGGATCGTTTTAAACATCCAGTGGTTCCCCCTTACAGTGAAGCTCCATTCAAAAGGTGATCAGGATGCAGACATCATGTGATGGAGGAGGAACCTGTGTCTGTATCCCAGCCTGGACCAACAGTGGAGTCCACACACATGGCAGTGTTAGCGGTGGCATTGTTAGTGGTGGTGGTGACGGTGGTGACGGTGGTGGTGGTGGCGGTGGTGGCGGAAGTAGTGGTGGTGGTGGTGGCGGTGTGGATGGTGACGGCGGTGGCGGTGGTGGTGGTGGTGGTGGTGGTGGTGGTGGTGGTGGTGGCGGTGGTGGTGGCGGCGGTGGTGGTGGCGGTGGTTGAGGTAGCCACCAACTTTATTTGAATTAACTGTCTTAGATTGGGTTGAGTGTGATTCTGTGATCTCGGTTCTTGTACATGGCTCTCTGGTCAGGTGGCCTTGTACAAAGTGTGAGTGGATCTGGGTGGGATCGTTTGAAACATCCAGCGGTCCCCCCCCTCACAGTGAAGCTCCACTCAGAAGGTGATCAGGATGCAGACATTATGTGATGGAGGAGGAACATGTGTCTGTATCCCAGCCTCGACCAACAGTGGAGTCCACACACATTGCAGTTTAGGCGATGGCGGTGTTTGTGGTGGTGCCGGTGATGGCGGCGGTGGCGGCAGCCACCAATTTTATTTGAATTAATTGTCTGAGATTGTGTTGAGTGTGATTCTTTGAGCTCTTTTCTTGTCGGTGGTGATCTGGTCAGGGGGGCTTGTACAAAGTTTGAGTGGATCTGGTCGGGATCGTTTGAAACATCCAGCAGTCCCCCCTTACAGTGAAGCTCCACTCAAAAGGTGATCAGGATGCAGACATCATGTGATGGAGGAGGAACATGTGTCTGTATCCCACCCTGGACCCAGAGTGAAGTCCACACACATGGCAGTGTTGCCGGTGGTGGTGGTGGCTGTGGTGGTGGTGGCGGCGGTGGTGGCGGTGGTTGCAGTAGCCACCAATTTTATTTGAATTAATTGTCTTAGATGTGGTTGAGTGTGATTCTTTGAGCTCGTTTCTTGTCGGTGGTGATCTGGTCAGGGGGGCTTGTAGAAAGTGTGAGTGGATTTGGGTGGGATCGTTTTAAACATCCAGTGGTTCCCCCCTTACAGTGAAGCTCCATTCAAAAGGTGATCAGGATGCAGACATCATGTGATGGAGGAGGAACATGTCTCTGTATCCCAGCCTGGACCAACAGTGGAGTCCACACACATGGCAGTGTTAGCGGTGGCATTGTTAGTGGTGGTGGTGACGGTGGTGACGGTGGTGGTGGTGGCGGTGGTGGCGGAAGTAGTGGTGGTGGTGGTGGTGGTGTGGATGGTGACGGCGGTGGCGGTGGTGGTGGTGGTGGTGGTGGTGGTGGTGGTGGTGGCGGTGGTGGTGGCGGCGGTGGTGGTGGCGGTGGTTGAGGTAGCCACCAACTTTATTTGAATTAACTGTCTTAGATTGGGTTGAGTGTGATTCTGTGATCTCGGTTCTTGTACATGGCTCTCTGGTCAGGGGGCCTTGTACAAAGTGTGAGTGGATCTGGGTGGGATCGTTTGAAACATCCAGCGGTCCCCCCCTCACAGTGAAGCTCCACTCAGAAGGTGATCAGGATGCAGACATCATGTGATGGAGGAGGAACATGTGTCTGTTTCCCATTCTGGACCCAGAGTGAAGTCCACACACATGGCAGTGTTGGCGGTGGTGGTGGTGGCGGTTGTGGTGGTGGTGGCTGTTGTGGTGGTGGCGGCGGTGGTGGCGGTGGTGGCGGTGGTGGCGGTGGTGGCGGTGGTGGCGGTGGTGGCGGTAGCCACCAATTTTATTTGAATTAATTGTCTTAGATTTGGTTGAGTGTGATTCTGTGAGCTCGGTTCTTCTCGGTGGATCTCTGGTCAGGGGGGCTCGTACAAAGTTTGAGAGGATCTGGGTGGGATCATTTGAAACATCCAGCGGTCCCCCCCTTACAGTGAAGCTCCATTCGAAAGGTGATCAGGATGCAGACATCATGTGATGGAGGTGGAACATATGTCTGTATCCCAGCCTGGACCAACAATGGAGTCCACACACATGGCAGTGTTGGCGGTGGCATTGTTAGTGGTGGTGACGGTGGTGGTGATGGCGGTGGTGGCGGTGGTAGTGGTGGTGGCGGTGATGGCGGCGGTGGCGGCAGCCACCAATTTTATTTGAATTCATTGTCTTAGATTGGGTTGAGTGTGATTCTTTGAGCTCGGTTCTTGTCGGTGGTTCTCTGGTCAGGGGGGCTTGTACAACGTGTGAGTGGATCTGGGTGGGATCGTTTGAAACATCCAGCGGTCCCCCCCTTACAGTGAAGCTCCACTCAGAAGGTGATCAGGATGCAGACATCATGTGATGGAGGAGGAACATGTGTCTGTATCCCACTCTGGACCCAGAGTGAAGTCCACACACATGGCAGTGTTGGCGGTGGTGGTGGTGGCGGTTGTGGTGGTGGTGGCTGTTGTGGTGGTGGCGGCGGTGGTGGCAGTGGTGGCGGTGGTGGCGGTGGTGGCGGTAGCCACCAATTTTATTTGAATTAATTGTCTTAGATTTGGTTGAGTGTGATTCTGTGAGCTCGGTTCTTCTCGGTGGTTCTCTGGTCAGGGGGGCTTGTACAAAGTTTGAGAGGATCTGGGTGGGATCATTTGAAACATCCAGTGGTTCCCCCTTACAGTGAAGCTCCATTCAAAAGGTGATCAGGATGCAGACATCATGTGATGGAGTAGGAACCTGTGTCTGTATCCCAGCCTGGACCAACAGTGGAGTCCACACACATGGCAGTGTTAGCGGTGGCATTGTTAATGGTGGTTGTGACGGTGGTGACGGTGGTGGTGGTGGCGGTGGTGGCGGAAGTAGTGGTGGTGGTGGTGGCGGTGTGGATGGTGACGGCGGTGGCGGTGGTGGTGGTGGTGGTGGTGGTGGTGGTGGCGGTGGTGGTGGCGGCGGTGGTGGTGGCGGTGGTTGAGGTAGCCACCAACTTTATTTGAATTAACTGTCTTAGATTGGGTTGAGTGTGATTCTTTGAGCTCGTTTCTTGTCGGTGGTTCTCTGATCAGGGGGCTTGTAGAAAGTGTGAGTGGATTTGGGTGGGATCGTTTGAAACATCCAGTGGTTCCCCCTTTACAGTGAAGCTCCATTCGAAAGGTGATCAGGATGCAGACATCATGTGATGGAGGAGGAACATGTGTCTGTATCCCAGCCTGGACCAACAGTGGAGTCCACACACATGGCAGTGTTGGCGGTAGCATTTTTAGTGGTGATGGTGACGGTGGTGGTGGTGGCGGTGGTGACGGCGGTGGCGGTAGCCACCAATTTTATTTGAATTAAATGTCTTAGATTGGGTTGAGTGTGATTCTGTGAGCTCGGTTCTTGTCGGTGGTTCTCTGGTCAGGGGGCTTGTACAAAGTTTGAGTGGATCTGGGTGGGATCGTTTGAAACATCCAGCGGCACCCCCCTTAGAGTGAAGCTCCACTCAAAAGGTGAACAGGATGTAGACATCATGTGATGGAGGAGGAACATGTGTCTGTATCCTAGCCTTGACCAACAGTGGAGTCCACACACATGGCAGTGTTAGCGGTGGGTTGTCTGCGGTGGTGATGGTGGCGGCGGTCTCGGTCGTGGTGGTGGTGGTGGTGGCGGTGGTGGCGGCGGTGGCGGCAGACACCAATTTTATTTGAATTAATTGTCTGAGATTGGGTTGAGTGTGATTTTTTGAGCTCTTTTCTTGACGGTGGTGATCTGGTCAGGGGGACTTGTACAAAGTTTGAGTGGATCTGGGTGGGATCGTTTGAAACATCCAGCAGTTCCCCCCTTACAGCTCCACTCAAAAGGTGATCAGGATGCAGACATCATGTGATGGAGGAGGAACATATGTCTGTATCCCAGCCTGGACCAACAGTGGAGTCCACACACATGGCAGTGTTGGCGGTGGCATTGTTAGTGGTGGTGACGGTGGTGGTGGTGGTGGTGGGGGCGGTGGCGGTGGCGGTGGTGGTGGCGGTGGTGGTGGTGGCGGTGTGGATGGTGACGGCGGTGGTGGTGGTGGTGTTGGCGGTGGTCATGGTGGCGGTGGTGGGGGTAGCCACCAATATTATTTGATTTAACTGTCTTAGATTGGGTTGAGTGTGATTCTGTGATCTCGGTTCTTGTACATGGTTCTCTGGTCAGGGGGCCCTGTACAAAGTGTGAGTGGATCTGGGTGGGATGGTTTGAAACATCCAGCGGTCCCCCCCTTACAGTGAAGCTCCACTCAGAAGGTGATCAGGATGCAGACATTATGTAATGGAGGAGGAACATGTGTCTGCATCCCAGCCTAGACCAACAGTGGAGTCCACACACATTGCAGTTTAGGTGATGGCGGTGTTTGTGGTGGTGCCGGTGATGGCGGCGGTGGCGGCAGCCACCAATTTTATTTGAATTAATTGTCTGAGATTGTGTTGAGTGTGATTCTTTGAGCTCTTTTCTTGTCGGTGGTGATCTGGTCAGGGGGGCTTGTACAAAGTTTGAGTGGATCTGGTCGGGATCGTTTGAAACATCCAGCAGTCCCCCCTTACAGTGAAGCTCCACTCAAAAGGTGATCAGGATGCAGACATCATGTGATGGAGGAGGAACATGTGTCTGTATCCCACCCTGGACCCAGAGTGAAGTCCACACACATGGCAGTGTTGCCGGTGGTGGTGGTGGCTGTGGTGGTGGTGGCGGCGGTGGTGGCGGTGGTTGCAGTAGCCACCAATTTTATTTGAATTAATTGTCTTAGATTTGGTTGAGTGTGATTCTTTGAGCTCGTTTCTTGTCGGTGGTGATCTGGTCAGGGGGGCTTGTAGAAAGTGTGAGTGGATTTGGGTGGGATCGTTTTAAACATCCAGTGGTTCCCCCCTTACAGTGAAGCTCCATTCAAAAGGTGATCAGGATGCAGACATCATGTGATGGAGGAGGAACATGTGTCTGTATCCCAGCCTGGACCAACAGTGGAGTCCACACACATGGCAGTGGTAGCGGTGGCATTGTTAGTGGTGGTGGTGACGGTGGTGACGGTGGTGGTGGTGGCGGTGGTGGCGGAAGTAGTGGTGGTGGTGGTGGCGGTGTGGATGGTGACGGCGGTGGCGGTGGTGGGGGCGGTGGTGGTGGCGGCGGTGGTGGTGGCGGTGGTGGTGGCGGCGGTGGTGGTGGCGGTGGTGGTGGCGGCGGTGGTGGTGGCGGTGGTTGAGGTAGCCACCAACTTTATTTGAATTAACTGTCTTAGATTGGGTTGAGTGTGATTCTGTGATCTCGGTTCTTGTACATGGCTCTCTGGTCAGGGGGCCTTGTACAAAGTGTGAGTGGATCTGGGTGGGATCGTTTGAAACATCCAGCGGTCCCCCCCTCACAGTGAAGCTCCACTCAGAAGGTGATCAGGATGCAGACATCATGTGATGGAGGAGGAACATGTGTCTGTTTCCCATTCTGGACCCAGAGTGAAGTCCACACACATGGCAGTGTTGCCGGTGGTGGTGGTGGCTGTGGTGGTGGTGGCGGCGGTGGTTGCAGTAGCCACCAATTTTATTTGAATTAATTGTCTTAGATTTGGTTGAGTGTGATTCTTTGAGCTCGTTTCTTGTCGGTGGTGATCTGGTCAGGGGGGCTTGTAGAAAGTGTGAGTGGATTTGGGTGGGATCGTTTGAAACATCCAGTGGTTCCCCCTTTACAGTGAAGCTCCATTCAAAAGGTGATCAGGATGCAGACATCATGTGATGGAGGAGGAACATGTGTCTGTATCCCAGCCTGGACCAATAGTGGAGTCCACACACATGGCAGTGTTAGCGGTGGCATTGTTAGTGATGGTGGTGACGGTGGTGACGGTGGTGGTGGTGGCGGTGGTGGCGGAAGTAGTGGTGGTGGTGGTGGCGGTGTGGATGGTGACGGCGGTGGCAGATGTGGTGGTGGTGGTGGTGGTGGTGGCGGTGGTGGTGGCGGCGGTGGTGGTGGCGATGGTTGAGGTAGCCACCAACTTTATTTGAATTAACTGTCTTAGATTGGGTTGAGTGTGATTCTGTGATCTCGGTTCTTGTACATGGTTCTCTGGTCAGGGGGCCTTGTACAAAGTGTGAGTGGATCTGGGTGGGATGGTTTGAAACATCCAGCGGTCCCCCCCTTAAAGTGAAGCTCCACTCAGAAGGTGATCAGGATGCAGACATTATGTGATGGAGGAGGAACATGTGTCTGTATCCCAGCCTGGACCAACAGTGGAGTCCACACACATTGCAGTTTTGGCGTTGGCGGTGTTAGTGGTGGTGCCGGTGATGGCGGCGGTGGCGGCAGCCACCAATTTTATTTGAATTAATTGTCTGAGATTGTGTTGAGTGTGATTCTTTGAGCTCTTTTCTTGTCGGTGGTGATCTGGTCAGGGGGGCTTGTACAAAGTTTGAGTGGATCTGGTCGGGATCGTTTGAAACATCCAGCAGTCCCCCCTTACAGTGAAGCTCCACTCAAAAGGTGATCAGGATGCAGACATCATGTGATGGAGGAGGAACATGTGTCTGTATCCCACCCTGGACCCAGAGTGAAGTCCACACACATGGCAGTGTTGCCGGTGGTGGTGGTGGCTGTGGTGGTGGTGGCGGCGGTGGTGGCGGTGGTTGCAGTAGCCACCAATTTTATGAGAATTAATTGTCTTAGATTTGGTTGAGTGTGATTCTTTGAGCTCGTTTCTTGTCGGTGGTGATCTGGTCAGGGGGGCTTGTAGAAAGTGTGAGTGGATTTGGGTGGGATCGTTTTAAACATCCAGTGGTTCCCCCTTACAGTGAAGCTCCATTCAAAAGGTGATCAGGATGCAGACATCATGTGATGGAGGAGGAACCTGTGTCTGTATCCCAGCCTGGACCAACAGTGGAGTCCACACACATGGCAGTGTTAGCGGTGGCATTGTTAGTGGTGGTGGTGACGGTGGTGGTGGTGGCGGTGGTGGCGGAAGTAGTGGTGGTGGTGGTGGCGGTGTGGATGGTGACGGCGGTGGCGGTGGTGGTGGTGGTGGTGGTGGTGGTGGTGGTGGTGGCGGTGGTGGTGGCGGCGGTGGTGGTGGCGGTGGTTGAGGTAGCCACCAACTTTATTTGAATTAACTGTCTTAGATTGGGTTGAGTGTGATTCTGTGATCTCGGTTCTTGTACATGGCTCTCTGGTCAGGGGGCCTTGTACAAAGTGTGAGTGGATCTGGGTGGGATCGTTTGAAACATCCAGCGGTCCCCCCCTCACAGTGAAGCTCCACTCACAAGGTGAACAGGATGCAGACATCATGTGATGGAGGAAGAACATGTGTCTCTATCCTAGCCTTGACCAACAGTGGAGTCCACACACATGGCAGTGTTAGCGGTGGGTTGTCTGCGGTGGTGATGGTGGCGGCGGTCTCGGTCGTGGTGGTGCTGGTGGTGGCGGTGGTGGCGGTGGTGGCGGCGGTGGCGGCAGCCACCAATTTTATTTGAATTAATTGTCTGAGATTAGGTTGAGTGTGATTCTTTGAGCTCTTTTCTTGACGGTGGTGATCTGGTCAGGGGGGCTTGTACAAAGTTTTACTGGATCTGGGTGGGATCGTTTGAAACATCCAGCAGTCCCCCCTTACAGTGAAGCTCCACTCAAAAGGTGATCAGGATGCAGACATCATGTGATGGAGGAGGAACATGTGTCTGTATCCCACCCTGGACCCAGAGTGAAGTCCACACACATGGCAGATTTGCCGGTGGTGGTGGTGGCTGTGGTGGTGGTGGCGGCGGTGGTGGCAGTGGTGGCGGTGGTGGCGGTAGCCACCAATTTTATTGGAATTAATTGTCTTAGATTTGGTTGAGTGTGATTCTTTGAGCTCGTTTCTTGTCGGTGGTTCTCTGGTCAGGGGGCTTGTAGAAAGTGTGAGTGGATTTGGGAGGGATCGTTTGAAACATCCAGTGGTTCCCCCTTTACAGTGAAGCTCCATTCGAAAGGTGATCAGAATGCAGACATCATGTGATGGAGGAGGAACATGTGTCTGTATCCCAGCCTGGACCAACAGTGGAGTCCACGCACATGGCAGTGTTGGCGGTGGCATTGTTAGTGGTGGTGGTGATGGTGGTGGTGGTGGCGGTGTTGGGGGCGGTTTCGGTAGCCACCACTTTTATTTGAATTAAATGTCTTAGATTGGGTTGAGTGTGATTCTGTGAGCTCGGTTCTTGTCGGTGGTTCTCTGGTCAGGGGGCTTGTACAAAGTTTGAGTGGATCTGGGTGGGATCGTTTGAAACATCCAGCGGTCCCCCCCTTACAGTGAAGCTCCATTCGAAAGGTGATCAGGATGCAGACGTGATGGAGGAGGAACATATGTCTGTATCCCAGCCTGGACCAACAGTGGAGTCCACACACATGGCAGTGTTGGCGGTGGCATTGTTAGTGGTGGTGACGGTGACGGTGGTGGTGGTGGCGGTGGTGGCGGTGGTGGCGGCAGCCACCAATTTTATTTGAATTAATTGTCTTAGATTGGGTTGAGTGTGATTCTTTGAGCTCGGTTCTTGTCGGTGGTTCTCTGGTCAGGGGGGCTTGTACAACGTGTGAGTGGATCTGGGGGTAATCGTTTGAAATATCCAGCGGCACCCCCCTTAGAGTGAAGCTCCACTCAAAAGGTGAACAGGATGTAGACATCATGTGATGGAGGAGGAACATGTGTCTGTATCCTAGCCTTGACCAACAGTGGAGTCCACACACATGGCAGTGTTAGCGGTGGGTTGTCTGCGGTGGTGATGGTGGCGGCGGTCTCGGTCGTGGTGGTGGTGGTGGTGGCGGTGGTGGCGGTGGTGGCGGTGGTGGCGGTGGTTGCAGTAGCCACCAATTTTATTTGAATTAATTGTCTTAGATTTGGTTGAGTGTGATTCTTTGAGCTCGTTTCTTGTCGGTGGTGATCTGGTCAGGGGGGCTTGTAGAAAGTGTGAGTCGATTTGGGTGGGATCGTTTTAAACATCCAGTGGTTCCCCCCTTACAGTGAAGCTCCATTCAAAAGGTGATCATGATGCAGACATCATGTGATGGAGGAGGAACATGTGTCTGTATCCCAGCCTGGACCAACAGTGGAGTCCACACACATGGCAGTGTTAGCGGTGGCATTGTTAGGGGTGGTGGTGACGGTGGTGACGGTGGTAGTGGGGGCGGTTGAGGCGGAAGTAGTGGTGGTGGTGGTGGCGGTGTGGATGGTGACGGCGGTGGCGGTGGTGGTGGTGGTGGTGGTGGTGGTGGTGGTGGTGGTGGCGGTGGTGGTGGCGGGGGTGGTGGTGGCGGTGGTTGAGGTAGCCACCAACTTTATTTGAATTAACTGTCTTAGATTGGGTTGAGTGTGATTCTGTGATCTCGGTTCTTGTCGGTGGTGATCTGGTCAGGGGGGCTTGTAGAAAGTGTGAGTGGATTTGGGTGGGATCGTTTTAAACATCCAGTGGTTCCCCCCTTACAGTGAAGCTCCATTCAAAAGGTGATCAGGATGCAGACATCATGTGATGGAGGAGGAACATGTGTCTGTATCCCAGCCTGGACCAATAGTGGATTCCACACACATGGCAGTGTTAGCGGTGGCATTGTTAGTGGTGGTGGTGACGGTGGTGACGGTGGTGGTGGTGGCGGAAGTAGTGGTGGTGGTGGTGGCGGTGTGGATGGTGACGGCGGTGGCGGATGTGGTGGTGGTGGTGGTGGTGGTGGCGGTGGTGGTGGCGGCGGTGGTGGTGGCGATGGTTGAGGTAGCCACCAACTTTATTTGAATTAACTGTCTTAGATTGGGTTGAGTGTGTTTCTGTGATCTCGGTTCTTGTACATGGTTCTCTGGTCAGGGGGCCTTGTACAAAGTGTGAGTGGATCTGGGTGGGATGGTTTGAAACATCCAGCGGTCCCCCCCTTAAAGTGAAGCTCCACTCAGAAGGTGATCAGGATGCAGACATTATGTGATGGAGGAGGAACATGTGTCTGTATCCCAGCCTGGACCAACAGTGGAGTCCACACACATTGCAGTTTTGGCGTTGGCGGTGTTAGTGGTGGTGCCGGTGATGGCGGCGGGTGGCGGCAGCCACCAATTTTATTTGAATTAATTGTCTGAGATTGTGTTGAGTGTGATTCTTTGAGCTCTTTTCTTGTCGGTGGTGATCTGGTCAGGGGGGCTTGTACAAAGTTTGAGTGGATCTGGTCGGGATCGTTTGAAAGATCCAGCAGTCCCCCCTTACAGTGAAGCTCCACTCAAAAGGTGATCAGGATGCAGACATCATGTGATGGAGGAGGAACATGTGTCTGTATCCCACCCTGGACCCAGAGTGAAGTCCACACACATGGCAGTGTTGCCGGTGGTGGTGGTGGCTGTGGTGGTGGTGGCGGCGGTGGTGGCGGTGGTTGCAGTAGCCACCAATTTTATTTGAATTAATTGTCTTAGATTTGGTTGAGTGTGATTCTTTGAGCTCGTTTCTTGTCGGTGGTGATCTGGTCAGGGGGGCTTGTAGAAAGTGTGAGTGGATTTGGGTAGGATCGTTTTAAACATCCAGTGGTTCCCCCTTACAGTGAAGCTCCATTCAAAAGGTGATCAGGATGCAGACATCATGTGATGGAGGAGGAACCTGTGTCTGTATCCCAGCCTGGACCAACAGTGGAGTCCACACACATGGCAGTGTTAGCGGTGGCATTGTTAGTGGTGGTGATGACGGTGGTGACGGTGGTGGTGGTGGCGGTGGTGGCGGAAGTAGTGGTGGTGGTGGTGGCGGTGTGGATGGTGACGGCGGTGGCGGTGGTGGTGGTGGTGGTGGTGGTGGTGGTGGTGGTGGTGGCGGTGGTGGTGGCGGCGGTGGTGGTGGCGGTGGTTGAGGTAGCCACCAACTTTATTTGAATTAACTGTCTTAGATTGGGTTGAGTGTGATTCTGTGATCTCGGTTCTTGTACATGGCTCTCTGGTCAGGGGGCCTTGTACAAAGTGTGAGTGGATCTGGGTGGGATCGTTTGAAACATCCAGCGGTCCCCCCCTCACAGTGAAGCTCCACTCACAAGGTGAACAGGATGCAGACATCATGTGATGGAGGAGGAACATGTGTCTCTATCCTAGCCTTGACCAACAGTGGAGTCCACACACATGGCAGTGTTAGCGGTGGGTTGTCTGCGGTGGTGATGGTGGCGGCGGTCTCGGTCGTGGTGGTGCTGGTGGTGGCGGGTGGTGGCGGGTGGTGGCGGGCGGTGGCGGCAGCCACCAATTTTATTTGAATTAATTGTCTGAGATTGGGTTGAGTGTGATTCTTTGAGCTCTTTTCTTGACGGTGGTGATCTGGTCAGGGGGGCTTGTACAAAGTTTTACTGGATCTGGGTGGGATCGTTTGAAACATCCAGCAGTCCCCCCTTACAGTGAAGCTCCACTCAAAAGGTGATCAGGATGCAGACATCATGTGATGGAGGAGGAACATGTGTCTGTATCCCACCCTGGACCAACAGTGGAGTCCACACACATGGCAGTGTTAGTGGTGGCATTGTTAGTGGTGGTGGTGACGGTGGTGACGGTGGTGGTGGTGGCGGTGGTGGCGGAAGTAGTGGTGGTGGTGGTGGCGGTGTGGATGGTGACGGCGGTGGTGGTGGTGGTGGTGGTGGTGGTGGTGGTGGCGGTGGTGGTGGCGGCGGTGGTGGTGGCGGTGGTTGAGGTAGCCACCAATTTTATTTGAATTAACTGTCTTAGATTGGGTTGAGTGTGATTCTGTGATCTCGGTTCTTGTACATGGTTCTCTGGTCAGGGGGCCTTGTACCAAGTGTGAGTGGATCCGGGTGGGATGGTTTGAAACATCCAGCGGTCCCCCCTTTACAGTGAAGCTCCACTCAGAAGGTGATCAGGATGCAGACATTATGTGATGGAGGAGGAACATGTGTCTGTATCCCAGCCTGGACCAACAGTGGAGTCCACACACATTGCAGTTTTGGCGTTGGCGGTGTTAGTGGTGGTGCCGGTGATGGCGGCGGTGGCGGCAGCCACGAATTTTATTTGAATTAATTGTCTGAGATTGTGTTGAGTGTGATTCTTTGAGCTCTTTTCTTGTCAGTGGTGATCTGGTCAGGGGGGCTTGTACAAAGTTTGAGTGGATCTGGTCGGGATCGTTTGAAACATCCAGCAGTCCCCCCTTAAAGTGAAGCTCCACTCAAAAGGTGATCAGGATGCAGACATCATGTGATGGAGGAGGAACATGTGTCTGTATCCCACCCTGGACCCAGAGTGAAGTCCACACACATGGCAGTGTTGCCGGTGGTGCTGGTGGCTGTGGTGGTGGTGGCGGCGGTGGTGGCGGTGGTTGCAGTAGCCACCATTTTTATTTGAATTAATTGTCTTAGATTTGGTTGAGTGTGATTCTTTGAGCTCGTTTCTTGTCGGTGGTGATCTGGTCAGGGGGGCTTGTAGAAAGTGTGAGTGGATTTGGGTGGGATCGTTTTAAACATCCAGTGGTTCCCCCTTACAGTGAAGCTCCATTCAAAAGGTGATCAGGATGCAGACATCATGTAATGGAGGAGGAACATGTGTCTGTATCCCAGCATGGACCAACAGTGGAGTCCACACACATGGCAGTGTTAGTGGTAGCATTGTTAGTGGTGGTGGTGACGGTGGTGACGGTGGTGGTGGTGGCGGTGGTGGCGGAAGTAGTGGTGGTGGTGGTGGCGGTGTGGATGGTGACGGTGGTGGTGGTGGTGGTGGTGGTGGTGATGGTGGTGGCGGTGGTGGTGGCGGCGGTGGTGGTGGCAGTGGTTGAGGTAGCCACCAACTTTATTTGAATTAACTGTCTTAGATTGGGTTGACTGTGATTCTGTGATCTCGGTTCTTGTACATGGTTCTCTGGTCAGGGGGCCTTGTACAAAGTGTGAGTGGATCTGGGTGGGATCGTTTGAAACATCCAGCGGTCCCCCCCTCACAGTGAAGCTCCACTCAGAAGGTGATCAGGATGCAGACATCATGTGATGGAGGAGGAACATGTGTCTGTATCCCACTCTGGACCCAGAGTGAAGTCCACACACATGGCAGTGTTGGCGGTGGTGGTGGTGGCGGTTGTGGTGGTGGTGGCTGTTGTGGTGGTGGCGGCGGTGGTGGCGGTGGTGGCGGTAGCCACCAATTTTATTTGAATTAATTGTCTTAGATTTGGTTGAGTGTGATTCTGTGAGCTCGTTTCTTCTCGGTGGTGATCTGGTCAGGGGGGCTTGTAGAAAGTGTGAGTGGATTTGGGTGGGATCGTTTTAAACATCCAGTGGTTCCCCCTTACAGTGAAGCTCCATTCAAAAGGTGATCAGGATGCAGACATCATGTGATGGAGGAGGAACATGTGTTTGTATCCCAGCCTGGACCAACAGTGGAGTCCACACACATGGCAGTGTTAGCGGTGGCATTGTTAGTGGTGGTGGTGACGGTGGTGACGGTGGTGGTGGTGGCGGTGGTGGCGGAAGTAGTGGTGGTGGTGGTGGCGGTGTGGATGGTGACGGCGGTGGTGGTGGTGGTGGTGGTGGTGGTGGTGGCGGTGGTGGTGGCGGCGGTGGTGGTGGCGGTGGTTGAGGTAGCCACCAACTTTATTTGAATTAACTGTCTTAGATTGGGTTGACTGTGATTCTGTGATCTCGGTTCTTGTACATGGTGCTCTGGTCAGGGGGCCTTGTACAAAGTGTGAGTGGATCTGGGTGGGATCGTTTGAAACATCCAGCGGTCCCCCCCTCACAGTGAAGCTCCACTCAGAAGGTGATCAGGATGCAGACATCATGTGATGGAGGAGGAACATGTGTCTGTATCCCACTCTGGACCCAGAGTGAAGTCCACACACATGGCAGTGTTGGCGGTGGCATTGTTAGTGGTGGTGACGGTGGTTGTGGTGGTGGTGGTGGTGGTGGCGGTGGCGGTGGTGGTGGTGGTGGTGGCGGTGTGGATGGTGACGGCGGTGGCGGTGGTGGTGGTGGTGTTGGCGGTGGTCATGGTGGCGGTGGTGGCGGTAGCCACCAATTTTATTTGATTTAACTGTCTTAGATTGGGTTGAGTGTGATTCTGTGATCTCGGTTCTTGTACATGGTTCTCTGGTCAGGGGGCCCTGTACAAAGTGTGAGTGGATCTGGTCGGGATCGTTTGAAACATCCAGCAGTCCCCCCTTACAGTGAAGCTCCACTCAAAAGGTGATCAGGATGCAGACATCATGTGATGGAGGGGGAACATGTGTCTGTATCCCACCCTGGACCCAGGGTGAAGTCCACACACATGGCAGTGTTAGTGGTGGCATTGTTAGTGGTGGTGGTGACGGTGGTGACGGTGGTGGTGGTGGCGGTGGTGGCGGAAGTAGTGGTGGTGGTGGTGGCGGTGTGGATGGTGACGGCGGTGGTGGTGGTGGTGGTGGTGGTGGTGGTGGTGGCGGTGGTGGTGGCGGCGGTGGTGGTGGCGGTGGTTGAGGTAGCCACCAATTTTATTTGAATTAACTGTCTTAGATTGGGTTGAGTGTGATTCTGTGATCTCGGTTCTTGTACATGGTTCTCTGGTCAGGGGGCCTTGTACCAAGTGTGAGTGGATCCGGGTGGGATGGTTTGAAACATCCAGCGGTCCCCCCTTTACAGTGAAGCTCCACTCAGAAGGTGATCAGGATGCAGACATTATGTGATGGAGGAGGAACATGTGTCTGTATCCCAGCCTGGACCAACAGTGGAGTCCACACACATTGCAGTTTTGGCGTTGGCGGTGTTAGTGGTGGTGCCGGTGATGGCGGCGGTGGCGGCAGCCACGAATTTTATTTGAATTAATTGTCTGAGATTGTGTTGAGTGTGATTCTTTGAGCTCTTTTCTTGTCAGTGGTGATCTGGTCAGGGGGGCTTGTACAAAGTTTGAGTGGATCTGGTCGGGATCGTTTGAAACATCCAGCAGTCCCCCCTTAAAGTGAAGCTCCACTCAAAAGGTGATCAGGATGCAGACATCATGTGATGGAGGAGGAACATGTGTCTGTATCCCACCCTGGACCCAGAGTGAAGTCCACACACATGGCAGTGTTGCCGGTGGTGCTGGTGGCTGTGGTGGTGGTGGCGGCGGTGGTGGCGGTGGTTGCAGTAGCCACCATTTTTATTTGAATTAATTGTCTTAGATTTGGTTGAGTGTGATTCTTTGAGCTCGTTTCTTGTCGGTGGTGATCTGGTCAGGGGGGCTTGTAGAAAGTGTGAGTGGATTTGGGTGGGATCGTTTTAAACATCCAGTGGTTCCCCCTTACAGTGAAGCTCCATTCAAAAGGTGATCAGGATGCAGACATCATGTAATGGAGGAGGAACATGTGTCTGTATCCCAGCATGGACCAACAGTGGAGTCCACACACATGGCAGTGTTAGTGGTAGCATTGTTAGTGGTGGTGGTGACGGTGGTGACGGTGGTGGTGGTGGCGGTGGTGGCGGAAGTAGTGGTGGTGGTGGTGGCGGTGTGGATGGTGACGGTGGTGGTGGTGGTGGTGGTGGTGGTGATGGTGGTGGCGGTGGTGGTGGCGGCGGTGGTGGTGGCAGTGGTTGAGGTAGCCACCAACTTTATTTGAATTAACTGTCTTAGATTGGGTTGACTGTGATTCTGTGATCTCGGTTCTTGTACATGGTTCTCTGGTCAGGGGGCCTTGTACAAAGTGTGAGTGGATCTGGGTGGGATCGTTTGAAACATCCAGCGGTCCCCCCCTCACAGTGAAGCTCCACTCAGAAGGTGATCAGGATGCAGACATCATGTGATGGAGGAGGAACATGTGTCTGTATCCCACTCTGGACCCAGAGTGAAGTCCACACACATGGCAGTGTTGGCGGTGGTGGTGGTGGCGGTTGTGGTGGTGGTGGCTGTTGTGGTGGTGGCGGCGGTGGTGGCGGTGGTGGCGGTAGCCACCAATTTTATTTGAATTAATTGTCTTAGATTTGGTTGAGTGTGATTCTGTGAGCTCGTTTCTTCTCGGTGGTGATCTGGTCAGGGGGGCTTGTAGAAAGTGTGAGTGGATTTGGGTGGGATCGTTTTAAACATCCAGTGGTTCCCCCTTACAGTGAAGCTCCATTCAAAAGGTGATCAGGATGCAGACATCATGTGATGGAGGAGGAACATGTGTTTGTATCCCAGCCTGGACCAACAGTGGAGTCCACACACATGGCAGTGTTAGCGGTGGCATTGTTAGTGGTGGTGGTGACGGTGGTGACGGTGGTGGTGGTGGCGGTGGTGGCGGAAGTAGTGGTGGTGGTGGTGGCGGTGTGGATGGTGACGGCGGTGGTGGTGGTGGTGGTGGTGGTGGTGGTGGTGGCGGTGGTGGTGGCGGCGGTGGTGGTGGCGGTGGTTGAGGTAGCCACCAACTTTATTTGAATTAACTGTCTTAGATTGGGTTGACTGTGATTCTGTGATCTCGGTTCTTGTACATGGTGCTCTGGTCAGGGGGCCTTGTACAAAGTGTGAGTGGATCTGGGTGGGATCGTTTGAAACATCCAGCGGTCCCCCCCTCACAGTGAAGCTCCACTCAGAAGGTGATCAGGATGCAGACATCATGTGATGGAGGAGGAACATGTGTCTGTATCCCACTCTGGACCCAGAGTGAAGTCCACACACATGGCAGTGTTGGCGGTGGCATTGTTAGTGGTGGTGACGGTGGTTGTGGTGGTGGTGGTGGTGGTGGCGGTGGCGGTGGTGGTGGTGGTGGTGGCGGTGTGGATGGTGACGGCGGTGGCGGTGGTGGTGGTGGTGTTGGCGGTGGTCATGGTGGCGGTGGTGGCGGTAGCCACCAATTTTATTTGATTTAACTGTCTTAGATTGGGTTGAGTGTGATTCTGTGATCTCGGTTCTTGTACATGGTTCTCTGGTCAGGGGGCCCTGTACAAAGTGTGAGTGGATCTGGGTGGGATGGTTTGAAACATCCAGCGGTCCCCCCCTTACAGTGAAGCTCCACTATGAAGGTGATCAGGATGCAGACATTATGTGATGGAGGAGGAACATGTGTCTGTATCCCAGCCTGGACCAACAGTGGAGTCCACACACATTGCAGTTTTGGCGATGGCGGTGTTAGTGGTGGTGCCGGTGATGGCGGCGGTGGCGGCAGCCACCAATTTTATTTGAATTAATTGTCTGAGATTGTGTTGAGTGTGATTCTTTGAGCTCTTTTCTTGTCGGTGGTGATCTGGTCAGGGGGGCTTGTACAAAGTTTGAGTGGATCTGGTCGGGATCGTTTGAAACATCCAGCAGTCCCCCCTTACAGTGAAGCTCCACTCAAAAGGTGATCAGGATGCAGACATCATGTGATGGAGGGGGAACATGTGTCTGTATCCCACCCTGGACCCAGGGTGAAGTCCACACACATGGCAGTGTTGCCGGTGATGGTGGTGGCTGTGGTGGTGGTGGCGGCAGTGGTGTCGGTGGTTGCAGTAGCCACCAATTTTATTTGAATTAATTGTCTTAGATTTGGTTGAGTGTGATTCTTTGAGCTCGTTTCTTGTCGGTGGTGATCTGGTCAGGGGGGCTTGTAGAAAGTGTGAGTGGATTTGGGTGGGATCGTTTTAAAAATCCAGTGGTTCCCCCTTACAGTGAAGCTCCATTCAAAAGGTGATCAGGATGCAGACATCATGTGATGGAGGAGGAACATGTGTCTGTATCCCACCCTGGACCAACAGTGGAGTCCACACACATGGCAGTGTTAGTGGTGGCATTGTTAGTGGTGGTGGTGACGGTGGTGACGGTGGTGGTGGTGGCGGTGGTGGCGGAAGTAGTGGTGGTGGTGGTGGCGGTGTGGATGGTGACGGCGGTGGTGGTGGTGGTGGTGGTGGTGGTGGTGGTGGCGGTGGTGGTGGCGGCGGTGGTGGTGGCGGTGGTTGAGGTAGCCACCAATTTTATTTGAATTAACTGTCTTAGATTGGGTTGAGTGTGATTCTGTGATCTCGGTTCTTGTACATGGTTCTCTGGTCAGGGGGCCTTGTACAAAGTGTGAGTGGATCTGGGTGGGATCGTTTGAAACATCCAGCGGTCCCCCCCTCACAGTGAAGCTCCACTCAGAAGGTGATCAGGATGCAGACATCATGTGATGGAGGAGGAACATGTGTCTGTATCCCACTCTGGACCCAGAGTGAAGTCCACACACATGGCAGTGTTGGCGGTGGTGGTGGTGGCGGTTGTGGTGGTGGTGGCTGTTGTGGTCGTGGCGGCGGTAGTTGCAGTGGTGGCGGTGGTGGCGGTGGTGGCGGTAGCCACCAATTTTATTTGAATTAATTGTCTTAGATTTGGTTGAGTGTGATTCTGTGAGCTCGGTTCTTCTCGGTGGTTCTCTGGTCAGGGGGGCTTGTACAAAGTTTGAGAGGATCTGGGTGGGATCATTTGAAACATCCAGCGGTCCCCCCCTTACAGTGAAGCTCAATTCGAAAGGTGATCAGGATGCAGACATCATGTGATGGAGGAGGAACATATGTCTGTATCCCAGCCTGGACCAACAATGGAGTCCACACACATGGCAGTGTTGGCGGTGGCATTGTTAGTGGTGGTGACGGTGGTGGTGATGGCGGTGGTGGCCGTGGTAGTGGCGGTGGCGGTGATGGCGGCGGTGGCAGCAGCCACCAATTTTATTTGAATTCATTGTCTTAGATTGGGTTGAGTGTGATTCTTTGAGCTCGGTTCTTGTCGGTGGTTCTCTGGTCAGGGGGGCTTGTACAACGTGTGAGTGTATCTGGGTGGGATCGTTTGAAACATCCAGCGGTCCCCCCCTTAAAGTGAAGCTCCACTCAGAAGGTGATCAGGATGCAGACATCATGTGATGGAGGAGGAACATGTGTCTGTATCCCACTCTGGACCCAGAGTGAAGTCCACACACATGGCAGTGTTGGCGGTGGTGGTGGTGGCGGTTGTGGTGGTGGTGGCTGTTATGGTGGTGGCGGCGGTGGTGGCAGTGGTGGCGGTGGTGGCGGTGGTGGCGGTAGCCACCAATTTTATTTGAATTAATTGTCTTAGATTTGGTTGAGTGTGATTCTGTGAGCTCGGTTCTTCTCGGTGGTTCTCTGGTCAGGGGGGCTTGTACAAAGTTTGAGAGGATCTGGGTGGGATCATTTGAAACATCCAGCGGTCCCCCCCTTACAGTGAAGCTCCATTCGAAAGGTGATCAGGATGCAGACATCATGTGATGGATTAGGAACATATGTCTGTATCCCAGCCTGGACCAAAAGTGGAGTCCACACACATGGCAGTGTTGGCGGTGGCATTGTTAGTGGTGGTGACGGTGGTGGTGGTGGCGGTGGAGGCGGTGGTAGTGGTGGTGGCGGTGGTGGCGGTGATGGCGGCGGTGGCGGCAGCCACCAATTTTATTTGAATTCATTGTCTTAGATTGGGTTGAGTGTGATTCTTTGAGCTCGGTTCTTGTCGGTGGTTCTCTGGTCAGGGGGGCTTGTACAACGTGTGAGTGGATCTTGGGGTTATCGTTTGAAACATCCAGCGGCACCCCCCTTAGAGTGAAGCTCCACTCAAAAGGTGAACAGGATGCAGACATCATGTGATGGAGGAGGAACATGTGTCTGTATCCGAGCCTTGACCAACAGTGGAGTCCACACACATGGCAGTGTTAGCGGTGGGTTGTCTGCGGTGGTGATGGTGGCGGCGGTCTCGGTCGTGGTGGTGCTGGTGGTGGCGGTGGTGGCGGTGGTGGCGGCGGTGGCGGCAGCCACCAATTTTATTTGAATTAATTGTCTGAGATTGGGTTGAGTGTGATTCTTTGAGCTCTTTTCTTGACGGTGGTGATCTGGTCAGGGGGGCTTGTACAAAGTTTTACTGGATCTGGGTGGGATCGTTTGAAACATCCAGCAGTCCCCCCTTACAGTGAAGCTCCACTCAAAAGGTGATCAGGATGCAGACATCATGTGATGGAGGGGGAACATGTGTCTGTATCCCACCCTGGACCCAGGATGAAGTCCACACACATGGCAGTGTTGCCGGTGATGGTGGTGGCTGTGGTGGTGGTGGCGGCAGTGGTGTCGGTGGTTGCAGTAGCCACCAATTTTATTTGAATTAATTGTCTTAGATTTGGTTGAGTGTGATTCTTTGAGCTCGTTTCTTGTCGGTGGTGATCTGGTCAGGGGGGCTTGTAGAAAGTGTGAGTGGATTTGGGTGGGATCGTTTTAAAAATCCAGTGGTTCCCCCTTACAGTGAAGCTCCATTCAAAAGGTGATCAGGATGCAGACATCATGTGATGGAGGAGGAACATGTGTCTGTATCCCACCCTGGACCAACAGTGGAGTCCACACACATGGCAGTGTTAGTGGTGGCATTGTTAGTGGTGGTGGTGACGGTGGTGACGGTGGTGGTGGTGGCGGTGGTGGCGGAAGTAGTGGTGGTGGTGGTGGCGGTGTGGATGGTGACGGCGGTGGTGGTGGTGGTGGTGGTGGTGGTGGTGGTGGTGGTGGTGGCGGTGGTGGTGGCGGCGGTGGTGGTGGCGGTGGTTGAGGTAGCCACCAATTTTATTTGAATTAACTGTCTTAGATTGGGTTGAGTGTGATTCTGTGATCTCGGTTCTTGTACATGGTTCTCTGGTCAGGGGGCCTTGTACAAAGTGTGAGTGGATCTGGGTGGGATCGTTTGAAACATCCAGCGGTCCCCCCCTCACAGTGAAGCTCCACTCAGAAGGTGATCAGGATGCAGACATCATGTGATGGAGGAGGAACATGTGTCTGTATCCCACTCTGGACCCAGAGTGAAGTCCACACACATGGCAGTGTTGGCGGTGGTGGTGGTGGCGGTTGTGGTGGTGGTGGCTGTTGTGGTCGTGGCGGCGGTAGTTGCAGTGGTGGCGGTGGTGGCGGTGGTGGCGGTAGCCACCAATTTTATTTGAATTAATTGTCTTAGATTTGGTTGAGTGTGATTCTGTGAGCTCGGTTCTTCTCGGTGGTTCTCTGGTCAGGGGGGCTTGTACAAAGTTTGAGAGGATCTGGGTGGGATCATTTGAAACATCCAGCGGTCCCCCCCTTACAGTGAAGCTCAATTCGAAAGGTGATCAGGATGCAGACATCATGTGATGGAGGAGGAACATATGTCTGTATCCCAGCCTGGACCAACAATGGAGTCCACACACATGGCAGTGTTGGCGGTGGCATTGTTAGTGGTGGTGACGGTGGTGGTGATGGCGGTGGTGGCCGTGGTAGTGGCGGTGGCGGTGATGGCGGCGGTGGCAGCAGCCACCAATTTTATTTGAATTCATTGTCTTAGATTGGGTTGAGTGTGATTCTTTGAGCTCGGTTCTTGTCGGTGGTTCTCTGGTCAGGGGGGCTTGTACAACGTGTGAGTGTATCTGGGTGGGATCGTTTGAAACATCCAGCGGTCCCCCCCTTAAAGTGAAGCTCCACTCAGAAGGTGATCAGGATGCAGACATCATGTGATGGAGGAGGAACATGTGTCTGTATCCCACTCTGGACCCAGAGTGAAGTCCACACACATGGCAGTGTTGGCGGTGGTGGTGGTGGCGGTTGTGGTGGTGGTGGCTGTTATGGTGGTGGCGGCGGTGGTGGCAGTGGTGGCGGTGGTGGCGGTGGTGGCGGTAGCCACCAATTTTATTTGAATTAATTGTCTTAGATTTGGTTGAGTGTGATTCTGTGAGCTCGGTTCTTCTCGGTGGTTCTCTGGTCAGGGGGGCTTGTACAAAGTTTGAGAGGATCTGGGTGGGATCATTTGAAACATCCAGCGGTCCCCCCCTTACAGTGAAGCTCCATTCGAAAGGTGATCAGGATGCAGACATCATGTGATGGAGGAGGAACATATGTCTGTATCCCAGCCTGGACCAAAAGTGGAGTCCACACACATGGCAGTGTTGGCGGTGGCATTGTTAGTGGTGGTGACGGTGGTGGTGGTGGCGGTGGAGGCGGTGGTAGTGGTGGTGGCGGTGGTGGCGGTGATGGCGGCGGTGGCGGCAGCCACCAATTTTATTTGAATTCATTGTCTTAGATTGGGTTGAGTGTGATTCTTTGAGCTCGGTTCTTGTCGGTGGTTCTCTGGTCAGGGGGGCTTGTACAACGTGTGAGTGGATCTTGGGGTTATCGTTTGAAACATCCAGCGGCACCCCCCTTAGAGTGAAGCTCCACTCAAAAGGTGAACAGGATGCAGACATCATGTGATGGAGGAGGAACATGTGTCTGTATCCTAGCCTTGACCAACAGTGGAGTCCACACACATGGCAGTGTTAGCGGTGGGTTGTCTGCGGTGGTGATGGTGGCGGCGGTCTCGGTCGTGGTGGTGCTGGTGGTGGCGGTGGTGGCGGTGGTGGCGGCGGTGGCGGCAGCCACCAATTTTATTTGAATTAATTGTCTGAGATTGGGTTGAGTGTGATTCTTTGAGCTCTTTTCTTGACGGTGGTGATCTGGTCAGGGGGGCTTGTACAAAGTTTTACTGGATCTGGGTGGGATCGTTTGAAACATCCAGCAGTACCCCCTTACAGTGAAGCTCCACTCAAAAGGTGATCAGGATGCAGACATCATGTGATGGAGGAGGAACATGTGTCTGTATCCCACCCTGGACCCAGAGTGAAGTCCACACACATGGCAGTGTTGCCGGTGGTGGTGGTGGCTGTGGTGGTGGTGGCGGCGGTGGTGGCAGTGGTGGCGGTGGTGGCGGTAGCCACCAATTTTATTTGAATTAATTGTCTTAGATTTGGTTGAGTGTGATTCTTTGAGCTCGTTTCTTGTCGGTGGTTCTCTGGTCAGGGGGCTTGTAGAAAGTGTGAGTGGATTTGGGAGGGATCGTTTGAAACATCCAGTGGTTCCCCCTTTACAGTGAAGCTCAATTCGAAAGGTGATCAGAATGCAGACATCATGTGATGGAGGAGGAACATGTGTCTGTATCCCAGCCTGGACCAACAGTGGAGTCCACGCACATGGCAGTGTTGGCGGTGGCATTGTTAGTGGTGGTGGTGATGGTGGTGGTGGTGGCGGTGGTGGGGGCGGTTTCGGTAGCCACCAATTTTATTTGAATTAAATGTCTTAGATTGGGTTGAGTGTGATTCTGTGAGCTCGGTTCTTGTCGGTGGTTCTCTGGTCAGGGGGCTTGTACAAAGTTTGAGTGGATCTGGGTGGGATCGTTTGAAACATCCAGCGGTCCCCCCCTTACAGTGAAGCTCCATTCGAAAGGTGATCAGGATGCAGACGTGATGGAGGAGGAACATATGTCTGTATCCCAGCCTGGACCAACAGTGCAGTCCACACACATGGCAGTGTTGGCGGTGGCATTGTCAGTGGTGGTGACGGTGGTGGTGGTGGCGGTGGTGGCGGTGGTGGCGGTGGTGGCGGTGATGGCGGAGGTGGCGGCAGCCACCAATTTTATTTGAATTAATTGTCTTAGATTGGGTTGAGTGTGATTCTTTGAGCTCGGTTCTTGTCGGTGGTTCTCTGGTCAGGGGGGCTTGTACAACGTGTGAGTGGATCTGGGGGTTATCGTTTGAAACATCCAGCGGCACCCCCCTTAGAGTGAAGCTCCACTCAAAAGGTGAACAGGATGTAGACATCATGTGATGGAGGAGGAACATGTGTCTGTATCCTAGCCTTGACCAACAGTGGAGTCCACACACATGGCAGTGTTAGCGGTGGGTTGTCTGCGGTGGTGATGGTGGCGGCGGTCTTGGTCGTGGTGGTGGTGGTGGTGGCGGTGGTGGCGGCGATGGCGGCAGCCACCAATTTTATTTGAATTAATTGTCTGAGATTGGGTTGACTGTGATTCTTTGAGCTCTTTTCTTGACGGTGGTGATCTGGTCAGGGGGGCTTGTACAAAGTTTGAGTGGATCTGGGTGGGATCGTTTGAAACATCCAGCAGTCCCCCCCTTACAGCTCCACTCAAAAGGTGATCAGGATGCAGACATCATGTGATGGAGGAGGAACATATGTCTGTATCCCAGCCTGGACCAACCGTGGAGTCCACACACATGGAAGTGTTGGCGGTGGCATTGTTAGTGGTGGTGACGGTGGTTGTGGTGGTGGTGGTGGTGGTGGCGGTGGTGGTGGTGGTGGTGGCGGTGTGGATGGTGACGGCGGTGGCGGTGGTGGTGGTGGTGTTGGCGGTGGTCATGGTGGCGGTGGTGGCGGTAGCCACCAATTTTATTTGATTTAACTGTCTTAGATTGGGTTGAGTGTGATTCTGTGATCTCGGTTCTTGTACATGGTTCTCTGGTCAGGGGGCCCTGTACAAAGTGTGAGTGGATCTGGGTGGGATGGTTTGAAACATCCAGCGGTCCCCCCCTTACAGTGAAGCTCCACTATGAAGGTGATCAGGATGCAGACATTATGTGATGGAGGAGGAACATGTGTCTGTATCCCAGCCTGGACCAACAGTGGAGTCCACACACATTGCAGTTTTGGCGATGGCGGTGTTAGTGGTGGTGCCGGTGATGGCGGCGGTGGCGGCAGCCACCAATTTTATTTGAATTAATTGTCTGAGATTGTGTTGAGTGTGATTCTTTGAGCTCTTTTCTTGTCGGTGGTGATCTGGTCAGGGGGGCTTGTACAAAGTTTGAGTGGATCTGGTCGGGATCGTTTGAAACATCCAGCAGTCCCCCCTTACAGTGAAGCTCCACTCAAAAGGTGATCAGGATGCAGACATCATGTGATGGAGGGGGAACATGTGTCTGTATCCCACCCTGGACCCAGGGTGAAGTCCACACACATGGCAGTGTTGCCGGTGATGGTGGTGGCTGTGGTGGTGGTGGCGGCAGTGGTGTCGGTGGTTGCAGTAGCCACCAATTTTATTTGAATTAATTGTCTTAGATTTGGTTGAGTGTGATTCTTTGAGCTCGTTTCTTGTCGGTGGTGATCTGGTCAGGGGGGCTTGTAGAAAGTGTGAGTGGATTTGGGTGGGATCGTTTTAAAAATCCAGTGGTTCCCCCTTACAGTGAAGCTCCATTCAAAAGGTGATCAGGATGCAGACATCATGTGATGGAGGAGGAACATGTGTCTGTATCCCACCCTGGACCAACAGTGGAGTCCACACACATGGCAGTGTTAGTGGTGGCATTGTTAGTGGTGGTGGTGACGGTGGTGACGGTGGTGGTGGTGGCGGTGGTGGCGGAAGTAGTGGTGGTGGTGGTGGCGGTGTGGATGGTGACGGCGGTGGTGGTGGTGGTGGTGGCGGTGGTGGTGGCGGCGGTGGTGGTGGCGGTGGTTGAGGTAGCCACCAATTTTATTTGAATTAACTGTCTTAGATTGGGTTGAGTGTGATTCTGTGATCTCGGTTCTTGTACATGGTTCTCTGGTCAGGGGGCCTTGTACAAAGTGTGAGTGGATCTGGGTGGGATCGTTTGAAACATCCAGCGGTCCCCCCCTCACAGTGAAGCTCCACTCAGAAGGTGATCAGGATGCAGACATCATGTGATGGAGGAGGAACATGTGTCTGTATCCCACTCTGGACCCAGAGTGAAGTCCACACACATGGCAGTGTTGGCGGTGGTGGTGGTGGCGGTTGTGGTGGTGGTGGCTGTTGTGTTCGTGGCGGCGGTGGTGGCAGTGGTGGCGGTGGTGGCGGTGGTGGCGGTAGCCACCAATTTTATTTGAATTAATTGTCTTAGATTTGGTTGAGTGTGATTCTGTGAGCTCGGTTCTTCTCGGTGGTTCTCTGGTCAGGGGGGCTTGTACAAAGTTTGAGAGGATCTGGGTGGGATCATTTGAAACATCCAGCGGTCCCCCCCTTACAGTGAAGCTCCATTCGAAAGGTGATCAGGATGCAGACATCATGTGATGGAAGAGGAACATATGTCTGTATCCCAGCCTGGACCAACAATGGAGTCCACACACATGGCAGTGTTGGCGGTGGCATTGTTAGTGGTGGTGACGGTGGTGGTGATGGCGGTGGTGGCGGTGGTAGTGGCGGTGGCGGTGATGGCGGCGGTGGCAGCAGCCACCAATTTTATTTGAATTCATTGTCTTAGATTGGGTTGAGTGTGATTCTTTGAGCTCGGTTCTTGTCGGTGGTTCTCTGGTCAGGGGGGCTTGTACAACGTGTGAGTGGATCTTGGGGTTATCGTTTGAAACATCCAGCGGCACCCCCCTTAGAGTGAAGCTCCACTCAAAAGGTGAACAGGATGCAGACATCATGTGATGGAGGAGGAACATGTGTCTGTATCCTAGCCTTGACCAACAGTGGAGTCCACACACATGGCAGTGTTAGCGGTGGGTTGTCTGCGGTGGTGATGGTGGCGGCGGTCTCGGTCGTGGTGGTGCTGGTGGTGGCGGTGGTGGCGGTGGTGGCGGCGGTGGCGGCAGCCACCAATTTTATTTGAATTAATTGTCTGAGATTGGGTTGAGTGTGATTCTTTGAGCTCTTTTCTTGACGGTGGTGATCTGGTCAGGGGGGCTTGGACAAAGTTTTACTGGATCTGGGTGGGATCGTTTGAAACATCCAGCAGTACCCCCTTACAGTGAAGCTCCACTCAAAAGGTGATCAGGATGCAGACATCATGTGATGGAGGAGGAACATGTGTCTGTATCCCACCCTGGACCCAGAGTGAAGTCCACACACATGGCAGTGTTGCCGGTGGTGGTGGTGGCTGTGGTGGTGGTGGCGGCGGTGGTGGCAGTGGTGGCGGTGGTGGCGGTAGCCACCAATTTTATTTGAATTAATTGTCTTAGATTTGGTTGAGTGTGATTCTTTGAGCTCGTTTCTTGTCGGTGGTTCTCTGGTCAGGGGGCTTGTAGAAAGTGTGAGTGGATTTGGGAGGGATCGTTTGAAACATCCAGTGGTTCCCCCTTTACAGTGAAGCTCCATTCGAAAGGTGATCAGAATGCAGACATCATGTGATGGAGGAGGAACATGTGTCTGTATCCCAGCCTGGACCAACAGTGGAGTCCACGCACATGGCAGTGTTGGCGGTGGCATTGTTAGTGGTGGTGGTGATGGTGGTGGTGGTGGCGGTGGTGGGGGCGGTTTCGGTAGCCACCAATTTTATTTGAATTAAATGTCTTAGATTGGGTTGAGTGTGATTCTGTGAGCTCGGTTCTTGTCGGTGGTTCTCTGGTCAGGGGGCTTGTACAAAGTTTGAGTGGATCTGGGTGGGATCGTTTGAAACATCCAGCGGTCCCCCCCTTACAGTGAAGCTCCATTCGAAAGGTGATCAGGATGCAGACGTGATGGAGGAGGAACATATGTCTGTATCCCAGCCTGGACCAACAGTGCAGTCCACACACATGGCAGTGTTGGCGGTGGCATTGTTAGTGGTGGTGACGGTGGTGGTGGTGGCGGTGGTGGCGGTGGTGGCGGTGATGGCGGAGGTGGCGGCAGCCACCAATTTTATTTGAATTAATTGTCTTAGATTGGGTTGAGTGTGATTCTTTGAGCTCGGTTCTTGTCGGTGGTTCTCTGGTCAGGGGGGCTTGTACAACGTGTGAGTGGATCTGGGGGTTATCGTTTGAAATATCCAGCGGCACCCCCCTTAGAGTGAAGCTCCACTCAAAAGGTGAACAGGATGTAGACATCATGTGATGGAGGAGGAACATGTGTCTGTATCCTAGCCTTGACCAACAGTGGAGTCCACACACATGGCAGTGTTAGCGGTGGGTTGTCTGCGGTGGTGATGGTGGCGGCGGTCTCGGTCGTGGTGGTGGTGGTGGTGGCGGCGATGGCGGCAGCCACCAATTTTATTTGAATTACTTGTCTGAGATTGGGTTGAGTGTGATTCTTTGAGCTCTTTTCTTGACGGTGGTGATCTGGTCAGGGGGGCTTGTACAAAGTTTGAGTGGATCTGGGTGGGATCGTTTGAAACATCCAGAAGTCCCCCCCTTACAGCTCCACTCAAAAGGTGATCAGGATGCAGACATCATGTGATGGAGGAGGAACATATGTCTGTATCCCAGCCTGGACCAACAGTGGAGTCCACACACATGGCAGTGTTGGCGGTGGCATTGTTAGTGGTGGTGACGGTGGTGGTGGTGGTGGTGGTGGCGGTGGCGGTGGTGGTGGCGGTGGTGGTGGTGGCGGTGTGGATGGTGACGGCGGTGGCGGTGGTGGTGGTGGTGTTGGCGGTGGTCATGGTGGCGGTGGTGGCGGTAGCCACCAATTTTATTTGATTTAACTGTCTTAGATTGGGTTGAGTGTGATTCTGTGATCTCGGTTCTTGTACATGGTTCTCTGGTCAGAGGGCCCTGTACAAAGTGTGAGTGGATCTGGGTGGGATGGTTTGAAACATCCAGCGGTCCCCCCCTTACAGTGAAGCTCCACTCAGAAGGTGATCAGGATGCAGACATTATGTGATGGAGGAGGAACATGTGTCTGTATCCCAGCCTCGACCAACAGTGGAGTCCACACACATTGCAGTTTAGGCGATGGCGGTGTTTGTGGTGGTGCCGGTGATGGCGGCGGTGGCGGCAGCCACCAATTTTATTTGAATTAATTGTCTGAGATTGTGTTGAGTGTGATTCTTTGAGCTCTTTTCTTGTCGGTGGTGATCTGGTCAGGGGGGCTTGTACAAAGTTTGAGTGGATCTGGTCGGGATCGTTTGAAACATCCAGCAGTCCCCCCTTACAGTGAAGCTCCACTCAAAAGGTGATCAGGATGCAGACATCATGTGATGGAGGAGGAACATGTGTCTGTATCCTACCCTGGACCCAGAGTGAAGTCCACACACATGGCAGTGTTGCCGGTGGTGGTGGTGGCTGTGGTGGTGGTGGCGGCGGTGGTTGCAGTAGCCACCAATTTTATTTGAATTAATTGTCTTAGATTTGGTTGAGTGTGATTCTTTGAGCTCGTTTCTTGTCGGTGGTGATCTGGTCAGGGGGGCTTGTAGAAAGTGTGAGTGGATTTGGGTGGGATCGTTTTAAACATCCAGTGGTTCCCCCCTTACAGTGAAGCTCCATTCAAAAGGTGATCACGATGCAGACATCATGTGATGGAGGAGGAACATGTGTCTGTATCCCAGCCTGGACCAATAGTGGAGTCCACACACATGGCAGTGTTAGCGGTGGCATTGTTAGTGGTGGTGGTGACGGTGGTGACGGTGGTGGTGGTGGCGGTGGTGGCGGAAGTAGTGGTGGTGGTGGTGGCGGTGTGGATGGTGACGGCGGTGGCGGTGGTGGTGGTGGTGGTGGTGGTGGTGGCGGTGGTCATGGTGGCGGTGGTGGTGGCGGTGGTTGAGGTAGCCACCAACTTTATTTGAATTAACTGTCTTAGATTGGGTTGAGTGTGATTCTGTGATCTCGGTTCTTGTACATGGTTCTCTGGTCAGGGGGCCTTGTACAAAGTGTGAGTGGATCTGGGTGGGATGGTTTGAAACATCCAGCGGTCCCCCCCTTACAGTGAAGCTCCACTCAGAAGGTGATCAGGATGCAGACATTATGTGATGGAGGAGGAACATGTGTCTGTATCCCAGCCTGGACCAACAGTGGAGTCCACACACATTGCAGTTTTGGCGTTGGCGGTGTTAGTGGTGGTGCCGGTGATGGCGGCGGTGGCGGCAGCCACCAATTTTATTTGAATTAATTGTCTGAGATTGTGTTGAGTGTGATTCTTTGAGCTCTTTTCTTGTCGGTGGTGATCTGGTCAGGGGGGCTTGTACAAAGTTTGAGTGGATCTGGTCGGGATCGTTTGAAACATCCAGCAGTCCCCCCTTACAGTGAAGCTCCACTCAAAAGGTGATCAGGATGCAGACATCATGTGATGGAGGAGGAACATGTGTCTGTATCCCACCCTGGACCCAGAGTGAAGTCCACACACATGGCAGTGTTGCCAGTGGTGGTGGTGGCTGTGGTGGTGGTGGCGGCGGTGGTGGCGGTGGTTGCAGTAGCCACCAATTTTATTTGAATTAATTGTCTTAGATTTGGTTGAGTGTGATTCTTTGAGCTCGTTTCTTGTCGGTGGTGATCTGGTCAGGGGGGCTTGTAGAAAGTGTGAGTGGATTTGGGTGGGATCGTTTTAAACATCCAGTGGTTCCCCCTTACAGTGAAGCTCCATTCAAAAGGTGATCAGGATGCAGACATCATGTGATGGAGGAGGAACCTGTGTCTGTATCCCAGCCTGGACCAACAGTGGAGTCCACACACATGGCAGTGTTAGCGGTGGCATTGTTAGTGGTGGTGGTGACGGTGGTGACGGTGGTGGTGGTGGCAGTGGTGGCGAAAGTAGTGGTGGTGGTGGTGGCGGTGTGGATGGTGACGGCGGTGGCGGTGGTGGTGGTGGTGGTGGTGGTGGTGGCGGTGGTGGTGGCGGCGGTGGTGGTGGCGGTGGTTGAGGTAGCCACCAACTTTATTTGAATTAACTGTCTTAGAT